>NC_080019.1:39840767-40150959 GCF_030020395.1 Manis pentadactyla
TGTGTGTGTGTTGTGTGTATTGGGTTGTGCCGACAGTGTGTGGTTCTGAGTGTGCTCTATATGGTATGTTTGTGGTTGTGTGTGTTATGTGTCATGCGTTGAGTGCATGTCGTGTGCGTTCTTGGCGGTTGTGGGTGGTTCTGTATGTGCTGTGGGTGTTTTGTGTGTGTGACTGTGATTTGTGTGTGGCTGTGTTAGAGAGGTTGTGTGTGTGTTTGGCGGCTTGAGCTATGCGTATGAGGGGAGACATGTTGACTGTGTGGTTGTGCTTGCTTTGGGTGTCTCATGGAGTGTGCAGTATGTACCTATGCAAAGACTTTCATGTGTATTGTGAGCAGTTTTGTGCCTTTGAGTATGTGCTGTGAGTCTCGGGTCTGTTGTGTGCTTCTGTGTTGTGCTCCTGTGTGAGGATATATGTGTGGTGTGTCTGCTTGGTTGTGTGTGTTGCGTGTAATGCACCAAGTGTGTCCTATGTGTGATCATTGTTTTTTTGGGTGTGTTTTGCCTTGGTTTTATGTGTGCTGTGTGTCTTTTGCGTGGGTGAATGTGATTTCCGTGTGATTGTGTTTGAGTGGTTTTGTGTGCGTTTGTTTGTTAAGTGTGTGATGTGAGATGTGTTGTCTGTGTGTGGTTGTGCTTGTTTAGTGTTCCTCGTTGTGTGTGCTGTGTATACTCTCTCAAATGTGGTTTCTGTGTCTTGTGGGCTATTATGTGCTTTGTTGTGTCTGCTGTGTGTCCTGTGACTTTTGTTTTGTTACTGTATGGGTTTTGTGCACGTGTGCTTTACGTAGTGCTTTCCTGGATGGATACGTGCGTGGGGTGTCTGTGTGTGACAGTGCACTTGGTGTGTCGTGTGTGACGTGTGCGCTATGGGCTGTGATGTGTAGCGTGTGAAATGTGTGTTTTGTGTTTCTGTCGGGTTTGTTGTGTCTGGGGTGCTGCCAGAGTTGTTGGTCTATGGTAGTGATTTGTGGTGTTTGTTTAGTGTTTCTGTGTGTATTCTGTTGTGCCATGTGGTGTGCCATGTGTTCTTGAGTGTTTTGTGTTGTGTTGTATGTGATCTGTGCGTCTTGTTTTCTGTGTGTTGTGTACGAAATGTGCGTGGTATGGGTTATTTACTGCCTGTTGATCGCCTTGTGCTCTGCGTTTTGATCTGGGTCATGTCATGTGTGATATGTGCAGTTTTGAGCTTTGTGTTGTGTGAATTGAGTGGATCCTGTGGTGTTGTATATTTTGCCTTTCGATGAGCTTTCTGTTGGTGGTTGTGTTGTGTGTCTGCTGCGTGGCCTCCTTTGTCACGCTCAAGGTGAAATGTGTCTTTCTCTTTGTTGTGTGTTGTGTTACGTACTGTGTTCTGGGTTGTGTGTGCTGTGTACATGCTTTCCTGTGTGTTACGTATGGGGAAGGTGTTGGGTTGTCTGGGTATTTTGGGCATTGTGTGTGATGTTAATTGTGTGGTGTGTGTGATGTGCGTGTGTGCTTATTGTGTTTGTGATGTGTGTATTGGGTTGTGTTGACAGTGTGTGGTTCTGAGTGTGCTCTATATGGTATGCTTGTGGTTGTGTGTGTTATGTGTCGTGTGTTGAGTGCATGTCGTGTGCATTCCTGGCGGTTGTGGTTGGTTCTGTATGAGTTGTGGGTGTTTTGTGTGTGTGACTGTGATTTGTGTGTGGCTGTGTTAGAGAGGTTGTGTGTGTGTTTGGCGGCTTGAGCTATGCGCATGAGGGGAGACATGTTGACTGTGTGGTTGTGCTTGCTTTGGGTGTCTCATGGAGTGTGCAGTATGTACCTGTACAAAGACTTTCATGTGTATTGTGAGCAGTTTTGTGCCTTTGAGTATGTGCTGTGTCTCGGGTCTGTTGTGTGCTTCTGTGTTGTGCTCCTGTGTGAGGATATATGTGTGGTGTGTCTGCTTGGTTGTGTGTGTTGCGTGTAATGCACCGTGTGTCCTACGTGTGATCTTTGTTTTTTTGTGTGTGTTTTGCCTTTGTTTAATGTGTGCTGTGTGTCTTTTGCGTGGGTGAATGTGATTTCCGTGTGATTGTGTTTGAGTGGATTTGTGTGCGTTTGTTTGTTATGTGTGTGATGTCAGATGTGTTGTCTGTGTTTGGTTGTGCTTGTTTAGTGTTCCTCGTTGTGTGTGCTGTGTATACTCTCTCAAATGTGGTTTCTGTGTCTTGTGGGCTATTATGTGCTTTGTTGTGTCTGCTGTGTGTCCTGTGACTTTTGTTTTGTTACTGTATGGGTTTTGTGCACGTGTGCTTTGCGTACTGCTTTCCAAGCTGGATACGTGCGTGGGGTGTCTGTGTGTGACTGTGCACGTGGTGTGTCGTGTGTGACATGTGCGCTAATGGGCTGTGATGTGTAGCGTGTGAAATGTGTGTTTTGTGTGTCTGTCGGGTTTGTTGTGTGTCTGGGGTCTGCCAGATTTGTTGGTCTATGGTAGTGATTTGTGGTGTTTGTTTTGTGTTTCTGTGTGTATTCTGTTGTGCCATGCGCTGTGCCATGTGTTCTTGAGTGTTTTGTGTTGTGTTGTATGTGATCTGTGCGTCTTGTTTGTTTTCTGTGTGTTGTGTACGAAATGTGCGTAGTATGGGTTACTTACTGCTTGTTGATCGCCTTGTGCTCTGCGTTTTGATCTGGGGCATGTTATGTGTGATATGTGCAGGTTTGATCTTTGTGTTGTGTGAATTGGGTGGATCCTGTGGTGTTGTATATTTTGCCTTTCGATGAGCTTTCTGTTGGTGGTTGTGTTGTGTGGTGCGTGGCCTCCTTTGTCACGCTCAGGGTGAAATGTGTCTTTCTCTGTGTTGTGTGTTGTGTTACGTACTGTGTTCTGGGTTGTGTGTGCTGTGTACATGCTTTCCTGTGTGTTACGTATGGGGAAGGTGTTGGTTGGTCTGGGTGTTTTGGGCATTGTGTGTGATGTTAATTGTGTGGTGTGTGTGATGTGCGTGTGTGCTTATTGTGTGTGTGATGTGTGTATTGGGTTGTGCTGACAGTGTGTGGTTCTGAGTGTGCTCTATATGGTATGTTTGTGGTTGTGTGTGTTATGTGTCGTTTGTTGAATGCATGTCGTGTGCGTTCTTGGGGGTTGTATGGTTCTGTATGACTTGTGGGTGTTTTGTGTGTGTGACTGTGATTTGTGTGTGGCTGTGTTAGAGAGGTTGTGTGTGTGTTTGGCGGCTTGAGCTATGCGCATGAGGGGAGACATGTTGACTGTGTGGTTGTGCTTGCTTTGGGTGTCTCATGGAGTGTGCAGTATGTACCTGTGCAAAGACTTTCATGTGTATTGTGAGCAGTTTTGTGCCTTGAAGTATGTGCTGTGAGTGTCCGGTCTGTTGTGTGCTTCTGTGTTGTGCTCCTGTGTGAGGATATATGTGTGGTGTGTCTGCTTGGTTGTGTGTGTTGCGTGTAATGCACCAAGTGTGTGCTAAGTGTGATCTTTGTTTTTTTGTGTGTTTTGCCTTTGTTTAATGTGTGCTGTGTGTCTTTTGCGTGGGTGAATGTGATTTCCGTCTGATTGTGTTTGAGTGGATTTGTGTGCATTTGTTTGTTATGTGTGTGATGTCAGATGTGTTGTCTGTGTTTGGTTGTGCTTGTTTAGTGTTCCTCGTTGTGTGTGCTGTGTATACTCTCTCAAATGTGGTTTCTGTGTCTTGTGGGCTATTATGTGCTTTGTTGTGTCTGCTGTGTGTCCTGTGACTTTTGTTTTGTTACTGTATGGTTTTTGTGCACGTGTGCTTTACGTAGTGCTTTCCTGGATGGATACGTGCGTGGGGTGTCTGTGTGTGACTGTGCACTTGGTGTGTCGTGTGTGACGTGTGCGCTACGGGCTGTGATGTGTAGCGTGTGAAATGTGTGTTTTGTGTGTCTGTCGGGTTTGTTGTGTCTGGGGTGCTGCCAGAGTTGTTGGTCTATGGTAGTGATTTGTGGTGTTTGTTTAGTGTTTCTGTGTGTATTCTGTTGTGCCATGTGGTGTGCCATGTGTTCTTGAGTGTTTTGTGTTGTGTTGTATGTGATCTGTGCGTCTTGTTTTCTGTGTGTTGTGTACGAAATGTGCGTGGTATGGGTTATTTACTGCCTGTTGATCGCCTTGTGCTCTGCGTTTTGATCTGGGTCATGTCATGTGTGATATGTGCAGTTTTGAGCTTTGTGTTGTGTGAATTGAGTGGATCCTGTGGTGTTGTATATTTTGCCTTTCGATGAGCTTTCTGTTGGTGGTTGTGTTGTGTGTCTGGTGCGTGGCCTCCTTTGTCACGCTCAGGGTGAAATGTGTCTTTCTCTGTGTTGTGTGTTGTGTTACGTACTGTGTTCTGGGTTGTGTGTGCCTTGTACATGCATTATGTGTGTTACTAATGGGAAGGTGTTGGGCGGTCTGGGTATTTTGGGCATTGTGTGTGATGTTAATTGTGTGGTGTGTGTGATGTGCGTGTGTGCTTATTGTGTGTGTGTTGTGTGTATTGGGTTGTGTTGACAGTGTGTGGTTCTGAGTGTGCTCTATACGGTATGCTTGTGGTTGTGTGTGTTATGTGTCGTGTGTTGAGTGCATGTCGTGTGCGTTCTTGGCGGTTGTGGGTGGTTCTGTATGTGCTGTGGGTGTTTTGTGTGTGTGACTGTGATTTGTGTGTGGCTGTGTTAGAGAGGTTGTGTGTGTGTTTGGCGGCTTGAGCTATGCGCATGAGGGGAGACATGTTGACTGTGTGATTCTGCTTGCTTTGGGTGTCTCATGGAGTGTGCAGTATGTACCTGTGCAAAGACTTTCATGTGTATTGTGAGCAGTTTTGTGCCTTGAAGTATGTGCTGTGAGTCTCGGGTCTGTTGTGTGCTTCTGTGCTGTGCTCCTGTGTGAGGATATATGTGTGGTGTCTGCTTGGTTGTGTGTGTTGCGTGTAATGCACCAAGTGTGTGCTAAGTGTGATCTTTGTTTTTTTGTGTGTGTTTTGCCTTGGTTTTATGTGTGCTGTGTGTCTTTTGCGTGGGTGAATGTGATTTCCGTGTGATTGTGTTTGAGTGGATTTGTGTGCGTTTGTTTGTTAAGTGTGTGATGTGAGATGTGTTGTCTGTGTGTGGTTGTGCTTGTTTAGTGTGTCTCGTTGTGTGTGCTCTGTATACTCTCTCAAATGTGGTTTCTGTGTCTTGTGGGCTATTATGTGCTTTGTTGTGTCTGCTGTGTGTCCTGTGACTTTTGTTTTGTTACTGTATGGGTTTTGTGCACGTGTGCTTTGCGTACTGCTTTCCAAGGTGGATACGTGCGTGGGGTGTCTGTGTGTGACTGTGCACGTGGTGTGTCGTGTGTGACGTGTGCGCTATGGGCTGTGATGTGTAGCGTGTGAAATGTGTGTTTTGTGTGTCTGTCAGGATTGTTGTGTGTCTGGGGTGCTGCCAGAGTTGTTGGTCTATGGTAGTGATTTGTGGTGTTTGTTTTGTGTTTCTGTGTGTATTCTGTTGTGCCATGTGTTGTGCCATGTGTTCTTGAGTGTTTTGTGTTGTGTTGTATGTGATCTGTGCGTCTTGTTTGTTTTCTGTGTGTTGTGTACGAAATGTGTGTGTTATGGGTTATATACTGCTTGTTGATCGCCTTGTGCTCTGCGTTTTGATCTGGGGCATGTTATGTGTGATATGTGCAGTTTTGAGCTTTGTGTTGTGTAAATTGAGTGGATCCTGTGGTGTTGTATATTTTGCCTTTCGATGAGCTTTCTGTTGGTGGTTGTGTTGTGTGTCTGGTGCGTGGCCTCCTTTGTCACGCTCAGGGTGAAATGTGTCTTTCTCTGTGTTGTGTGTTGTGTTACGTACTGTGTTCTGGGTTGTGTGTGCTGTGTACATGCTTTCCTGTGTGTTACGTATGGGGAAGGTGTTGGTTGGTCTGGGTATTTTGGGCATTGTGTGTGATGTTAATTGTGTGGTGTGTGTGATGTGCTTGTGTGCTTATTGTGTGTGTGTTGTGTGTATTGGGTTGTGCCGACAGTGTGTGGTTCTGAGTGTGCTCTATATGGTATGTTTGTGGTTGTGTGTGTTATGTGTCATGCGTTGAGTGCATGTCGTGTGCGTTCTTGGCGGTTGTGGGTGGTTCTGTATGTGCTGTGGGTGTTTTGTGTGTGTGACTGTGATTTGTGTGTGGCTGTGTTAGAGAGGTTGTGTGTGTGTTTGGCGGCTTGAGCTATGCGTATGAGGGGAGACATGTTGACTGTGTGGTTGTGCTTGCTTTGGGTGTCTCATGGAGTGTGCAGTATGTACCTATGCAAAGACTTTCATGTGTATTGTGAGCAGTTTTGTGCCTTTGAGTATGTGCTGTGAGTCTCGGGTCTGTTGTGTGCTTCTGTGTTGTGCTCCTGTGTGAGGATATATGTGTGGTGTGTCTGCTTGGTTGTGTGTGTTGCGTGTAATGCACCAAGTGTGTCCTATGTGTGATCATTGTTTTTTTGGGTGTGTTTTGCCTTGGTTTTATGTGTGCTGTGTGTCTTTTGCGTGGGTGAATGTGATTTCCGTGTGATTGTGTTTGAGTGGTTTTGTGTGCGTTTGTTTGTTAAGTGTGTGATGTGAGATGTGTTGTCTGTGTGTGGTTGTGCTTGTTTAGTGTTCCTCGTTGTGTGTGCTGTGTATACTCTCTCAAATGTGGTTTCTGTGTCTTGTGGGCTATTATGTGCTTTGTTGTGTCTGCTGTGTGTCCTGTGACTTTTGTTTTGTTACTGTATGGGTTTTGTGCACGTGTGCTTTACGTAGTGCTTTCCTGGATGGATACGTGCGTGGGGTGTCTGTGTGTGACAGTGCACTTGGTGTGTCGTGTGTGACGTGTGCGCTATGGGCTGTGATGTGTAGCGTGTGAAATGTGTGTTTTGTGTTTCTGTCGGGTTTGTTGTGTCTGGGGTGCTGCCAGAGTTGTTGGTCTATGGTAGTGATTTGTGGTGTTTGTTTAGTGTTTCTGTGTGTATTCTGTTGTGCCATGTGGTGTGCCATGTGTTCTTGAGTGTTTTGTGTTGTGTTGTATGTGATCTGTGCGTCTTGTTTTCTGTGTGTTGTGTACGAAATGTGCGTGGTATGGGTTATTTACTGCCTGTTGATCGCCTTGTGCTCTGCGTTTTGATCTGGGTCATGTCATGTGTGATATGTGCAGTTTTGAGCTTTGTGTTGTGTGAATTGAGTGGATCCTGTGGTGTTGTATATTTTGCCTTTCGATGAGCTTTCTGTTGGTGGTTGTGTTGTGTGTCTGCTGCGTGGCCTCCTTTGTCACGCTCAAGGTGAAATGTGTCTTTCTCTTTGTTGTGTGTTGTGTTACGTACTGTGTTCTGGGTTGTGTGTGCTGTGTACATGCTTTCCTGTGTGTTACGTATGGGGAAGGTGTTGGGTTGTCTGGGTATTTTGGGCATTGTGTGTGATGTTAATTGTGTGGTGTGTGTGATGTGCGTGTGTGCTTATTGTGTTTGTGATGTGTGTATTGGGTTGTGTTGACAGTGTGTGGTTCTGAGTGTGCTCTATATGGTATGCTTGTGGTTGTGGTGTTATGTGTCGTGTGTTGAGTGCATGTCGTGTGCATTCCTGGCGGTTGTGGGTGGTTCTGTATGAGTTGTGGGTGTTTTGTGTGTGTGACTGTGATTTGTGTGTGGCTGTGTTAGAGAGGTTGTGTGTGTGTTTGGCGGCTTGAGCTATGCGCATGAGGGGAGACATGTTGACTGTGTGGTTGTGCTTGCTTTGGGTGTCTCATGGAGTGTGCAGTATGTACCTGTACAAAGACTTTCATGTGTATTGTGAGCAGTTTTGTGCCTTTGAGTATGTGCTGTGTCTCGGGTCTGTTGTGTGCTTCTGTGTTGTGCTCCTGTGTGAGGATATATGTGTGGTGTGTCTGCTTGGTTGTGTGTGTTGCGTGTAATGCACCGTGTGTCCTACGTGTGATCTTTGTTTTTTTGTGTGTGTTTTGCCTTTGTTTAATGTGTGCTGTGTGTCTTTTGCGTGGGTGAATGTGATTTCCGTGTGATTGTGTTTGAGTGGATTTGTGTGCGTTTGTTTGTTATGTGTGTGATGTCAGATGTGTTGTCTGTGTTTGGTTGTGCTTGTTTAGTGTTCCTCGTTGTGTGTGCTGTGTATACTCTCTCAAATGTGGTTTCTGTGTCTTGGGGGCTATTATGTGCTTTGTTGTGTCTGCTGTGTGTCCTGTGACTTTTGTTTTGTTACTGTATGGGTTTTGTGCACGTGTGCTTTGCGTACTGCTTTCCAAGCTGGATACGTGCGTGGGGTGTCTGTGTGTGACTGTGCACGTGGTGTGTCGTGTGTGACATGTGCGCTATGGGCTGTGATGTGTAGCGTGTGAAATGTGTGTTTTGTGTGTCTGTCGGGTTTGTTGTGTGTCTGGGGTCTGCCAGATTTGTTGGTCTATGGTAGTGATTTGTGGTGTTTGTTTTGTGTTTCTGTGTGTATTCTGTTGTGCCATGCGCTGTGCCATGTGTTCTTGAGTGTTTTGTGTTGTGTTGTATGTGATCTGTGCGTCTTGTTTGTTTTCTGTGTGTTGTGTACGAAATGTGCGTAGTATGGGTTACTTACTGCTTGTTGATCGCCTTGTGCTCTGCGTTTTGATCTGGGGCATGTTATGTGTGATATGTGCAGGTTTGATCTTTGTGTTGTGTGAATTGGGTGGATCCTGTGGTGTTGTATATTTTGCCTTTCGATGAGCTTTCTGTTGGTGGTTGTGTTGTGTGGTGCGTGGCCTCCTTTGTCACGCTCAGGGTGAAATGTGTCTTTCTCTGTGTTGTGTGTTGTGTTACGTACTGTGTTCTGGGTTGTGTGTGCTGTGTACATGCTTTCCTGTGTGTTACGTATGGGGAAGGTGTTGGTTGGTCTGGGTGTTTTGGGCATTGTGTGTGATGTTAATTGTGTGGTGTGTGTGATGTGCGTGTGTGCTTATTGTGTGTGTGATGTGTGTATTGGGTTGTGCTGACAGTGTGTGGTTCTGAGTGTGCTCTATATGGTATGTTTGTGGTTGTGTGTGTTATGTGTCGTTTGTTGAATGCATGTCGTGTGCGTTCTTGGGGGTTGTATGGTTCTGTATGACTTGTGGGTGTTTTGTGTGTGTGACTGTGATTTGTGTGTGGCTGTGTTAGAGAGGTTGTGTGTGTGTTTGGCGGCTTGAGCTATGCGCATGAGGGGAGACATGTTGACTGTGTGGTTGTGCTTGCTTTGGGTGTCTCATGGAGTGTGCAGTATGTACCTGTGCAAAGACTTTCATGTGTATTGTGAGCAGTTTTGTGCCTTGAAGTATGTGCTGTGAGTGTCCGGTCTGTTGTGTGCTTCTGTGTTGTGCTCCTGTGTGAGGATATGTGTGTGGTGTGTCTGCTTGGTTGTGTGTGTTGCGTGTAATGCACCAAGTGTGTGCTAAGTGTGATCTTTGTTTTTCTGTGTGTTTTGCCTTTGTTTAATGTGTGCTGTGTGTCTTTTGCGTGGGTGAATGTGATTTCCGTCTGATTGTGTTTGAGTGGATTTGTGTGCATTTGTTTGTTATGTGTGTGATGTCAGATGTGTTGTCTGTGTTTGGTTGTGCTTGTTTAGTGTTCCTCGTTGTGTGTGCTGTGTATACTCTCTCAAATGTGGTTTCTGTGTCTTGTGGGCTATTATGTGCTTTGTTGTGTCTGCTGTGTGTCCTGTGACTTTTGTTTTGTTACTGTATGGTTTTTGTGCACGTGTGCTTTACGTAGTGCTTTCCTGGATGGATACGTGCGTGGGGTGTCTGTGTGTGACTGTGCACTTGGTGTGTCGTGTGTGACGTGTGCGCTACGGGCTGTGATGTGTAGCGTGTGAAATGTGTGTTTTGTGTGTCTGTCGGGTTTGTTGTGTCTGGGGTGCTGCCAGAGTTGTTGGTCTATGGTAGTGATTTGTGGTGTTTGTTTAGTGTTTCTGTGTGTATTCTGTTGTGCCATGTGGTGTGCCATGTGTTCTTGAGTGTTTTGTGTTGTGTTGTATGTGATCTGTGCGTCTTGTTTGTTTTCTGTGTGTTGTGTACGAAATGTGCGTGGTATGGGTTATTTACTGCCTGTTGATCGCCTTGTGCTCTGCGTTTTGATCTGGGTCATGTCATGTGTGATATGTGCAGTTTTGAGCTTTGTGTTGTGTGAATTGAGTGGATCCTGTGGTGTTGTATATTTTGCCTTTCGATGAGCTTTCTGTTGGTGGTTGTGTTGTGTGTCTGGTGCGTGGCCTCCTTTGTCACGCTCAGGGTGAAATGTGTCTTTCTCTGTGTTGTGTGTTGTGTTACGTACTGTGTTCTGGGTTGTGTGTGCCTTGTACATGCATTATGTGTGTTACTAATGGGAAGGTGTTGGGCGGTCTGGGTATTTTGGGCATTGTGTGTGATGTTAATTGTGTGGTGTGTGTGATGTGCGTGTGTGCTTATTGTGTGTGTGTTGTGTGTATTGGGTTGTGTTGACAGTGTGTGGTTCTGAGTGTGCTCTATATGGTATGCTTGTGGTTGTGTGTGTTATGTGTCGTGTGTTGAGTGCATGTCGTGTGCGTTCTTGGCGGTTGTGGGTGGTTCTGTATGTGCTGTGGGTGTTTTGTGTGTGTGACTGTGATTTGTGTGTGGCTGTGTTAGAGAGGTTGTGTGTGTGTTTGGCGGCTTGAGCTAGGCGCATGAGGGGAGACATGTTGACTGTGTGATTCTGCTTGCTTTGGGTGTCTCATGGAGTGTGCAGTATGTACCTGTGCAAAGACTTTCATGTGTATTGTGAGCAGTTTTGTGCCTTGAAGTATGTGCTGTGAGTCTCGGGTCTGTTGTGTGCTTCTGTGCTGTGCTCCTGTGTGAGGATATATGTGTGGTGTCTGCTTGGTTGTGTGTGTTGCGTGTAATGCACCAAGTGTGTGCTAAGTGTGATCTTTGTTTTTTTGTGTGTGTTTTGCCTTGGTTTTATGTGTGCTGTGTGTCTTTTGCGTGGGTGAATGTGATTTCCGTGTGATTGTGTTTGAGTGGATTTGTGTGCGTTTGTTTGTTAAGTGTGTGATGTGAGATGTGTTGTCTGTGTGTGGTTGTGCTTGTTTAGTGTGTCTCGTTGTGTGTGCTCTGTATACTCTCTCAAATGTGGTTTCTGTGTCTTGTGGGCTATTATGTGCTTTGTTGTGTCTGCTGTGTGTCCTGTGACTTTTGTTTTGTTACTGTATGGGTTTTGTGCACGTGTGCTTTGCGTACTGCTTTCCAAGGTGGATACGTGCGTGGGGTGTCTGTGTGTGACTGTGCACGTGGTGTGTCGTGTGTGACGTGTGCGCTATGGGCTGTGATGTGTAGCGTGTGAAATGTGTGTTTTGTGTGTCTGTCAGGATTGTTGTGTGTCTGGGGTGCTGCCAGAGTTGTTGGTCTATGGTAGTGATTTGTGGTGTTTGTTTTGTGTTTCTGTGTGTATTCTGTTGTGCCATGTGTTGTGCCATGTGTTCTTGAGTGTTTTGTGTTGTGTTGTATGTGATCTGTGCGTCTTGTTTGTTTTCTGTGTGTTGTGTACGAAATGTGCGTGTTATGGGTTATATACTGCTTGTTGATCGCCTTGTGCTCTGCGTTTTGATCTGGGGCATGTTATGTGTGATATGTGCTTTTGAGCTTTGTGTTGTGTAAATTGAGTGGATCCTGTGGTGTTGTATATTTTGCCTTTCGATGAGCTTTCTGTTGGTGGTTGTGTTGTGTGTCTGGTGCGTGGCCTCCTTTGTCACGCTCAGGGTGAAATGTGTCTTTCTCTGTGTTGTGTGTTGTGTTACGTACTGTGTTCTGGGTTGTGTGTGCTGTGTACATGCTTTCCTGTGTGTTACGTATGGGGAAGGTGTTGGTTGGTCTGGGTATTTTGGGCATTGTGTGTGATGTTAATTGTGTGGTGTGTGTGATGTGCTTGTGTGCTTATTGTGTGTGTGTTGTGTGTATTGGGTTGTGCCGACAGTGTGTGGTTCTGAGTGTGCTCTATATGGTATGTTTGTGGTTGTGTGTGTTATGTGTCATGCGTTGAGTGCATGTCGTGTGCGTTCTTGGCGGTTGTGGGTGGTTCTGTATGTGCTGTGGGTGTTTTGTGTGTGTGACTTTGATTTGTGTGTGGCTGTGTTAGAGAGGTTGTGTGTGTGTTTGGCGGCTTGAGGTATGCGTATTAGGGGAGACATGTTGACTGTGTGGTTGTGCTTGCTTTGGGTGTCTCATGGAGTGTGCAGTATGTACCTATGCAAAGACTTTCATGTGTATTGTGAGCAGTTTTGTGCCTTTGAGTATGTGCTGTGAGTCTCGGGTCTGTTGTGTGCTTCTGTGTTGTGCTCCTGTGTGAGGATATATGTGTGGTGTGTCTGCTTGGTTGTGTGTGTTGCGTGTAATGCACCAAGTGTGTCCTATGTGTGATCATTGTTTTTTTGGGTGTGTTTTGCCTTGGTTTTATGTGTGCTGTGTGTCTTTTGCGTGGGTGAATGTGATTTCCGTGTGATTGTGTTTGAGTGGTTTTGTGTGCGTTTGTTTGTTAAGTGTGTGATGTGAGATGTGTTGTCTGTGTGTGGTTGTGCTTGTTTAGTGTTCCTCGTTGTGTGTGCTGTGTATACTCTCTCAAATGTGGTTTCTGTGTCTTGTGGGCTATTATGTGCTTTGTTGTGTCTGCTGTGTGTCCTGTGACTTTTGTTTTGTTACTGTATGGGTTTTGTGCACGTGTGCTTTGCGTACTGCTTTCCAAGCTGGATACGTGCGTGGGGTGTCTGTGTGTGACTGTGCACGTGGTGTGTCGTGTGTGACATGTGCGCTATGGGCTGTGATGTGTAGCGTGTGAAATGTGTGTTTTGTGTGTCTGTCGGGTTTGTTGTGTGTCTGGGGTCTGCCAGATTTGTTGGTCTATGGTAGTGATTTGTGGTGTTTGTTTTGTGTTTCTGTGTGTATTCTGTTGTGCCATGCGCTGTGCCATGTGTTCTTGAGTGTTTTGTGTTGTGTTGTATGTGATCTGTGCGTCTTGTTTGTTTTCTGTGTGTTGTGTACGAAATGTGCGTAGTATGGGTTACTTACTGCTTGTTGATCGCCTTGTGCTCTGCGTTTTGATCTGGGGCATGTTATGTGTGATATGTGCAGGTTTGATCTTTGTGTTGTGTGAATTGGGTGGATCCTGTGGTGTTGTATATTTTGCCTTTCGATGAGCTTTCTGTTGGTGGTTGTGTTGTGTGGTGCGTGGCTTCCTTTGTCACGCTCAGGGTGAAATGTGTCTTTCTCTGTGTTGTGTGTTGTGTTACGTACTGTGTTCTGGGTTGTGTGTGCTGTGTACATGCTTTCCTGTGTGTTACGTATGGGGAAGGTGTTGGTTGGTCTGGGTATTTTGGGCATTGTGTGTGATGTTAATTGTGTGGTGTGTGTGATGTGCTTGTGTGCTTATTGTGTTTGTGATGTGTGTATTGGGTTGTGTTGACAGTGTGTGGTTCTGAGTGTGCTCTATATGGTATGCTTGTGGTTGTGGTGTTATGTGTCGTGTGTTGAGTGCATGTCGTGTGCATTCCTGGCGGTTGTGGGTGGTTCTGTATGAGTTGTGGGTGTTTTGTGTGTGTGACTGTGATTTGTGTGTGGCTGTGTTAGAGAGGTTGTGTGTGTGTTTGGCGGCTTGAGCTATGCGCATGAGGGGAGACATGTTGACTGTGTGGTTGTGCTTGCTTTGGGTGTCTCATGGAGTGTGCTGTATGTACCTGTACAAAGACTTTCATGTGTATTGTGAGCAGTTTTGTGCCTTTGAGTATGTGCTGTGTCTCGGGTCTGTTGTGTGCTTCTGTGTTGTGCTCCTGTGTGAGGATATATGTGTGGTGTGTCTGCTTGGTTGTGTGTGTTGCGTGTAATGCACCGTGTGTCCTACGTGTGATCTTTGTTTTTTTGTGTGTGTTTTGCCTTTGTTTAATGTGTGCTGTGTGTCTTTTGCGTGGGTGAATGTGATTTCCGTGTGATTGTGTTTGAGTGGATTTGTGTGCGTTTGTTTGTTATGTGTGTGATGTCAGATGTGTTGTCTGTGTTTGGTTGTGCTTGTTTAGTGTTCCTCGTTGTGTGTGCTGTGTATACTCTCTCAAATGTGGTTTCTGTGTCTTGGGGGCTATTATGTGCTTTGTTGTGTCTGCTGTGTGTCCTGTGACTTTTGTTTTGTTACTGTATGGGTTTTGTGCACGTGTGCTTTGCGTACTGCTTTCCAAGCTGGATACGTGCGTGGGGTGTCTGTGTGTGACTGTGCACGTGGTGTGTCGTGTGTGACATGTGCGCTATGGGCTGTGATGTGTAGCGTGTGAAATGTGTGTTTTGTGTGTCTGTCGGGTTTGTTGTGTGTCTGGGGTCTGCCAGATTTGTTGGTCTATGGTAGTGATTTGTGGTGTTTGTTTTGTGTTTCTGTGTGTATTCTGTTGTGCCATGCGCTGTGCCATGTGTTCTTGAGTGTTTTGTGTTGTGTTGTATGTGATCTGTGCGTCTTGTTTGTTTTCTGTGTGTTGTGTACGAAATGTGCGTAGTATGGGTTACTTACTGCTTGTTGATCGCCTTGTGCTCTGCGTTTTGATCTGGGGCATGTTATGTGTGATATGTGCAGGTTTGATCTTTGTGTTGTGTGAATTGGGTGGATCCTGTGGTGTTGTATATTTTGCCTTTCGATGAGCTTTCTGTTGGTGGTTGTGTTGTGTGGTGCGTGGCCTCCTTTGTCACGCTCAGGGTGAAATGTGTCTTTCTCTGTGTTGTGTGTTGTGTTACGTACTGTGTTCTGGGTTGTGTGTGCTGTGTACATGCTTTCCTGTGTGTTACGTATGGGGAAGGTGTTGGTTGGTCTGGGTGTTTTGGGCATTGTGTGTGATGTTAATTGTGTGGTGTGTGTGATGTGCGTGTGTGCTTATTGTGTGTGTGATGTGTGTATTGGGTTGTGCTGACAGTGTGTGGTTCTGAGTGTGCTCTATATGGTATGTTTGTGGTTGTGTGTGTTATGTGTCGTTTGTTGAATGCATGTCGTGTGCGTTCTTGGGGGTTGTATGGTTCTGTATGACTTGTGGGTGTTTTGTGTGTGTGACTGTGATTTGTGTGTGGCTGTGTTAGAGAGGTTGTGTGTGTGTTTGGCGGCTTGAGCTATGCGCATGAGGGGAGACATGTTGACTGTGTGGTTGTGCTTGCTTTGGGTGTCTCATGGAGTGTGCAGTATGTACCTGTGCAAAGACTTTCATGTGTATTGTGAGCAGTTTTGTGCCTTGAAGTATGTGCTGTGAGTGTCCGGTCTGTTGTGTGCTTCTGTGTTGTGCTCCTGTGTGAGGATATGTGTGTGGTGTGTCTGCTTGGTTGTGTGTGTTGCGTGTAATGCACCAAGTGTGTGCTAAGTGTGATCTTTGTTTTTCTGTGTGTTTTGCCTTTGTTTAATGTGTGCTGTGTGTCTTTTGCGTGGGTGAATGTGATTTCCGTCTGATTGTGTTTGAGTGGATTTGTGTGCATTTGTTTGTTATGTGTGTGATGTCAGATGTGTTGTCTGTGTTTGGTTGTGCTTGTTTAGTGTTCCTCGTTGTGTGTGCTGTGTATACTCTCTCAAATGTGGTTTCTGTGTCTTGTGGGCTATTATGTGCTTTGTTGTGTCTGCTGTGTGTCCTGTGACTTTTGTTTTGTTACTGTATGGTTTTTGTGCACGTGTGCTTTACGTAGTGCTTTCCTGGATGGATACGTGCGTGGGGTGTCTGTGTGTGACTGTGCACTTGGTGTGTCGTGTGTGACGTGTGCGCTACGGGCTGTGATGTGTAGCGTGTGAAATGTGTGTTTTGTGTGTCTGTCGGGTTTGTTGTGTCTGGGGTGCTGCCAGAGTTGTTGGTCTATGGTAGTGATTTGTGGTGTTTGTTTAGTGTTTCTGTGTGTATTCTGTTGTGCCATGTGGTGTGCCATGTGTTCTTGAGTGTTTTGTGTTGTGTTGTATGTGATCTGTGCGTCTTGTTTGTTTTCTGTGTGTTGTGTACGAAATGTGCGTGGTATGGGTTATTTACTGCCTGTTGATCGCCTTGTGCTCTGCGTTTTGATCTGGGTCATGTCATGTGTGATATGTGCAGTTTTGAGCTTTGTGTTGTGTGAATTGAGTGGATCCTGTGGTGTTGTATATTTTGCCTTTCGATGAGCTTTCTGTTGGTGGTTGTGTTGTGTGTCTGGTGCGTGGCCTCCTTTGTCACGCTCAGGGTGAAATGTGTCTTTCTCTGTGTTGTGTGTTGTGTTACGTACTGTGTTCTGGGTTGTGTGTGCCTTGTACATGCATTATGTGTGTTACTAATGGGAAGGTGTTGGGCGGTCTGGGTATTTTGGGCATTGTGTGTGATGTTAATTGTGTGGTGTGTGTGATGTGCGTGTGTGCTTATTGTGTGTGTGTTGTGTGTATTGGGTTGTGTTGACAGTGTGTGGTTCTGAGTGTGCTCTATATGGTATGCTTGTGGTTGTGTGTGTTATGTGTCGTGTGTTGAGTGCATGTCGTGTGCGTTCTTGGCGGTTGTGGGTGGTTCTGTATGTGCTGTGGGTGTTTTGTGTGTGTGACTGTGATTTGTGTGTGGCTGTGTTAGAGAGGTTGTGTGTGTGTTTGGCGGCTTGAGCTAGGCGCATGAGGGGAGACATGTTGACTGTGTGATTCTGCTTGCTTTGGGTGTCTCATGGAGTGTGCAGTATGTACCTGTGCAAAGACTTTCATGTGTATTGTGAGCAGTTTTGTGCCTTGAAGTATGTGCTGTGAGTCTCGGGTCTGTTGTGTGCTTCTGTGCTGTGCTCCTGTGTGAGGATATATGTGTGGTGTCTGCTTGGTTGTGTGTGTTGCGTGTAATGCACCAAGTGTGTGCTAAGTGTGATCTTTGTTTTTTTGTGTGTGTTTTGCCTTGGTTTTATGTGTGCTGTGTGTCTTTTGCGTGGGTGAATGTGATTTCCGTGTGATTGTGTTTGAGTGGATTTGTGTGCGTTTGTTTGTTAAGTGTGTGATGTGAGATGTGTTGTCTGTGTGTGGTTGTGCTTGTTTAGTGTGTCTCGTTGTGTGTGCTCTGTATACTCTCTCAAATGTGGTTTCTGTGTCTTGTGGGCTATTATGTGCTTTGTTGTGTCTGCTGTGTGTCCTGTGACTTTTGTTTTGTTACTGTATGGGTTTTGTGCACGTGTGCTTTGCGTACTGCTTTCCAAGGTGGATACGTGCGTGGGGTGTCTGTGTGTGACTGTGCACGTGGTGTGTCGTGTGTGACGTGTGCGCTATGGGCTGTGATGTGTAGCGTGTGAAATGTGTGTTTTGTGTGTCTGTCAGGATTGTTGTGTGTCTGGGGTGCTGCCAGAGTTGTTGGTCTATGGTAGTGATTTGTGGTGTTTGTTTTGTGTTTCTGTGTGTATTCTGTTGTGCCATGTGTTGTGCCATGTGTTCTTGAGTGTTTTGTGTTGTGTTGTATGTGATCTGTGCGTCTTGTTTGTTTTCTGTGTGTTGTGTACGAAATGTGCGTGTTATGGGTTATATACTGCTTGTTGATCGCCTTGTGCTCTGCGTTTTGATCTGGGGCATGTTATGTGTGATATGTGCTTTTGAGCTTTGTGTTGTGTAAATTGAGTGGATCCTGTGGTGTTGTATATTTTGCCTTTCGATGAGCTTTCTGTTGGTGGTTGTGTTGTGTGTCTGGTGCGTGGCCTCCTTTGTCACGCTCAGGGTGAAATGTGTCTTTCTCTGTGTTGTGTGTTGTGTTACGTACTGTGTTCTGGGTTGTGTGTGCTGTGTACATGCTTTCCTGTGTGTTACGTATGGGGAAGGTGTTGGTTGGTCTGGGTATTTTGGGCATTGTGTGTGATGTTAATTGTGTGGTGTGTGTGATGTGCTTGTGTGCTTATTGTGTGTGTGTTGTGTGTATTGGGTTGTGCCGACAGTGTGTGGTTCTGAGTGTGCTCTATATGGTATGTTTGTGGTTGTGTGTGTTATGTGTCATGCGTTGAGTGCATGTCGTGTGCGTTCTTGGCGGTTGTGGGTGGTTCTGTATGTGCTGTGGGTGTTTTGTGTGTGTGACTTTGATTTGTGTGTGGCTGTGTTAGAGAGGTTGTGTGTGTGTTTGGCGGCTTGAGGTATGCGTATTAGGGGAGACATGTTGACTGTGTGGTTGTGCTTGCTTTGGGTGTCTCATGGAGTGTGCAGTATGTACCTATGCAAAGACTTTCATGTGTATTGTGAGCAGTTTTGTGCCTTTGAGTATGTGCTGTGAGTCTCGGGTCTGTTGTGTGCTTCTGTGTTGTGCTCCTGTGTGAGGATATATGTGTGGTGTGTCTGCTTGGTTGTGTGTGTTGCGTGTAATGCACCAAGTGTGTCCTATGTGTGATCATTGTTTTTTTGGGTGTGTTTTGCCTTGGTTTTATGTGTGCTGTGTGTCTTTTGCGTGGGTGAATGTGATTTCCGTGTGATTGTGTTTGAGTGGTTTTGTGTGCGTTTGTTTGTTAAGTGTGTGATGTGAGATGTGTTGTCTGTGTGTGGTTGTGCTTGTTTAGTGTTCCTCGTTGTGTGTGCTGTGTATACTCTCTCAAATGTGGTTTCTGTGTCTTGTGGGCTATTATGTGCTTTGTTGTGTCTGCTGTGTGTCCTGTGACTTTTGTTTTGTTACTGTATGGGTTTTGTGCACGTGTGCTTTGCGTACTGCTTTCCAAGCTGGATACGTGCGTGGGGTGTCTGTGTGTGACTGTGCACGTGGTGTGTCGTGTGTGACATGTGCGCTATGGGCTGTGATGTGTAGCGTGTGAAATGTGTGTTTTGTGTGTCTGTCGGGTTTGTTGTGTGTCTGGGGTCTGCCAGATTTGTTGGTCTATGGTAGTGATTTGTGGTGTTTGTTTTGTGTTTCTGTGTGTATTCTGTTGTGCCATGCGCTGTGCCATGTGTTCTTGAGTGTTTTGTGTTGTGTTGTATGTGATCTGTGCGTCTTGTTTGTTTTCTGTGTGTTGTGTACGAAATGTGCGTAGTATGGGTTACTTACTGCTTGTTGATCGCCTTGTGCTCTGCGTTTTGATCTGGGGCATGTTATGTGTGATATGTGCAGGTTTGATCTTTGTGTTGTGTGAATTGGGTGGATCCTGTGGTGTTGTATATTTTGCCTTTCGATGAGCTTTCTGTTGGTGGTTGTGTTGTGTGGTGCGTGGCTTCCTTTGTCACGCTCAGGGTGAAATGTGTCTTTCTCTGTGTTGTGTGTTGTGTTACGTACTGTGTTCTGGGTTGTGTGTGCTGTGTACATGCTTTCCTGTGTGTTACGTATGGGGAAGGTGTTGGTTGGTCTGGGTGTTTTGGGCATTGTGTGTGATGTTAATTGTGTGGTGTGTGTGATGTGCGTGTGTGCTTATTGTGTGTGTGATGTGTGTATTGGGTTGTGCTGACAGTGTGTGGTTCTGAGTGTGCTCTATATGGTATGTTTGTGGTTGTGTGTGTTATGTGTCGTTTGTTGAATGCATGTCGTGTGCGTTCTTGGGGGTTGTATGGTTCTGTATGACTTGTGGGTGTTTTGTGTGTGTGACTGTGATTTGTGTGTGGCTGTGTTAGAGAGGTTGTGTGTGTGTTTGGCGGCTTGAGCTATGCTCAAGAGGGGAGACATGTTGACTGTGTGGTTGTGCTTGCTTTGGGTGTCTCATGGAGTGTGCAGTATGTACCTGTGCAAAGACTTTCATGTGTATTGTGAGCAGTTTTGTGCCTTGAAGTATGTGCTGTGAGTGTCCGGTCTGTTGTGTGCTTCTGTGTTGTGCTCCTGTGTGAGGATATATGTGTGGTGTGTCTGCTTGGTTGTGTGTGTTGCGTGTAATGCACCAAGTGTGTGCTAAGTGTGATCTTTGTTTTTTTGTGTGTTTTGCCTTTGTTTAATGTGTGCTGTGTGTCTTTTGCGTGGGTGAATGTGATTTCCGTCTGATTGTGTTTGAGTGGATTTGTGTGCGTTTGTTTGTTATGTGTGTGATGTCAGATGTGTTGTCTGTGTTTGGTTGTGCTTGTTTAGTGTTCCTCGTTGTGTGTGCTGTGTATACTCTCTCAAATGTGGTTTCTGTGTCTTGTGGGCTATTATGTGCTTTGTTGTGTCTGCTGTGTGTCCTGTGACTTTTGTTTTGTTACTGTATGGGTTTTGTGCACGTGTGCTTTACGTAGTGCTTTCCTGGATGGATACGTGCGTGGGGTGTCTGTGTGTGACAGTGCACTTGGTGTGTCGTGTGTGACGTGTGCGCTACGGGCTGTGATGTGTAGCGTGTGAAATGTGTGTTTTGTGTGTCTGTCTGGTTTGTTGTGTCTGGGGTGCTGCCAGAGTTGTTGGTCTATGGTAGTGATTTGTGGTGTTTGTTTAGTGTTTCTGTGTGTATTCTGTTGTGCCATGTGGTGTGCCATGTGTTCTTGAGTGTTTTGTGTTGTGTTGTATGTGATCTGTGCGTCTTGTTTTCTGTGTGTTGTGTACGAAATGTGCGTGGTATGGGTTATTTACTGCCTGTTGATCGCCTTGTGCTCTGCGTTTTGATCTGGGTCATGTCATGTGTGATATGTGCAGTTTTGAGCTTTGTGTTGTGTGAATTGAGTGGATCCTGTGGTGTTGTATATTTTGCCTTTCGATGAGCTTTCTGTTGGTGGTTGTGTTGTGTGTCTGGTGCGTGGCCTCCTTTGTCACGCTCAGGGTGAAATGTGTCTTTCTCTGTGTTGTGTGTTGTGTTACGTACTGTGTTCTGGGTTGTGTGTGCCTTGTACATGCATTATGTGTGTTACTAATGGGAAGGTGTTGGGCGGTCTGGGTATTTTGGGCATTGTGTGTGATGTTAATTGTGTGGTGTGTGTGATGTGCGTGTGTGCTTATTGTGTGTGTGTTGTGTGTATTGGGTTGTGTTGACAGTGTGTGGTTCTGAGTGTGCTCTATACGGTATGCTTGTGGTTGTGTGTGTTATGTGTCGTGTGTTGAGTGCATGTCGTGTGCGTTCTTGGCGGTTGTGGGTGGTTCTGTATGTGCTGTGGGTGTTTTGTGTGTGTGACTGTGATTTGTGTGTGGCTGTGTTAGAGAGGTTGTGTGTGTGTTTGGCGGCTTGAGCTATGCGCATGAGGGGAGACATGTTGACTGTGTGATTCTGCTTGCTTTGGGTGTCTCATGGAGTGTGCAGTATGTACCTGTGCAAAGACTTTCATGTGTATTGTGAGCAGTTTTGTGCCTTGAAGTATGTGCTGTGAGTCTCGGGTCTGTTGTGTGCTTCTGTGCTGTGCTCCTGTGTGAGGATATATGTGTGGTGTCTGCTTGGTTGTGTGTGTTGCGTGTAATGCACCAAGTGTGTGCTAAGTGTGATCTTTGTTTTTTTGTGTGTGTTTTGCCTTGGTTTTATGTGTGCTGTGTGTCTTTTGCGTGGGTGAATGTGATTTCCGTGTGATTGTGTTTGAGTGGATTTGTGTGCGTTTGTTTGTTAAGTGTGTGATGTGAGATGTGTTGTCTGTGTGTGGTTGTGCTTGTTTAGTGTGTCTCGTTGTGTGTGCTCTGTATACTCTCTCAAATGTGGTTTCTGTGTCTTGTGGGCTATTATGTGCTTTGTTGTGTCTGCTGTGTGTCCTGTGACTTTTGTTTTGTTACTGTATGGGTTTTGTGCACGTGTGCTTTGCGTACTGCTTTCCAAGGTGGATACGTGCGTGGGGTGTCTGTGTGTGACTGTGCACGTGGTGTGTCGTGTGTGACGTGTGCGCTATGGGCTGTGATGTGTAGCGTGTGAAATGTGTGTTTTGTGTGTCTGTCAGGATTGTTGTGTGTCTGGGGTGCTGCCAGAGTTGTTGGTCTATGGTAGTGATTTGTGGTGTTTGTTTTGTGTTTCTGTGTGTATTCTGTTGTGCCATGTGTTGTGCCATGTGTTCTTGAGTGTTTTGTGTTGTGTTGTATGTGATCTGTGCGTCTTGTTTGTTTTCTGTGTGTTGTGTACGAAATGTGTGTGTTATGGGTTATATACTGCTTGTTGATCGCCTTGTGCTCTGCGTTTTGATCTGGGGCATGTTATGTGTGATATGTGCAGTTTTGAGCTTTGTGTTGTGTAAATTGAGTGGATCCTGTGGTGTTGTATATTTTGCCTTTCGATGAGCTTTCTGTTGGTGGTTGTGTTGTGTGTCTGGTGCGTGGCCTCCTTTGTCACGCTCAGGGTGAAATGTGTCTTTCTCTGTGTTGTGTGTTGTGTTACGTACTGTGTTCTGGGTTGTGTGTGCTGTGTACATGCTTTCCTGTGTGTTACGTATGGGGAAGGTGTTGGTTGGTCTGGGTATTTTGGGCATTGTGTGTGATGTTAATTGTGTGGTGTGTGTGATGTGCTTGTGTGCTTATTGTGTGTGTGTTGTGTGTATTGGGTTGTGCCGACAGTGTGTGGTTCTGAGTGTGCTCTATATGGTATGTTTGTGGTTGTGTGTGTTATGTGTCATGCGTTGAGTGCATGTCGTGTGCGTTCTTGGCGGTTGTGGGTGGTTCTGTATGTGCTGTGGGTGTTTTGTGTGTGTGACTGTGATTTGTGTGTGGCTGTGTTAGAGAGGTTGTGTGTGTGTTTGGCGGCTGGAGCTATGCGTATGAGGGGAGACATGTTGACTGTGTGGTTGTGCTTGCTTTGGGTGTCTCATGGAGTGTGCAGTATGTACCTATGCAAAGACTTTCATGTGTATTGTGAGCAGTTTTGTGCCTTTGAGTATGTGCTGTGAGTCTCGGGTCTGTTGTGTGCTTCTGTGTTGTGCTCCTGTGTGAGGATATATGTGTGGTGTGTCTGCTTGGTTGTGTGTGTTGCGTGTAATGCACCAAGTGTGTCCTATGTGTGATCATTGTTTTTTTGGGTGTGTTTTGCCTTGGTTTTATGTGTGCTGTGTGTCTTTTGCGTGGGTGAATGTGATTTCCGTGTGATTGTGTTTGAGTGGTTTTGTGTGCGTTTGTTTGTTAAGTGTGTGATGTGAGATGTGTTGTCTGTGTGTGGTTGTGCTTGTTTAGTGTTCCTCGTTGTGTGTGCTGTGTATACTCTCTCAAATGTGGTTTCTGTGTCTTGTGGGCTATTATGTGCTTTGTTGTGTCTGCTGTGTGTCCTGTGACTTTTGTTTTGTTACTGTATGGGTTTTGTGCACGTGTGCTTTACGTAGTGCTTTCCTGGATGGATACGTGCGTGGGGTGTCTGTGTGTGACAGTGCACTTGGTGTGTCGTGTGTGACGTGTGCGCTATGGGCTGTGATGTGTAGCGTGTGAAATGTGTGTTTTGTGTTTCTGTCGGGTTTGTTGTGTCTGGGGTGCTGCCAGAGTTGTTGGTCTATGGTAGTGATTTGTGGTGTTTGTTTAGTGTTTCTGTGTGTATTCTGTTGTGCCATGTGGTGTGCCATGTGTTCTTGAGTGTTTTGTGTTGTGTTGTATGTGATCTGTGCGTCTTGTTTTCTGTGTGTTGTGTACGAAATGTGCGTGGTATGGGTTATTTACTGCCTGTTGATCGCCTTGTGCTCTGCGTTTTGATCTGGGTCATGTCATGTGTGATATGTGCAGTTTTGAGCTTTGTGTTGTGTGAATTGAGTGGATCCTGTGGTGTTGTATATTTTGCCTTTCGATGAGCTTTCTGTTGGTGGTTGTGTTGTGTGTCTGCTGCGTGGCCTCCTTTGTCACGCTCAAGGTGAAATGTGTCTTTCTCTTTGTTGTGTGTTGTGTTACGTACTGTGTTCTGGGTTGTGTGTGCTGTGTACATGCTTTCCTGTGTGTTACGTATGGGGAAGGTGTTGGGTTGTCTGGGTATTTTGGGCATTGTGTGTGATGTTAATTGTGTGGTGTGTGTGATGTGCGTGTGTGCTTATTGTGTTTGTGATGTGTGTATTGGGTTGTGTTGACAGTGTGTGGTTCTGAGTGTGCTCTATATGGTATGCTTGTGGTTGTGGTGTTATGTGTCGTGTGTTGAGTGCATGTCGTGTGCATTCCTGGCGGTTGTGGGTGGTTCTGTATGAGTTGTGGGTGTTTTGTGTGTGTGACTGTGATTTGTGTGTGGCTGTGTTAGAGAGGTTGTGTGTGTGTTTGGCGGCTTGAGCTATGCGCATGAGGGGAGACATGTTGACTGTGTGGTTGTGCTTGCTTTGGGTGTCTCATGGAGTGTGCAGTATGTACCTGTACAAAGACTTTCATGTGTATTGTGAGCAGTTTTGTGCCTTTGAGTATGTGCTGTGTCTCGGGTCTGTTGTGTGCTTCTGTGTTGTGCTCCTGTGTGAGGATATATGTGTGGTGTGTCTGCTTGGTTGTGTGTGTTGCGTGTAATGCACCGTGTGTCCTACGTGTGATCTTTGTTTTTTTGTGTGTGTTTTGCCTTTGTTTAATGTGTGCTGTGTGTCTTTTGCGTGGGTGAATGTGATTTCCGTGTGATTGTGTTTGAGTGGATTTGTGTGCGTTTGTTTGTTATGTGTGTGATGTCAGATGTGTTGTCTGTGTTTGGTTGTGCTTGTTTAGTGTTCCTCGTTGTGTGTGCTGTGTATACTCTCTCAAATGTGGTTTCTGTGTCTTGGGGGCTATTATGTGCTTTGTTGTGTCTGCTGTGTGTCCTGTGACTTTTGTTTTGTTACTGTATGGGTTTTGTGCACGTGTGCTTTGCGTACTGCTTTCCAAGCTGGATACGTGCGTGGGGTGTCTGTGTGTGACTGTGCACGTGGTGTGTCGTGTGTGACATGTGCGCTATGGGCTGTGATGTGTAGCGTGTGAAATGTGTGTTTTGTGTGTCTGTCGGGTTTGTTGTGTGTCTGGGGTCTGCCAGATTTGTTGGTCTATGGTAGTGATTTGTGGTGTTTGTTTTGTGTTTCTGTGTGTATTCTGTTGTGCCATGCGCTGTGCCATGTGTTCTTGAGTGTTTTGTGTTGTGTTGTATGTGATCTGTGCGTCTTGTTTGTTTTCGGTGTGTTGTGTACGAAATGTGCGTAGTATGGGTTACTTACTGCTTGTTGATCGCCTTGTGCTCTGCGTTTTGATCTGGGGCATGTTATGTGTGATATGTGCAGGTTTGATCTTTGTGTTGTGTGAATTGGGTGGATCCTGTGGTGTTGTATATTTTGCCTTTCGATGAGCTTTCTGTTGGTGGTTGTGTTGTGTGGTGCGTGGCCTCCTTTGTCACGCTCAGGGTGAAATGTGTCTTTCTCTGTGTTGTGTGTTGTGTTACGTACTGTGTTCTGGGTTGTGTGTGCTGTGTACATGCTTTCCTGTGTGTTACGTATGGGGAAGGTGTTGGTTGGTCTGGGTGTTTTGGGCATTGTGTGTGATGTTAATTGTGTGGTGTGTGTGATGTGCGTGTGTGCTTATTGTGTGTGTGATGTGTGTATTGGGTTGTGCTGACAGTGTGTGGTTCTGAGTGTGCTCTATATGGTATGTTTGTGGTTGTGTGTGTTATGTGTCGTTTGTTGAATGCATGTCGTGTGCGTTCTTGGGGGTTGTATGGTTCTGTATGACTTGTGGGTGTTTTGTGTGTGTGACTGTGATTTGTGTGTGGCTGTGTTAGAGAGGTTGTGTGTGTGTTTGGCGGCTTGAGCTATGCGCATGAGGGGAGACATGTTGACTGTGTGGTTGTGCTTGCTTTGGGTGTCTCATGGAGTGTGCAGTATGTACCTGTGCAAAGACTTTCATGTGTATTGTGAGCAGTTTTGTGCCTTGAAGTATGTGCTGTGAGTGTCCGGTCTGTTGTGTGCTTCTGTGTTGTGCTCCTGTGTGAGGATATGTGTGTGGTGTGTCTGCTTGGTTGTGTGTGTTGCGTGTAATGCACCAAGTGTGTGCTAAGTGTGATCTTTGTTTTTCTGTGTGTTTTGCCTTTGTTTAATGTGTGCTGTGTGTCTTTTGCGTGGGTGAATGTGATTTCCGTCTGATTGTGTTTGAGTGGATTTGTGTGCATTTGTTTGTTATGTGTGTGATGTCAGATGTGTTGTCTGTGTTTGGTTGTGCTTGTTTAGTGTTCCTCGTTGTGTGTGCTGTGTATACTCTCTCAAATGTGGTTTCTGTGTCTTGTGGGCTATTATGTGCTTTGTTGTGTCTGCTGTGTGTCCTGTGACTTTTGTTTTGTTACTGTATGGTTTTTGTGCACGTGTGCTTTACGTAGTGCTTTCCTGGATGGATACGTGCGTGGGGTGTCTGTGTGTGACTGTGCACTTGGTGTGTCGTGTGTGACGTGTGCGCTACGGGCTGTGATGTGTAGCGTGTGAAATGTGTGTTTTGTGTGTCTGTCGGGTTTGTTGTGTCTGGGGTGCTGCCAGAGTTGTTGGTCTATGGTAGTGATTTGTGGTGTTTGTTTAGTGTTTCTGTGTGTATTCTGTTGTGCCATGTGGTGTGCCATGTGTTCTTGAGTGTTTTGTGTTGTGTTGTATGTGATCTGTGCGTCTTGTTTGTTTTCTGTGTGTTGTGTACGAAATGTGCGTGGTATGGGTTATTTACTGCCTGTTGATCGCCTTGTGCTCTGCGTTTTGATCTGGGTCATGTCATGTGTGATATGTGCAGTTTTGAGCTTTGTGTTGTGTGAATTGAGTGGATCCTGTGGTGTTGTATATTTTGCCTTTCGATGAGCTTTCTGTTGGTGGTTGTGTTGTGTGTCTGGTGCGTGGCCTCCTTTGTCACGCTCAGGGTGAAATGTGTCTTTCTCTGTGTTGTGTGTTGTGTTACGTACTGTGTTCTGGGTTGTGTGTGCCTTGTACATGCATTATGTGTGTTACTAATGGGAAGGTGTTGGGCGGTCTGGGTATTTTGGGCATTGTGTGTGATGTTAATTGTGTGGTGTGTGTGATGTGCGTGTGTGCTTATTGTGTGTGTGTTGTGTGTATTGGGTTGTGTTGACAGTGTGTGGTTCTGAGTGTGCTCTATATGGTATGCTTGTGGTTGTGTGTGTTATGTGTCGTGTGTTGAGTGCATGTCGTGTGCGTTCTTGGCGGTTGTGGGTGGTTCTGTATGTGCTGTGGGTGTTTTGTGTGTGTGACTGTGATTTGTGTGTGGCTGTGTTAGAGAGGTTGTGTGTGTGTTTGGCGGCTTGAGCTAGGCGCATGAGGGGAGACATGTTGACTGTGTGATTCTGCTTGCTTTGGGTGTCTCATGGAGTGTGCAGTATGTACCTGTGCAAAGACTTTCATGTGTATTGTGAGCAGTTTTGTGCCTTGAAGTATGTGCTGTGAGTCTCGGGTCTGTTGTGTGCTTCTGTGCTGTGCTCCTGTGTGAGGATATATGTGTGGTGTCTGCTTGGTTGTGTGTGTTGCGTGTAATGCACCAAGTGTGTGCTAAGTGTGATCTTTGTTTTTTTGTGTGTGTTTTGCCTTGGTTTTATGTGTGCTGTGTGTCTTTTGCGTGGGTGAATGTGATTTCCGTGTGATTGTGTTTGAGTGGATTTGTGTGCGTTTGTTTGTTAAGTGTGTGATGTGAGATGTGTTGTCTGTGTGTGGTTGTGCTTGTTTAGTGTGTCTCGTTGTGTGTGCTCTGTATACTCTCTCAAATGTGGTTTCTGTGTCTTGTGGGCTATTATGTGCTTTGTTGTGTCTGCTGTGTGTCCTGTGACTTTTGTTTTGTTACTGTATGGGTTTTGTGCACGTGTGCTTTGCGTACTGCTTTCCAAGGTGGATACGTGCGTGGGGTGTCTGTGTGTGACTGTGCACGTGGTGTGTCGTGTGTGACGTGTGCGCTATGGGCTGTGATGTGTAGCGTGTGAAATGTGTGTTTTGTGTGTCTGTCAGGATTGTTGTGTGTCTGGGGTGCTGCCAGAGTTGTTGGTCTATGGTAGTGATTTGTGGTGTTTGTTTTGTGTTTCTGTGTGTATTCTGTTGTGCCATGTGTTGTGCCATGTGTTCTTGAGTGTTTTGTGTTGTGTTGTATGTGATCTGTGCGTCTTGTTTGTTTTCTGTGTGTTGTGTACGAAATGTGCGTGTTATGGGTTATATACTGCTTGTTGATCGCCTTGTGCTCTGCGTTTTGATCTGGGGCATGTTATGTGTGATATGTGCTTTTGAGCTTTGTGTTGTGTAAATTGAGTGGATCCTGTGGTGTTGTATATTTTGCCTTTCGATGAGCTTTCTGTTGGTGGTTGTGTTGTGTGTCTGGTGCGTGGCCTCCTTTGTCACGCTCAGGGTGAAATGTGTCTTTCTCTGTGTTGTGTGTTGTGTTACGTACTGTGTTCTGGGTTGTGTGTGCTGTGTACATGCTTTCCTGTGTGTTACGTATGGGGAAGGTGTTGGTTGGTCTGGGTATTTTGGGCATTGTGTGTGATGTTAATTGTGTGGTGTGTGTGATGTGCTTGTGTGCTTATTGTGTGTGTGTTGTGTGTATTGGGTTGTGCCGACAGTGTGTGGTTCTGAGTGTGCTCTATATGGTATGTTTGTGGTTGTGTGTGTTATGTGTCATGCGTTGAGTGCATGTCGTGTGCGTTCTTGGCGGTTGTGGGTGGTTCTGTATGTGCTGTGGGTGTTTTGTGTGTGTGACTTTGATTTGTGTGTGGCTGTGTTAGAGAGGTTGTGTGTGTGTTTGGCGGCTTGAGGTATGCGTATTAGGGGAGACATGTTGACTGTGTGGTTGTGCTTGCTTTGGGTGTCTCATGGAGTGTGCAGTATGTACCTATGCAAAGACTTTCATGTGTATTGTGAGCAGTTTTGTGCCTTTGAGTATGTGCTGTGAGTCTCGGGTCTGTTGTGTGCTTCTGTGTTGTGCTCCTGTGTGAGGATATATGTGTGGTGTGTCTGCTTGGTTGTGTGTGTTGCGTGTAATGCACCAAGTGTGTCCTATGTGTGATCATTGTTTTTTTGGGTGTGTTTTGCCTTGGTTTTATGTGTGCTGTGTGTCTTTTGCGTGGGTGAATGTGATTTCCGTGTGATTGTGTTTGAGTGGTTTTGTGTGCGTTTGTTTGTTAAGTGTGTGATGTGAGATGTGTTGTCTGTGTGTGGTTGTGCTTGTTTAGTGTTCCTCGTTGTGTGTGCTGTGTATACTCTCTCAAATGTGGTTTCTGTGTCTTGTGGGCTATTATGTGCTTTGTTGTGTCTGCTGTGTGTCCTGTGACTTTTGTTTTGTTACTGTATGGGTTTTGTGCACGTGTGCTTTGCGTACTGCTTTCCAAGCTGGATACGTGCGTGGGGTGTCTGTGTGTGACTGTGCACGTGGTGTGTCGTGTGTGACATGTGCGCTATGGGCTGTGATGTGTAGCGTGTGAAATGTGTGTTTTGTGTGTCTGTCGGGTTTGTTGTGTGTCTGGGGTCTGCCAGATTTGTTGGTCTATGGTAGTGATTTGTGGTGTTTGTTTTGTGTTTCTGTGTGTATTCTGTTGTGCCATGCGCTGTGCCATGTGTTCTTGAGTGTTTTGTGTTGTGTTGTATGTGATCTGTGCGTCTTGTTTGTTTTCTGTGTGTTGTGTACGAAATGTGCGTAGTATGGGTTACTTACTGCTTGTTGATCGCCTTGTGCTCTGCGTTTTGATCTGGGGCATGTTATGTGTGATATGTGCAGGTTTGATCTTTGTGTTGTGTGAATTGGGTGGATCCTGTGGTGTTGTATATTTTGCCTTTCGATGAGCTTTCTGTTGGTGGTTGTGTTGTGTGGTGCGTGGCTTCCTTTGTCACGCTCAGGGTGAAATGTGTCTTTCTCTGTGTTGTGTGTTGTGTTACGTACTGTGTTCTGGGTTGTGTGTGCTGTGTACATGCTTTCCTGTGTGTTACGTATGGGGAAGGTGTTGGTTGGTCTGGGTATTTTGGGCATTGTGTGTGATGTTAATTGTGTGGTGTGTGTGATGTGCTTGTGTGCTTATTGTGTTTGTGATGTGTGTATTGGGTTGTGTTGACAGTGTGTGGTTCTGAGTGTGCTCTATATGGTATGCTTGTGGTTGTGGTGTTATGTGTCGTGTGTTGAGTGCATGTCGTGTGCATTCCTGGCGGTTGTGGGTGGTTCTGTATGAGTTGTGGGTGTTTTGTGTGTGTGACTGTGATTTGTGTGTGGCTGTGTTAGAGAGGTTGTGTGTGTGTTTGGCGGCTTGAGCTATGCGCATGAGGGGAGACATGTTGACTGTGTGGTTGTGCTTGCTTTGGGTGTCTCATGGAGTGTGCTGTATGTACCTGTACAAAGACTTTCATGTGTATTGTGAGCAGTTTTGTGCCTTTGAGTATGTGCTGTGTCTCGGGTCTGTTGTGTGCTTCTGTGTTGTGCTCCTGTGTGAGGATATATGTGTGGTGTGTCTGCTTGGTTGTGTGTGTTGCGTGTAATGCACCGTGTGTCCTACGTGTGATCTTTGTTTTTTTGTGTGTGTTTTGCCTTTGTTTAATGTGTGCTGTGTGTCTTTTGCGTGGGTGAATGTGATTTCCGTGTGATTGTGTTTGAGTGGATTTGTGTGCGTTTGTTTGTTATGTGTGTGATGTCAGATGTGTTGTCTGTGTTTGGTTGTGCTTGTTTAGTGTTCCTCGTTGTGTGTGCTGTGTATACTCTCTCAAATGTGGTTTCTGTGTCTTGGGGGCTATTATGTGCTTTGTTGTGTCTGCTGTGTGTCCTGTGACTTTTGTTTTGTTACTGTATGGGTTTTGTGCACGTGTGCTTTGCGTACTGCTTTCCAAGCTGGATACGTGCGTGGGGTGTCTGTGTGTGACTGTGCACGTGGTGTGTCGTGTGTGACATGTGCGCTATGGGCTGTGATGTGTAGCGTGTGAAATGTGTGTTTTGTGTGTCTGTCGGGTTTGTTGTGTGTCTGGGGTCTGCCAGATTTGTTGGTCTATGGTAGTGATTTGTGGTGTTTGTTTTGTGTTTCTGTGTGTATTCTGTTGTGCCATGCGCTGTGCCATGTGTTCTTGAGTGTTTTGTGTTGTGTTGTATGTGATCTGTGCGTCTTGTTTGTTTTCTGTGTGTTGTGTACGAAATGTGCGTAGTATGGGTTACTTACTGCTTGTTGATCGCCTTGTGCTCTGCGTTTTGATCTGGGGCATGTTATGTGTGATATGTGCAGGTTTGATCTTTGTGTTGTGTGAATTGGGTGGATCCTGTGGTGTTGTATATTTTGCCTTTCGATGAGCTTTCTGTTGGTGGTTGTGTTGTGTGGTGCGTGGCCTCCTTTGTCACGCTCAGGGTGAAATGTGTCTTTCTCTGTGTTGTGTGTTGTGTTACGTACTGTGTTCTGGGTTGTGTGTGCTGTGTACATGCTTTCCTGTGTGTTACGTATGGGGAAGGTGTTGGTTGGTCTGGGTGTTTTGGGCATTGTGTGTGATGTTAATTGTGTGGTGTGTGTGATGTGCGTGTGTGCTTATTGTGTGTGTGATGTGTGTATTGGGTTGTGCTGACAGTGTGTGGTTCTGAGTGTGCTCTATATGGTATGTTTGTGGTTGTGTGTGTTATGTGTCGTTTGTTGAATGCATGTCGTGTGCGTTCTTGGGGGTTGTATGGTTCTGTATGACTTGTGGGTGTTTTGTGTGTGTGACTGTGATTTGTGTGTGGCTGTGTTAGAGAGGTTGTGTGTGTGTTTGGCGGCTTGAGCTATGCGCATGAGGGGAGACATGTTGACTGTGTGGTTGTGCTTGCTTTGGGTGTCTCATGGAGTGTGCAGTATGTACCTGTGCAAAGACTTTCATGTGTATTGTGAGCAGTTTTGTGCCTTGAAGTATGTGCTGTGAGTGTCCGGTCTGTTGTGTGCTTCTGTGTTGTGCTCCTGTGTGAGGATATGTGTGTGGTGTGTCTGCTTGGTTGTGTGTGTTGCGTGTAATGCACCAAGTGTGTGCTAAGTGTGATCTTTGTTTTTCTGTGTGTTTTGCCTTTGTTTAATGTGTGCTGTGTGTCTTTTGCGTGGGTGAATGTGATTTCCGTCTGATTGTGTTTGAGTGGATTTGTGTGCATTTGTTTGTTATGTGTGTGATGTCAGATGTGTTGTCTGTGTTTGGTTGTGCTTGTTTAGTGTTCCTCGTTGTGTGTGCTGTGTATACTCTCTCAAATGTGGTTTCTGTGTCTTGTGGGCTATTATGTGCTTTGTTGTGTCTGCTGTGTGTCCTGTGACTTTTGTTTTGTTACTGTATGGTTTTTGTGCACGTGTGCTTTACGTAGTGCTTTCCTGGATGGATACGTGCGTGGGGTGTCTGTGTGTGACTGTGCACTTGGTGTGTCGTGTGTGACGTGTGCGCTACGGGCTGTGATGTGTAGCGTGTGAAATGTGTGTTTTGTGTGTCTGTCGGGTTTGTTGTGTCTGGGGTGCTGCCAGAGTTGTTGGTCTATGGTAGTGATTTGTGGTGTTTGTTTAGTGTTTCTGTGTGTATTCTGTTGTGCCATGTGGTGTGCCATGTGTTCTTGAGTGTTTTGTGTTGTGTTGTATGTGATCTGTGCGTCTTGTTTGTTTTCTGTGTGTTGTGTACGAAATGTGCGTGGTATGGGTTATTTACTGCCTGTTGATCGCCTTGTGCTCTGCGTTTTGATCTGGGTCATGTCATGTGTGATATGTGCAGTTTTGAGCTTTGTGTTGTGTGAATTGAGTGGATCCTGTGGTGTTGTATATTTTGCCTTTCGATGAGCTTTCTGTTGGTGGTTGTGTTGTGTGTCTGGTGCGTGGCCTCCTTTGTCACGCTCAGGGTGAAATGTGTCTTTCTCTGTGTTGTGTGTTGTGTTACGTACTGTGTTCTGGGTTGTGTGTGCCTTGTACATGCATTATGTGTGTTACTAATGGGAAGGTGTTGGGCGGTCTGGGTATTTTGGGCATTGTGTGTGATGTTAATTGTGTGGTGTGTGTGATGTGCGTGTGTGCTTATTGTGTGTGTGTTGTGTGTATTGGGTTGTGTTGACAGTGTGTGGTTCTGAGTGTGCTCTATATGGTATGCTTGTGGTTGTGTGTGTTATGTGTCGTGTGTTGAGTGCATGTCGTGTGCGTTCTTGGCGGTTGTGGGTGGTTCTGTATGTGCTGTGGGTGTTTTGTGTGTGTGACTGTGATTTGTGTGTGGCTGTGTTAGAGAGGTTGTGTGTGTGTTTGGCGGCTTGAGCTAGGCGCATGAGGGGAGACATGTTGACTGTGTGATTCTGCTTGCTTTGGGTGTCTCATGGAGTGTGCAGTATGTACCTGTGCAAAGACTTTCATGTGTATTGTGAGCAGTTTTGTGCCTTGAAGTATGTGCTGTGAGTCTCGGGTCTGTTGTGTGCTTCTGTGCTGTGCTCCTGTGTGAGGATATATGTGTGGTGTCTGCTTGGTTGTGTGTGTTGCGTGTAATGCACCAAGTGTGTGCTAAGTGTGATCTTTGTTTTTTTGTGTGTGTTTTGCCTTGGTTTTATGTGTGCTGTGTGTCTTTTGCGTGGGTGAATGTGATTTCCGTGTGATTGTGTTTGAGTGGATTTGTGTGCGTTTGTTTGTTAAGTGTGTGATGTGAGATGTGTTGTCTGTGTGTGGTTGTGCTTGTTTAGTGTGTCTCGTTGTGTGTGCTCTGTATACTCTCTCAAATGTGGTTTCTGTGTCTTGTGGGCTATTATGTGCTTTGTTGTGTCTGCTGTGTGTCCTGTGACTTTTGTTTTGTTACTGTATGGGTTTTGTGCACGTGTGCTTTGCGTACTGCTTTCCAAGGTGGATACGTGCGTGGGGTGTCTGTGTGTGACTGTGCACGTGGTGTGTCGTGTGTGACGTGTGCGCTATGGGCTGTGATGTGTAGCGTGTGAAATGTGTGTTTTGTGTGTCTGTCAGGATTGTTGTGTGTCTGGGGTGCTGCCAGAGTTGTTGGTCTATGGTAGTGATTTGTGGTGTTTGTTTTGTGTTTCTGTGTGTATTCTGTTGTGCCATGTGTTGTGCCATGTGTTCTTGAGTGTTTTGTGTTGTGTTGTATGTGATCTGTGCGTCTTGTTTGTTTTCTGTGTGTTGTGTACGAAATGTGCGTGTTATGGGTTATATACTGCTTGTTGATCGCCTTGTGCTCTGCGTTTTGATCTGGGGCATGTTATGTGTGATATGTGCTTTTGAGCTTTGTGTTGTGTAAATTGAGTGGATCCTGTGGTGTTGTATATTTTGCCTTTCGATGAGCTTTCTGTTGGTGGTTGTGTTGTGTGTCTGGTGCGTGGCCTCCTTTGTCACGCTCAGGGTGAAATGTGTCTTTCTCTGTGTTGTGTGTTGTGTTACGTACTGTGTTCTGGGTTGTGTGTGCTGTGTACATGCTTTCCTGTGTGTTACGTATGGGGAAGGTGTTGGTTGGTCTGGGTATTTTGGGCATTGTGTGTGATGTTAATTGTGTGGTGTGTGTGATGTGCTTGTGTGCTTATTGTGTGTGTGTTGTGTGTATTGGGTTGTGCCGACAGTGTGTGGTTCTGAGTGTGCTCTATATGGTATGTTTGTGGTTGTGTGTGTTATGTGTCATGCGTTGAGTGCATGTCGTGTGCGTTCTTGGCGGTTGTGGGTGGTTCTGTATGTGCTGTGGGTGTTTTGTGTGTGTGACTTTGATTTGTGTGTGGCTGTGTTAGAGAGGTTGTGTGTGTGTTTGGCGGCTTGAGGTATGCGTATTAGGGGAGACATGTTGACTGTGTGGTTGTGCTTGCTTTGGGTGTCTCATGGAGTGTGCAGTATGTACCTATGCAAAGACTTTCATGTGTATTGTGAGCAGTTTTGTGCCTTTGAGTATGTGCTGTGAGTCTCGGGTCTGTTGTGTGCTTCTGTGTTGTGCTCCTGTGTGAGGATATATGTGTGGTGTGTCTGCTTGGTTGTGTGTGTTGCGTGTAATGCACCAAGTGTGTCCTATGTGTGATCATTGTTTTTTTGGGTGTGTTTTGCCTTGGTTTTATGTGTGCTGTGTGTCTTTTGCGTGGGTGAATGTGATTTCCGTGTGATTGTGTTTGAGTGGTTTTGTGTGCGTTTGTTTGTTAAGTGTGTGATGTGAGATGTGTTGTCTGTGTGTGGTTGTGCTTGTTTAGTGTTCCTCGTTGTGTGTGCTGTGTATACTCTCTCAAATGTGGTTTCTGTGTCTTGTGGGCTATTATGTGCTTTGTTGTGTCTGCTGTGTGTCCTGTGACTTTTGTTTTGTTACTGTATGGGTTTTGTGCACGTGTGCTTTGCGTACTGCTTTCCAAGCTGGATACGTGCGTGGGGTGTCTGTGTGTGACTGTGCACGTGGTGTGTCGTGTGTGACATGTGCGCTATGGGCTGTGATGTGTAGCGTGTGAAATGTGTGTTTTGTGTGTCTGTCGGGTTTGTTGTGTGTCTGGGGTCTGCCAGATTTGTTGGTCTATGGTAGTGATTTGTGGTGTTTGTTTTGTGTTTCTGTGTGTATTCTGTTGTGCCATGCGCTGTGCCATGTGTTCTTGAGTGTTTTGTGTTGTGTTGTATGTGATCTGTGCGTCTTGTTTGTTTTCTGTGTGTTGTGTACGAAATGTGCGTAGTATGGGTTACTTACTGCTTGTTGATCGCCTTGTGCTCTGCGTTTTGATCTGGGGCATGTTATGTGTGATATGTGCAGGTTTGATCTTTGTGTTGTGTGAATTGGGTGGATCCTGTGGTGTTGTATATTTTGCCTTTCGATGAGCTTTCTGTTGGTGGTTGTGTTGTGTGGTGCGTGGCTTCCTTTGTCACGCTCAGGGTGAAATGTGTCTTTCTCTGTGTTGTGTGTTGTGTTACGTACTGTGTTCTGGGTTGTGTGTGCTGTGTACATGCTTTCCTGTGTGTTACGTATGGGGAAGGTGTTGGTTGGTCTGGGTGTTTTGGGCATTGTGTGTGATGTTAATTGTGTGGTGTGTGTGATGTGCGTGTGTGCTTATTGTGTGTGTGATGTGTGTATTGGGTTGTGCTGACAGTGTGTGGTTCTGAGTGTGCTCTATATGGTATGTTTGTGGTTGTGTGTGTTATGTGTCGTTTGTTGAATGCATGTCGTGTGCGTTCTTGGGGGTTGTATGGTTCTGTATGACTTGTGGGTGTTTTGTGTGTGTGACTGTGATTTGTGTGTGGCTGTGTTAGAGAGGTTGTGTGTGTGTTTGGCGGCTTGAGCTATGCTCAAGAGGGGAGACATGTTGACTGTGTGGTTGTGCTTGCTTTGGGTGTCTCATGGAGTGTGCAGTATGTACCTGTGCAAAGACTTTCATGTGTATTGTGAGCAGTTTTGTGCCTTGAAGTATGTGCTGTGAGTGTCCGGTCTGTTGTGTGCTTCTGTGTTGTGCTCCTGTGTGAGGATATATGTGTGGTGTGTCTGCTTGGTTGTGTGTGTTGCGTGTAATGCACCAAGTGTGTGCTAAGTGTGATCTTTGTTTTTTTGTGTGTTTTGCCTTTGTTTAATGTGTGCTGTGTGTCTTTTGCGTGGGTGAATGTGATTTCCGTCTGATTGTGTTTGAGTGGATTTGTGTGCGTTTGTTTGTTATGTGTGTGATGTCAGATGTGTTGTCTGTGTTTGGTTGTGCTTGTTTAGTGTTCCTCGTTGTGTGTGCTGTGTATACTCTCTCAAATGTGGTTTCTGTGTCTTGTGGGCTATTATGTGCTTTGTTGTGTCTGCTGTGTGTCCTGTGACTTTTGTTTTGTTACTGTATGGGTTTTGTGCACGTGTGCTTTACGTAGTGCTTTCCTGGATGGATACGTGCGTGGGGTGTCTGTGTGTGACAGTGCACTTGGTGTGTCGTGTGTGACGTGTGCGCTATGGGCTGTGATGTGTAGCGTGTGAAATGTGTGTTTTGTGTTTCTGTCGGGTTTGTTGTGTCTGGGGTGCTGCCAGAGTTGTTGGTCTATGGTAGTGATTTGTGGTGTTTGTTTAGTGTTTCTGTGTGTATTCTGTTGTGCCATGTGGTGTGCCATGTGTTCTTGAGTGTTTTGTGTTGTGTTGTATGTGATCTGTGTGTCTTGTTTTCTGTGTGTTGTGTACGAAATGTGCGTGGTATGGGTTATTTACTGCCTGTTGATCGCCTTGTGCTCTGCGTTTTGATCTGGGTCATGTCATGTGTGATATGTGCAGTTTTGAGCTTTGTGTTGTGTGAATTGAGTGGATCCTGTGGTGTTGTATATTTTGCCTTTCGATGAGCTTTCTGTTGGTGGTTGTGTTGTGTGTCTGCTGCGTGGCCTCCTTTGTCACGCTCAAGGTGAAATGTGTCTTTCTCTTTGTTGTGTGTTGTGTTACGTACTGTGTTCTGGGTTGTGTGTGCTGTGTACATGCTTTCCTGTGTGTTACGTATGGGGAAGGTGTTGGGTTGTCTGGGTGTTTTGGGCATTGTGTGTGATGTTAATTGTGTGGTGTGTGTGATGTGCGTGTGTGCTTATTGTGTTTGTGATGTGTGTATTGGGTTGTGTTGACAGTGTGTGGTTCTGAGTGTGCTCTATATGGTATGCTTGTGGTTGTGGTGTTATGTGTCGTGTGTTGAGTGCATGTCGTGTGCATTCCTGGCGGTTGTGGGTGGTTCTGTATGAGTTGTGGGTGTTTTTTTATGTGTGACTGTGATTTGTGTGTGGCTGTGTTAGAGAGGTTGTGTGTGTGTTTGGCGGCTTGAGCTATGCGCATGAGGGGAGATATGTTGACTGTGTGGTTGTGCTTGCTTTGGGTGTCTCATGGAGTGTGCAGTATGTACCTGTACAAAGACTTTCATGTGTATTGTGAGCAGTTTTGTGCCTTTGAGTATGTGCTGTGTCTCGGGTCTGTTGTGTGCTTCTGTGTTGTGCTCCTGTGTGAGGATATATGTGTGGTGTGTCTGCTTGGTTGTGTGTGTTGCGTGTAATGCACCGTGTGTCCTACGTGTGATCTTTGTTTTTTTCTGTGTGTTTTGCCTTTGTTTAATGTGTGCTGTGTGTCTTTTGCGTGGGTGAATGTGATTTCCGTGTGATTGTGTTTGAGTGGATTTGTGTGCGTTTGTTTGTTATGTGTGTGATGTCAGATGTGTTGTCTGTGTTTGGTTGTGCTTGTTTAGTGTTCCTCGTTGTGTGTGCTGTGTATACTCTCTCAAATGTGGTTTCTGTGTCTTGTGGGCTATTATGTGCTTTGTTGTGTCTGCTGTGTGTCCTGTGACTTTTGTTTTGTTACTGTATGGGTTTTGTGCACGTGTGCTTTGCGTACTGCTTTCCAAGCTGGATACGTGCGTGGGGTGTCTGTGTGTGACTGTGCACGTGGTGTGTCGTGTGTGACATGTGCGCTATGGGCTGTGATGTGTAGCGTGTGAAATGTGTGTTTTGTGTGTCTGTCGGGTTTGTTGTGTGTCTGGGGTCTGCCAGATTTGTTGGTCTATGGTAGTGATTTGTGGTGTTTGTTTTGTGTTTCTGTGTGTATTCTGTTGTGCCATGCGCTGTGCCATGTGTTCTTGAGTGTTTTGTGTTGTGTTGTATGTGATCTGTGCGTCTTGTTTGTTTTCTGTGTGTTGTGTACGAAATGTGCGTAGTATGGGTTACTTACTGCTTGTTGATCGCCTTGTGCTCTGCGTTTTGATCTGGGGCATGTTATGTGTGATATGTGCAGGTTTGATCTTTGTGTTGTGTGAATTGGGTGGATCCTGTGGTGTTGTATATTTTGCCTTTCGATGAGCTTTCTGTTGGTGGTTGTGTTGTGTGGTGCGTGGCTTCCTTTGTCACGCTCAGGGTGAAATGTGTCTTTCTCTGTGTTGTGTGTTGTGTTACGTACTGTGTTCTGGGTTGTGTGTGCTGTGTACATGCTTTCCTGTGTGTTACGTATGGGGAAGGTGTTGGTTGGTCTGGGTGTTTTGGGCATTGTGTGTGATGTTAATTGTGTGGTGTGTGTGATGTGCGTGTGTGCTTATTGTGTGTGTGATGTGTGTATTGGGTTGTGCTGACAGTGTGTGGTTCTGAGTGTGCTCTATATGGTATGTTTGTGGTTGTGTGTGTTATGTGTCGTTTGTTGAATGCATGTCGTGTGCGTTCTTGGGGGTTGTATGGTTCTGTATGACTTGTGGGTGTTTTGTGTGTGTGACTGTGATTTGTGTGTGGCTGTGTTAGAGAGGTTGTGTGTGTGTTTGGCGGCTTGAGCTATGCTCAAGAGGGGAGACATGTTGACTGTGTGGTTGTGCTTGCTTTGGGTGTCTCATGGAGTGTGCAGTATGTACCTGTGCAAAGACTTTCATGTGTATTGTGAGCAGTTTTGTGCCTTGAAGTATGTGCTGTGAGTGTCCGGTCTGTTGTGTGCTTCTGTGTTGTGCTCCTGTGTGAGGATATATGTGTGGTGTGTCTGCTTGGTTGTGTGTGTTGCGTGTAATGCACCAAGTGTGTGCTAAGTGTGATCTTTGTTTTTTTGTGTGTTTTGCCTTTGTTTAATGTGTGCTGTGTGTCTTTTGCGTGGGTGAATGTGATTTCCGTCTGATTGTGTTTGAGTGGATTTGTGTGCGTTTGTTTGTTATGTGTGTGATGTCAGATGTGTTGTCTGTGTTTGGTTGTGCTTGTTTAGTGTTCCTCGTTGTGTGTGCTGTGTATACTCTCTCAAATGTGGTTTCTGTGTCTTGTGGGCTATTATGTGCTTTGTTGTGTCTGCTGTGTGTCCTGTGACTTTTGTTTTGTTACTGTATGGGTTTTGTGCACGTGTGCTTTACGTAGTGCTTTCCTGGGTGGATACGTGCGTGGGGTGTCTGTGTGTGACTGTGCACGTGGTGTGTCGTGTGTGATTTGTGCGCTACGGGCTGTGATGTGTAGCGTGTGAAATGTGTGTTTTGTGTGTCTGTCGGGTTTGTTGTGTGTCTGGGGTGCTGCCAGAGTTGGTCTATGGTAGTGATTTGTGGTGTTTGTTTGTGTTTCTGTGTGTATTCTGTGGTGCCATGCGGTGTGCCATGTGTTCTTGAGTGTTTTGTGTTGTGTTGTAAGTGATCTGTGCGTCTTGTTTGTTTTCTGTGTGTTGTGTACGAAATGTGCGTGGTATGGGTTATTTACAGCTTGTTGATCGCCTTGTGCTCTGCGTTTTGATCTGGGTCATGTCATGTGTGATATGTGCAGTTTTGAGCTTTGTGTTGTGTGAATTGAGTGGATCCTGTGGTGTTGTATATTTTGCCTTTCGATGAGCTTTCTGTTGGTGGTTGTGTTGTGTGTCTGGTGCGTGGCCTCCTTTGTCACGCTCAGGGTGAAATGTGTCTTTCTCTGTGTTGTGTGTTGTGTTACGTACTGTGTTCTGGGTTGTGTGTGCTGTGTACATGCTTTCCTGTGTGTTACGTATGGGGAAGGTGTTGGTTGGTCTGGGTATTTTGGGCATTGTGTGTGATGTTAATTGTGTGGTGTGTGTGATGTGCTTGTGTGCTTATTGTGTGTGTGTTGTGTGTATTGGGTTGTGCCGACAGTGTGTGGTTCTGAGTGTTCTCTATATGGTATGTTTGTGGTTGTGTGTGTTATGTGTCATGCGTTGAGTGCATGTCGTGTGCGTTCTTGGCGGTTGTGGGTGGTTCTGTATGTGCTGTGGGTGTTTTGTGTGTGTGGCTGTGATTTGTGTGTGGCTGTGTTAGAGAGGTTGTGTGTGTGTTTGGCGGCTTGAGCTATGCGTATGAGGGGAGACATGTTGACTGTGTGGTTGTGCTTGCTTTGGGTGTCTCATGGAGTGTGCAGTATGTACCTGTGCAAAGACTTTCATGTGTATTGTGAGCAGTTTTGTGCCTTGAAGTATGTGCTGTGAGTCTCGGGTCTGTTGTGTGCTTCTGTGCTGTGCTCCTGTGTGAGGATATATGTGTGGTGTGTCTGCTTGGTTGTGTGTGTTGCGTGTAATGCACCAAGTGTGTGCTAAGTGTGATCTTTGTTTTTTTGTGTGTGTTTTGCCTTGGTTTTATGTGTGCTGTGTGTCTTTTGCGTGGGTGAATGTGATTTCCGTGTGATTGTGTTTGAGTGGATTTGTGTGCGTTTGTTTGTTAAGTGTGTGATGTGAGATGTGTTGTCTGTGTGTGGTTGTGCTTGTTTAGTGTTCCTCGTTGTGTGTGCTGTGTATACTCTCTCAAATGTGGTTTCTGTGTCTTGTGGGCTATTATGTGCTTTGTTGTGTCTGCTGTGTGTCCTGTGACTTTTGTTTTGTTACTGTATGGGTTTTGTGCACGTGTGCTTTACGTAGTGCTTTCCTGGATGGATACGTGCGTGGGGTGTCTGTGTGTGACTGTGCACTTGGTGTGTCGTGTGTGACGTGTGCGCTACGGGCTGTGATGTGTAGCGTGTGAAATGTGTGTTTTGTGTGTCTGTCGGGTTTGTTGTGTCTGGGGTGCTGCCAGAGTTGTTGGTCTATGGTAGTGATTTGTGGTGTTTGTTTAGTGTTTCTGTGTGTATTCTGTTGTGCCATGCGCTGTGCCATGTGTTCTTGAGTGTTTTGTGTTGTGTTGTATGTGATCTGTGCGTCTTATTTGTTTTCTGTGTGTTGTGTACGAAATGTGCGTAGTATGGGTTACTTACTGCTTGTTGATCGCCTTGTGCTCTGCGTTTTGATCTGGGGCATGTTATGTGTGATATGTGCAGTTTTGAGCTTTGTGTTGTGTGAATTGGGTGGATCCTGTGGTGTTGTATATTTTGCCTTTCGATGAGCTTTCTGTTGGTGGTTGTGTTGTGTGTCTGGTGCGTGGCCTCCTTTGTCACGCTCAGGGTGAAATGTGTCTTTCTCTGTGTTGTGTGTTGTGTTACGTACTGTGTTCTGGGTTGTGTGTGCCTTGTACATGCATCCTGTGTGTTACTAATGGGAAGGTGTTGGGCGGTCTGGGTATTTTGGGCATTGTGTGTGATGTTAATTGTGTTTTGTGTGTGATGTGCGTGTGTGCTTATTGTGTGTGTGTTGTGTGTATTGGGTTGTGTTGACAGTGTGTGGTTCTGAGTGTGCTCTATATGGTATGCTTGTGGTTGTGTGTGTTATGTGTCGTGTGTTGAGTGCATGTCGTGTGCGTTCTTGGCGGTTGTGGGTGGTTCTGTATGTGCTGTGGGTGTTTTGTGTGTGTGACTGTGATTTGTGTGTGGCTGTGTTAGAGAGGTTGTGTGTGTGTTTGGCGGCTTGAGCTATGCGCACGAGGGGAGACATGTTGACTGTGTGATTCTGCTTGCTTTGGGTGTCTCATGGAGTGTGCAGTATGTACCTGTGCAAAGACTTTCATGTGTATTGTGAGCAGTTTTGTGCCTTGAAGTATGTGCTGTGAGTCTCGGGTCTGTTGTGTGCTTCTGTGCTGTGCTCCTGTGTGAGGATATATGTGTGGTGTCTGCTTGGTTGTGTGTGTTGCGTGTAATGCACCAAGTGTGTGCTAAGTGTGATCTTTGTTTTTTTGTGTGTGTTTTGCCTTGGTTTTATGTGTGCTGTGTGTCTTTTGCGTGGGTGAATGTGATTTCCGTGTGATTGTGTTTGAGTGGATTTGTGTGCGTTTGTTTGTTAAGTGTGTGATGTGAGATGTGTTGTCTGTGTGTGGTTGTGCTTGTTTAGTGTGTCTCGTTGTGTGTGCTCTGTATACTCTCTCAAATGTGGTTTCTGTGTCTTGTGGGCTATTAGGTGCTTTGTTGTGTCTGCTGTGTGTCCTGTGACTTTTGTTTTGTTACTGTATGGGTTTTGTGCACGTGTGCTTTGCGTACTGCTTTCCAAGGTGGATACGTGCGTGGGGTGTCTGTGTGTGACTGTGCACGTGGTGTGTCGTGTGTGACGTGTGCGCTATGGGCTGTGATGTGTAGTGTGTGAAATGTGTGTTTTGTGTGTCTGTCAGGATTGTTGTGTGTCTGGGGTGCTGCCAGAGTTGTTGGTCTATGGTAGTGATTTCTGGTGTTTGTTTTGTGTTTCTGTGTGTATTCTGTTGTGCCATGTGTTGTGCCATGTGTTCTTGAGTGTTTTGTGTTGTGTTGTATGTGATCTGTGCGTCTTGTTTGTTTTCTGTGTGTTGTGTACGAAATGTGCGTGGAATGGGTTATTTACTGCTTCTTGATCGCCTTGTGCTCTCCGTTTTGATCTGGGGCATGTTATGTGTGATATGTGCTTTTGAGCTTTGTGTTGTGTGAATTGAGTGGATCCTGTGGTGTTGTATATTTTGCCTTTCGATGAGCTTTCTGTTGGTGGTTGTGTTGTGCGTCTGGTGCGTGGCCTCCTTTGTCACGCTCAGGGTGAAATGTGTCTTTCTCTGTGTTGTGTGTTGTGTTACGTACTGTGTTCTGGGTTGTGTGTGCTGTGTACATGCATCCTGTGTGTTACTAATGGGAAGGTGTTGGGCGGTCTGGGTATTTTGGGCATTGTGTGTGATGTTAATTGTGTGGTGTGTGTGATGTGCGTGTGTGCTTATTGTGTGTGTGATGTGTGTATTGGGTTGTGTTGACAGTGTGTGGTTCTGAGTGTGCTCTATATGGTATGCTTGTGGTTGTGTGTGTTATGTGTCGTGTGTTGAGTGCATGTCGTGTGCGTTCTTGGCGGTTGTGGGTTGTTCTGTATGAGTTGTGGGTGTTTTGTGTGTGTGACTGTGATTTGTGTGTGGCTGTGTTAGAGAGGTTGTGTGTGTGTTTGGCGGCTTGAGCTATGCGCATGAGGGGAGACATGTCGACTGTGTGGTTGTGCTTGATTTGGGTGTCTCATGGAGGGTGCAGTATGTACCTGTGCAAAGACTTTCATGTGTATTGTGAGCAGTTTTGTGCCTTGAAGTATGTGCTGTGAGTGTCCGGTCTGTTGTGTGCTTCTGTGTTGTGCTCCTGTGTGAGGATATATGTGTGGTGTGTCTGCTTGGTTGTGTGTGTTGCGTGTAATACACCAAGTGTGTGCTAAGTGTGATCTTTGTTTTTTTGTGTGTGTTTTGCCTTTGTTTAATGTGTGCTGTGTGTCTTTTGCGTGGGTGAATGTGATTTCCGTCTGATTGTGTTTGAGTGGATTTGTGTGCGTTTGTTTGTTATGTGTGTGATGTCAAATGTGTTGTCTGTGTTTGGTTGTGCTTGTTTAGTGTTCCTCGTTGTGTGTGCTGTGTATACTCTCTCAAATGTGGTTTCTGTGTCTTGTGGGCTATTATGTGCTTTGTTGTGTCTGCTGTGTGTCCTGTGACTTTTGTTTTGTTACTGTATGGGTTTTGTGCACGTGTGCTTTACGTACTGCTTTCCAAGCTGGATACGTGCGTGGGGTGTCTGTGTGTGACTGTGCACGTGGTGTGTCGTGTGTGACGTGTGCGCTATGGGCTGTGATGTGTAGCGTGTGAAATGTGTGTTTTGTGTGTCTGTCGGGTTTGTTGTGTGTCTGGGGTGCTGCCAGAGTTGTTGGTCTATGGTAGTGATTTGTGGTGTTTGTTTGTGTTTCTGTGTGTATTCTATGGTGCCATGTGTTGTGCCATGTGTTCTTGAGTGTTTTGTGTTGTGTTGTAAGTGATCTGTGCGTCTTGTTTGTTTTCTGTGTGTTGTGTACGAAACGTGCGTGTTATGGGTTATATACTGCTTGTTGATCGCCTTGTGCTCTGCGTTTTGATCTGGGGCATGTTATGTGTGATATGTGCAGTTTTGAGCTTTGTGTTGTGTGAATTGAGTGGATCCTGTGGTGTTGTATATTTTGCCTTTCGATGAGCTTTCTGTTGGTGGTTGTGTTGTGCGTCTGGTGCGTGGCCTCCTTTGTCACGCTCAGGGTGAAATGTGTCTTTCTCTGTGTTGTGTGTTGTGTTACGTACTGTGTTCTGGGTTGTGTGTGCTGTGTACATGCTTTCCTGTGTGTTACGTATGGGGAAGGTGTTGGTTGGTCTGGGTATTTTGGGCATTGTGTGTGATGTTAATTGTGTGGTGTGTGTGATGTGCTTGTGTGCTTATTGTGTGTGTGTTGTGTGTATTGGGTTGTGCCGACAGTGTGTGGTTCTGAGTGTGCTCTATATGGTATGTTTGTGGTTGTGTGTGTTATGTGTCATGCGTTGAGTGCATGTCGTGTGCGTTCTTGGCGGTTGTGGGTGGTTCTGTATGTGCTGTGGGTGTTTTGTGTGTGTGACTGTGATTTGTGTGTGGCTGTGTTAGAGAGGTTGTGTGTGTGTTTGGCGGCTTGAGCTATGCGTATGAGGGGAGACATGTTGACTGTGTGGTTGTGCTTGCTTTGGGTGTCTCATGGAGTGTGCAGTATGTACCTGTGCAAAGACTTTCATGTGTATTGTGAGCAGTTTTGTGCCTTGAAGTATGTGCTGTGAGTCTCGGGTCTGTTGTGTGCTTCTGTGCTGTGCTCCTGTGTGAGGATATATGTGTGGTGTGTCTGCTTGGTTGTGTGTGTTGCGTGTAATGCACCAAGTGTGTGCTAAGTGTGATCTTTGTTTTTTTGTGTGTGTTTTGCCTTGGTTTTATGTGTGCTGTGTGTCTTTTGCGTGGGTGAATGTGATTTCCGTGTGATTGTGTTTGAGTGGATTTGTGTGCGTTTGTTTGTTAAGTGTGTGATGTGAGATGTGTTGTCTGTGTGTGGTTGTGCTTGTTTAGTGTGCCTCGTTGTGTGTGCTCTGTATACTCTCTCAAATGTGGTTTCTGTGTCTTGTGAGCTATTATGTGCTTTGTTGTGTCTGTGTGTGTCCTGTGACTTTTGTTTTGTTACTGTATGGGTTTTGTGCACGTGTGCCTTGCATAGTGCTTTCCTGGGTGGATACGTGCATGGGGTGTCTGTGTGTGACTGTGCACGTGGTGTGTCGTGTGTGACATGTGCGCTATGGGCTGTGATGTGTAGCGTGTGAAATGTGTGTTTTGTGTGTCTGTCGGGTTTGTTGTGTGTCTGGGGTCTGCCAGATTTGTTGGTCTATGGTAGTGATTTGTGGTGTTTGTTTTGTGTTTCTGTGTGTATTCTGTTGTGCCATGTGCTGTGCCATGTGTTCTTCAGTGTTTTGTGTTGTGTTGTATGTGATCTGTGCGTCTTGTTTGTTTTCTGTGTGTTGTGTACGAAATGTGCGTAGTATGGGTTACTTACTGCTTGTTGATCGCCTTGTGCTCTGCGTTTTGATCTGGGGCATGTTATGTGTGATATGTGCAGGTTTGATCTTTGTGTTGTGTGAATTGGGTGGATCCTGTGGTGTTGTATATTTTGCCTTTCGATGAGCTTTCTGTTGGTGGTTGTGTTGTGTGTCTGGTGCGTGGCCTCCTTTGTCACGCTCAGGGTGAAATGTGTCTTTCTCTGTGTTGTGTGTTGTGTTACGTACTGTGTTCTGGGTTGTGTGTGCCTTGTACATGCATCCTGTGTGTTACTAATGGGAAGGTGTTGGGCGGTCTGGGTATTTTGGGCATTGTGTGTGATGTTAATTGTGTGGTGTGTGTGATGTGCGTGTGTGCTTATTGTGTGTGTGTTGTGTGTATTGGGTTGTGTTGTCAGTGTGTGGTTCTGAGTGTGCTCTATATGGTATGCTTGTGGTTGTGTGTGTTATGTGTCGTGTGTTGAGTGCATGTCGTGTGCGTTCTTGGCGGTTGTGGGTGGTTCTGTATGTGCTGTGGGTGTTTTGTGTGTGTGACTGTGATTTGTGTGTGGCTGTGTTAGAGAGGTTGTGTGTGTGTTTGGCGGCTTGAGCTATGCGCATGAGGGGAGACATGTTGACTGTGTGGTTGTGCTTGCTTTGGGTGTCTCATGGAGTGTGCAGTATGTACCTGTGCAAAGACTTTCATGTGTATTGTGAGCAGTTTTGTGCCTTGAAGTATGTGCTGTGAGTCTCGGGTCTGTTGTGTGCTTCTGTGCTGTGCTCCTGTGTGAGGATATATGTGTGGTGTCTGCTTGGTTATGTGTGTTGCGTGTAATGCACCAAGTGTGTGCTAAGTGTGATCTTTGTTTTTTTGTGTGTGTTTTGCCTTGGTTTTATGTGTGCTGTGTGTCTTTTGCGTGGGTGAATGTGATTTCCGTGTGATTGTGTTTGAGTGGATTTGTGTGCGTTTGTTTGTTAAGTGTGTGATGTGAGATGTGTTGTCTGTGTGTGGTTGTGCTTGTTTAGTGTGTCTCGTTGTGTGTGCTCTGTATACTCTCTCAAATGTGGTTTCTGTGTCTTGTGGGCTATTATGTGCTTTGTTGTGTCTGCTGTGTGTCCTGTTACTTTTGTTTTGTTACTGTATGGGTTTTGTGCACGTGTGCTTTGCGTACTGCTTTCCAAGGTGGATACGTGCGTGGGGTGTCTGTGTGTGACTGTGCACGTGGTGTGTCGTGTGTGACGTGTGCGCTATGGGCTGTGATGTGTAGCGTGTGAAATGTGTGTTTTGTGTGTCTGTCAGGATTGTTGTGTGTCTGGGGTGCTGCCAGAGTTGTTGGTCTATGGTAGTGATTTGTGGTGTTTGTTTTGTGTTTCTGTGTGTATTCTGTTGTGCCATGTGTTGTGCCATGTGTTCTTGAGTGTTTTGTGTTGTGTTGTATGTGATCTGTGCGTCTTGTTTGTTTTCTGTGTGTTGTGTACGAAATGTGCGTGGAATGGGTTATTTACTGCTTCTTGATCGCCTTGTGCTCTCCGTTTTGATCTGGGGCATGTTATGTGTGATATGTGCTTTTGAGCTTTGTGTTGTGTGAATTGAGTGGATCCTGTGGTGTTGTATATTTTGCCTTTCGATGAGCTTTCTGTTGGTTGTTGTGTTGTGCGTCTGGTGCGTGGCCTCCTTTGTCACGCTCAGGGTGAAATGTGTCTTTCTCTGTGTTATGTGTTGTGTTACGTACTGTGTTCTGGGTTGTGTGTGCTGTGTACATGCATCCTGTGTGTTACTAATGGGAAGGTGTTGGGCGGTCTGGGTATTTTGGGCATTGTGTGTGATGTTAATTGTGTGGTGTGTGTGATGTGCGTGTGTGCTTATTGTGTGTGTGATGTGTGTATTGGGTTGTGTTGACAGTGTGTGGTTCTGAGTGTGCTCTATATGGTAAGCTTGTGGTTGTGTGTGTTATGTGTCGTGTGTTGAGTGCATGTCGTGTGCGTTCTTGGCGGTTGTGGGTTGTTCTGTATGAGTTGTGGGTGTTTTGTGTGTGTGACTGTGATTTGTGTGTGGCTGTGTTAGAGAGGTTGTGTGTGTGTTTGGCGGCTTGAGCTATGCGCATGAGGGGAGACATGTCGACTGTGTGGTTGTGCTTTCTTTGGGTGTCTCATGGAGTGTGCAGTATGTACCTGTGCAAAGACTTTCATGTGTATTGTGAGCAGTTTTGTGCCTTTGAGTATGTGCTGTGTCTCGGGTCTGTTGTGTGCTTCTGTGTTGTGCTCCTGTGTGAGGATATATGTGTGGTGTGTCTGCTTGGTTGTGTGTGTTGCGTGTAATGCACCAAGTGTGTCCTACGTGTGATCTTTGTTTTTTTGGGTGTGTTTTGCCTTTGTTTAATGTGTGCTGTGTGTCTTTTGCGTGGGTGAATGTGATTTCCGGCTGATTGTGTTTGAGTGGATTTGTGTGCGTTTGTTTGTTATGTGTGTGATGTCAGATGTGTTGTCTGTGTGTGGTTGTGCTTTTTTAGTGTGTCTCGTTGTGTGTGCTGTGTATACTCTCTCAAATGTGGTTTCTGTGTCTTGTGGGCTATTATGTGCTTTGTTGTGTCTGCTGTGTGTCCTGTGACTTTTGTTTTGTTACTGTATGGGTTTTGTGCACGTGTGCTTTACGTACTGCTTTCCAAGCTGGATACGTGCGTGGGGTGTCTGTGTGTGACTGTGCACGTGGTGTGTCGTGTGTGACGTGTGCGCTACGGGCTGTGATGTGTAGCGTGTGAAATGTGTGTTTTGTGTGTCTGTCGGGTTTGTTGTGTGTCTGGGGTGCTGCCAGAGTTGTTGGTCTATGGTAGTGATTTGTGGTGTTTGTTTGTGTTTCTGTGTGTATTCTATGGTGCCATGTGTTGTGCCATGTGTTCTTGAGTGTTTTGTGTTGTGTTGTAAGTGATCTGTGCGTCTTGTTTGTTTTCTGTGTGTTGTGTACGAAACGTGCGTGTTATGGGTTATATACTGCTTGTTGATCGCCTTGTGCTCTGCGTATTGATCTGGGGCATGTTATGTGTGATATGTGCAGTTTTGAGCTTTGTGTTGTGTGAATTGAGTGGATCCTGTGGTGTTGTATATTTTGCCTTTCGATGAGCTTTCTGTTGGTGGTTGTGTTGTGCGTCTGGTGCGTGGCCTCCTTTGTCACGCTCAGGGTGAAATGTGTCTTTCTCTGTGTTGTGTGTTGTGTTACGTACTGTGTTCTGGGTTGTGTGTGCTGTGTACATGCTTTCCTGTGTGTTACGTATGGGGAAGGTGTTGGTTGGTCTGGATATTTTGGGCATTGTGTGTGATGTTAATTGTGTGGTGTGTGTGATGTGCTTGTGTGCTTATTGTGTGTGTGTTGTGTGTATTGGGTTGTGCCGACAGTGTGTGGTTCTGAGTGTGCTCTATATGGTATGTTTGTGGTTGTGTGTGTTATGTGTCATGCGTTGAGTGCATGTCGTGTGCGTTCTTGGCGGTTGTGGGTGGTTCTGTATGTGCTGTGGGTGTTTTGTGTGTGTGACTGTGATTTGTGTGTGGCTGTGTTAGAGAGGTTGTGTGTGTGTTTGGCGGCTTGAGCTATGCGTATGAGGGGAGACATGTTGACTGTGTGGTTGTGCTTGCTTTGGGTGTCTCATGGAGTGTGCAGTATGTACCTGTGCAAAGACTTTCATGTGTATTGTGAGCAGTTTTGTGCCTTGAAGTATGTGCTGTGAGTCTCGGGTCTGTTGTGTGCTTCTGTGCTGTGCTCCTGTGTGAGGATATATGTGTGGTGTGTCTGCTTGGTTGTGTGTGTTGCGTGTAATGCACCAAGTGTGTGCTAAGTGTGATCTTTGTTTTTTTGTGTGTGTTTTGCCTTGGTTTTATGTGTGCTGTGTGTCTTTTGCGTGGGTGAATGTGATTTCCGTGTGATTGTGTTTGAGTGGATTTGTGTGCGTTTGTTTGTTAAGTGTGTGATGTGAGATGTGTTGTCTGTGTGTGGTTGTGCTTGTTTAGTGTGCCTCGTTGTGTGTGCTCTGTATACTCTCTCAAATGTGGTTTCTGTGTCTTGTGAGCTATTATGTGCTTTGTTGTGTCTGTGTATGTCCTGTGACTTTTGTTTTGTTACTGTATGGGTTTTGTGCACGTGTGCCTTGCATAGTGCTTTCCTGGGTGGATACGTGCATGGGGTGTCTGTGTGTGACTGTGCACGTGGTGTGTCGTGTGTGACATGTGCGCTATTTGCTGTGATGTGTAGCGTGTGAAATGTGTGTTTTGTGTGTCTGTCGGGTTTGTTGTGTGTCTGGGGTCTGCCAGATTTGTTGGTCTATGGTAGTGATTTGTGGTGTTTGTTTTGTGTTTCTGTGTGTATTCTGTTGTGCCATGTGCTGTGCCATGTGTTCTTCAGTGTTTTGTGTTGTGTTGTATGTGATCTGTGCGTCTTGTTTGTTTTCTGTGTGTTGTGTACGAAATGTGCGTAGTATGGGTTACTTACTGCTTGTTGATCGCCTTGTGCTCTGCGTTTTGATCTGGGGCATGTTATGTGTGATATGTGCAGGTTTGATCTTTGTGTTGTGTGAATTGGGTGGATCCTGTGGTGTTGTATATTTTGCCTTTCGATGAGCTTTCTGTTGGTGGTTGTGTTGTGTGTCTGGTGCGTGGCCTCCTTTGTCACGCTCAGGGTGAAATGTGTCTTTCTCTGTGTTGTGTGTTGTGTTACGTACTGTGTTCTGGGTTGTGTGTGCCTTGTACATGCATCCTGTGTGTTACTAATGGGAAGGTGTTGGGCGGTCTGGGTATTTTGGGCATTGTGTGTGATGTTAATTGTGTGGTGTGTGTGATGTGCGTGTGTGCTTATTGTGTGTGTGTTGTGTGTATTGGGTTGTGTTGACAGTGTGTGGTTCTGAGTGTGCTCTATATGGTATGCTTGTGGTTGTGTGTGTTATGTGTCGTGTGTTGAGTGCATGTCGTGTGCGTTCTTGGCGGTTGTGGGTGGTTCTGTATGTGCTGTGGGTGTTTTGTGTGTGTGACTGTGATTTGTGTGTGGCTGTGTTAGAGAGGTTGTGTGTGTGTTTGGCGGCTTGAGCTATGCGCATGAGGGGAGACATGTTGACTGTGTGGTTGTGCTTGCTTTGGGTGTCTCATGGAGTGTGCAGTATGTACCTGTGCAAAGACTTTCATGTGTATTGTGAGCAGTTTTGTGCCTTGAAGTATGTGCTGTGAGTCTCGGGTCTGTTGTGTGCTTCTGTGCTGTGCTCCTGTGTGAGGATATATGTGTGGTGTCTGCTTGGTTATGTGTGTTGCGTGTAATGCACCAAGTGTGTGCTAAGTGTGATCTTTGTTTTTTTGTGTGTGTTTTGCCTTGGTTTTATGTGTGCTGTGTGTCTTTTGCGTGGGTGAATGTGATTTCCGTGTGATTGTGTTTGAGTGGATTTGTGTGCGTTTGTTTGTTAAGTGTGTGATGTGAGATGTGTTGTCTGTGTGTGGTTGTGCTTGTTTAGTGTGTCTCGTTGTGTGTGCTCTGTATACTCTCTCAAATGTGGTTTCTGTGTCTTGTGGGCTATTATGTGCTTTGTTGTGTCTGCTGTGTGTCCTGTTACTTTTGTTTTGTTACTGTATGGGTTTTGTGCACGTGTGCTTTGCGTACTGCTTTCCAAGGTGGATACGTGCGTGGGGTGTCTGTGTGTGACTGTGCACGTGGTGTGTCGTGTGTGACGTGTGCGCTATGGGCTGTGATGTGTAGCGTGTGAAATGTGTGTTTTGTGTGTCTGTCAGGATTGTTGTGTGTCTGGGGTGCTGCCAGAGTTGTTGGTCTATGGTAGTGATTTGTGGTGTTTGTTTTGTGTTTCTGTGTGTATTCTGTTGTGCCATGTGTTGTGCCATGTGTTCTTGAGTGTTTTGTGTTGTGTTGTATGTGATCTGTGCGTCTTGTTTGTTTTCTGTGTGTTGTGTACGAAATGTGCGTGGAATGGGTTATTTACTGCTTCTTGATCGCCTTGTGCTCTCCGTTTTGATCTGGGGCATGTTATGTGTGATATGTGCTTTTGAGCTTTGTGTTGTGTGAATTGAGTGGATCCTGTGGTGTTGTATATTTTGCCTTTCGATGAGCTTTCTGTTGGTGGTTGTGTTGTGCGTCTGGTGCGTGGCCTCCTTTGTCACGCTCAGGGTGAAATGTGTCTTTCTCTGTGTTATGTGTTGTGTTACGTACTGTGTTCTGGGTTGTGTGTGCTGTGTACATGCATCCTGTGTGTTACTAATGGGATGGTGTTGGGCGGTCTGGGTATTTTGGGCATTGTGTGTGATGTTAATTGTGTGGTGTGTGTGATGTGCGTGTGTGCTTATTGTGTGTGTGATGTGTGTATTGGGTTGTGTTGACAGTGTGTGGTTCTGAGTGTGCTCTATATGGTAAGCTTGTGGTTGTGTGTGTTATGTGTCGTGTGTTGAGTGCATGTCGTGTGCGTTCTTGGCGGTTGTGGGTTGTTCTGTATGAGTTGTGGGTGTTTTGTGTGTGTGACTGTGATTTGTGTGTGGCTGTGTTCGAGAGGTTGTGTGTGTGTTTGGCGGCTTGAGCTATGCGCATGAGGGGAGACATGTCGACTGTGTGGTTGTGCTTTCTTTGGGTGTCTCATGGAGTGTGCAGTATGTACCTGTGCAAAGACTTTCATGTGTATTGTGAGCAGTTTTGTGCCTTTGAGTATGTGCTGTGTCTCGGGTGTGTTGTGTGCTTCTGTGTTGTGCTCCTGTGTGAGGATATATGTGTGGTGTGTCTGCTTGGTTGTGTGTGTTGCGTGTAATGCACCAAGTGTGTCCTACGTGTGATCTTTGTTTTTTTGGGTGTGTTTTGCCTTTGTTTAATGTGTGCTGTGTGTCTTTTGCGTGGGTGAATGTGATTTCCGGCTGATTGTGTTTGAGTGGATTTGTGTGCATTTGTTTGTTATGTGTGTGATGTCAGATGTGTTGTCTGTGTTTGGTTGTGCTTGTTTAGTGTTCCTCGTTGTGTGTGCTGTGTATACTCTCTCAAATGTGGTTTCTGTGTCTTGTGGGCTATTATGTGCTTTGTTGTGTCTGCTGTGTGTCCTGTGACTTTTGTTTTGTTACTGTATGGGTTTTGTGCACGTGTGCTTTGCGTACTGCTTTCCAAGCTGGATACGTGCGTGGGGTGTCTGTGTGTGACTGTGCACGTGGTGTGTCGTGTGTGACGTGTGCGCTACGGGCTGTGATGTGTAGCGTGTGAAATGTGTGTTTTGTGTGTCTGTCGGGTTTGTTGTGTGTCTGGGGTGCTGCCAGAGTTGTTGGTCTATGGTAGTGATTTGTGGTGTTTGTTTGTGTTTCTGTGTGTATTCTATGGTGCCATGCGGTGTGCCATGTGTTCTTGAGTGTTTTGTGTTGTGTTGTAAGTGATCTGTGCATCTTGTTTGTTTTCTGTGTGTTGTGTACGAAACGTGCGTGTTATGGGTTATATACTGCTTGTTGATCGCCTTGTGCTCTGCGTTTTGATCTGGGGCATGTTATGTGTGATATGTGCAGTTTTGAGCTTTGTGTTGTGTGAATTGAGTGGATCCTGTGGTGTTGTATATTTTGCCTTTCGATGAGCTTTCTGTTGGTGGTTGTGTTGTGTGTCTGGTGCGTGGCCTCCTTTGTCACGCTCAGGGTGAAATGTGTCTTTCTCTGTGTTGTGTGTTGTGTTACGTACTGTGTTCTGGGTTGTGTGTGCTGTGTACATGCTTTCCTGTGTGTTACGTATGGGGAAGGTGTTGGTTGGTCTGGGTATTTTGGGCATTGTGTGTGATGTTAATTGTGTGGTGTGTGTGATGTGCTTGTGTGCTTATTGTGTGTGTGTTGTGTGTATTGGGTTGTGCCGACAGTGTGTGGTTCTGAGTGTGCTCTATATGGTATGTTTGTGGTTGTGTGTGTTATGTGTCATGCGTTGAGTGCATGTCGTGTGCGTTCTTGGCGGTTGTGGGTGGTTCTGTATGTGCTGTGGGTGTTTTGTGTGTGTGACTGTGATTTGTGTGTGGCTGTGTTAGAGAGGTTGTGTGTGTGTTTGGCGGCTTGAGCTATGCGTATGAGGGGAGACATGTTGACTGTGTGGTTGTGCTTGCTTTGGGTGTCTCATGGAGTGTGCAGTATGTACCTGTGCAAAGACTTTCATGTGTATTGTGAGCAGTTTTGTGCCTTGAAGTATGTGCTGTGAGTCTCGGGTCTGTTGTGTGCTTCTGTGCTGTGCTCCTGTGTGAGGATATATGTGTGGTGTGTCTGCTTGGTTGTGTGTGTTGCGTGTAATGCACCAAGTGTGTGCTAAGTGTGATCTTTGTTTTTTTGTGTTTGTTTTGAATTGGTTTTATGTGTGCTGTGTGTATTTTGCGTGGGTGAATGTGATTTCCGTGTGATTGTGTTTGAGTGGATTTGTGTGCGTTTGTTTGTTAAGTGTGTGATGTGAGATGTGTTGTCTGTGTGTGGTTGTGCTTGTTTAGTGTGCCTCGTTGTGTGTGCTCTGTATACTCTCTCAAATGTGGTTTCTGTGTCTTGTGAGCTATTATGTGCTTTGTTGTGTCTGTGTGTGTCCTGTGACTTTTGTTTTGTTACTGTATGGGTTTTGTGCACGTGTGCCTTGCATAGTGCTTTCCTGGGTGGATACGTGCATGGGGTGTCTGTGTGTGACTGTGCACGTGGTGTGTCGTGTGTGACATGTGCGCTATGGGCTGTGATGTGTAGCGTGTGAAATGTGTGTTTTGTGTGTCTGTCGGGTTTGTTGTGTGTCTGGGGTCTGCCAGATTTGTTGGTCTATGGTAGTGATTTGTGGTGTTTGTTTTGTGTTTCTGTGTGTATTCTGTTGTGCCATGTGCTGTGCCATGTGTTCTTCAGTGTTTTGTGTTGTGTTGTATGTGATCTGTGCGTCTTGTTTGTTTTCTGTGTGTTGTGTACGAAATGTGCGTAGTATGGGTTACTTACTGCTTGTTGATCGCCTTGTGCTCTGCGTTTTGATCTGGGGCATGTTATGTGTGATATGTGCAGGTTTGATCTTTGTGTTGTGTGAATTGGGTGGATCCTGTGGTGTTGTATATTTTGCCTTTCGATGAGCTTTCTGTTGGTGGTTGTGTTGTGTGTCTGGTGCGTGGCCTCCTTTGTCACGCTCAGGGTGAAATGTGTCTTTCTCTGTGTTGTGTGTTGTGTTACGTACTGTGTTCTGGGTTGTGTGTGCCTTGTACATGCATCCTGTGTGTTACTAATGGGAAGGTGTTGGGCGGTCTGGGTATTTTGGGCATTGTGTGTGATGTTAATTGTGTGGTGTGTGTGATGTGCGTGTGTGCTTATTGTGTGTGTCTTGTGTGTATTGGGTTGTGTTTACAGTGTGTGGTTCTGAGTGTGCTCTATATGGTATGCTTGTGGTTGTGTGTGTTATGTGTCGTGTGTTGAGTGCATGTCGTGTGCGTTCTTGGCGGTTGTGGGTGGTTCTGTATGTGCTGTGGGTGTTTTGTGTGTGTGACTGTGATTTGTGTGTGGCTGTGTTAGAGAGGTTGTGTGTGTGTTTGGCGGCTTGAGCTATGCGCATGATGGGAGACATGTTGACTGTGTGATTCTGCTTGCTTTGGGTGTCTCATGGAGTGTGCAGTATGTACCTGTGCAAAGACTTTCATGTGTATTGTGAGCAGTTTTGTGCCTTGAAGTATGTGCTGTGAGTCTCGGGTCTGTTGTGTGCTTCTGTGCTGTGCTCCTGTGTGAGGATATATGTGTGGTGTCTGCTTGGTTGTGTGTGTTGCGTGTAATGCACCAAGTGTGTGCTAAGTGTGATCTTTGTTTTTTTGTGTGTGTTTTGCCTTGGTTTTATGTGTGCTGTGTGTCTTTTGCGTGGGTGAATGTGATTTCCGTGTGATTGTGTTTGAGTGGATTTGTGTGCGTTTGTTTGTTAAGTGTGTGATGTGAGATGTGTTGTCTGTGTGTGGTTGTGCTTGTTTAGTGTGTCTCGTTGTGTGTGCTCTGTATACTCTCTCAAATGTGGTTTCTGTGTCTTGTGGGCTATTATGTGCTTTGTTGTGTCTGCTGTGTGTCCTGTGACTTTTGTTTTGTTACTGTATGGGTTTTGTGCACGTGTGCTTTGCGTACTGCTTTCCAAGGTGGATACGTGCGTGGGGTGTCTGTGTGTGACTGTGCACGTGGTGTGTCGTGTGTGACGTGTGCGCTATGGGCTGTGATGTGTAGCGTGTGAAATGTGTGTTTTGTGTGTCTGTCAGGATTGTTGTGTGTCTGGGGTGCTGCCAGAGTTGTTGGTCTATGGTAGTGATTTGTGGTGTTTGTTTTGTGTTTCTGTGTGTATTCTGTTGTGCCATGTGTTGTGCCATGTGTTCTTGAGTGTTTTGTGTTGTGTTGTATGTGATCTGTGCGTCTTGTTTGTTTTCTGTGTGTTGTGTACGAAATGTGCGTGGAATGGGTTATTTACTGCTTCTTGATCGCCTTGTGCTCTCCGTTTTGATCTGGGGCATGTTATGTGTGATATGTGCTTTTGAGCTTTGTGTTGTGTGAATTGAGTGGATCCTGTGGTGTTGTATATTTTGCCTTTCGATGAGCTTTCTGTTGGTGGTTGTGTTGTGCGTCTGGTGCGTGGCCTCCTTTGTCACGCTCAGGGTGAAATGTGTCTTTCTCTGTGTTATGTGTTGTGTTACGTACTGTGTTCTGGGTTGTGTGTGCTGTGTACATGCATCCTGTGTGTTACTAATGGGAAGGTGTTGGGCGGTCTGGGTATTTTGGGCATTGTGTGTGATGTTAATTGTGTGGTGTGTGTGATGTGCGTGTGTGCTTATTGTGTGTGTGATGTGTGTATTGGGTTGTGTTGACAGTGTGTGGTTCTGAGTGTGCTCTATATGGTATGCTTGTGGTTGTGTGTGTTATGTGTCGTGTGTTGAGTGCATGTCGTGTGCGTTCTTGGCGGTTGTGGGTTGTTCTGTATGAGTTGTGGGTGTTTTGTGTGTGTGACTGTGATTTGTGTGTGGCTGTGTTAGAGAGGTTGTGTGTGTGTTTGGCGGCTTGAGCTATGCGCATGAGGGGAGACATGTCGACTGTGTGGTTGTGCTTGCTTTGGGTGTCTCATGGAGTGTGCAGTATGTACCTGTGCAAAGACTTTCATGTGTATTGTGAGCAGTTTTGTGCCTTTGAGTATGTGCTGTGTCTCGGGTCTGTTGTGTGCTTCTGTGTTGTGCTCCTGTGTGAGGATATATGTGTGGTGTGTCTGCTTGGTTGTGTGTGTTGCGTGTAATGCACCAAGTGTGTCCTACGTGTGATCTTTGTTTTTTTGGTTGTGTTTTGCCTTTGTTTAATGTGTGCTGTGTGTCTTTTGCGTGGGTGAATGTGATTTCCGTCTGATTGTGTTTGAGTGGATTTGTGTGCGTTTGTTTGTTATGTGTGTGATGTCAGATGTGTTGTCTGTGTTTGGTTGTGCTTGTTTAGTGTTCCTCGTTGTGTGTGCTGTGTATACTCTCTCAAATGTGGTTTCTGTGTCTTGTGGGCTATTATGTGCTTTGTTGTGTCTGCTGTGTGTCCTGTGACTTTTGTTTTGTTACTGTATGGGTTTTGTGCACGTGTGCTTTGCGTACTGCTTTCCAAGCTGGATACGTGCGTGGGGTGTCTGTGTGTGACTGTGCACGTGGTGTGTCGTGTATGACGTGTGCGCTACGGGCTGTGATGTGTAGCGTGTGAAATGTGTGTTTTGTGTGTCTGTCGGGTTTGTTGTGTGTCTGGGGTGCTGCCAGAGTTGTTGGTCTATGGTAGTGATTTGTGGTGTTTGTTTGTGTTTCTGTGTGTATTCTATGGTGCCATGCGGTGTGCCATGTGTTCTTGAGTGTTTTGTGTTGTGTTGTAAGTGATCTGTGCGTCTTGTTTGTTTTCTGTGTGTTGTGTACGAAACGTGCGTGTTATGGGTTATATACTGCTTGTTGATCGCCTTGTGCTCTGCGTTTTGATCTGGGGCATGTTATGTGTGATATGTGCAGTTTTGAGCTTTGTGTTGTGTGAATTGAGTGGATCCTGTGGTGTTGTATATTTTGCCTTTCGATGAGCTTTCTGTTGGTGGTTGTGTTGTGTGTCTGGTGCGTGGCCTCCTTTGTCACGCTAAGGTGAAATGTGTCTTTCTCTGTGTTGTGTGTTGTGTTACGTACTGTGTTCTGGGTTGTGTGTGCTGTGTACATGCTTTCCTGTGTGTTACGTATGGGGAAGGTGTTGGTTGGTCTGGGTATTTTGGGCATTGTGTGTGATGTTAATTGTGTGGTGTGTGTGATGTGCTTGTGTGCTTATTGTGTGTGTGTTGTGTGTATTGGGTTGTGCCGACAGTGTGTGGTTCTGAGTGTGCTCTATATGGTATGTTTGTGGTTGTGTGTGTTATGTGTCATGCGTTGAGTGCATGTCGTGTGCGTTCTTGGCGGTTGTGGGTGGTTCTGTATGTGCTGTGGGTGTTTTGTGTGTGTGACTGTGATTTGTGTGTGGCTGTGTTAGAGAGGTTGTGTGTGTGTTTGGCGGCTTGAGCTATGCGTATGAGGGGAGACATGTTGACTGTGTGGTTGTGCTTGCTTTGGGTGTCTCATGGAGTGTGCAGTATGTACCTGTGCAAAGACTTTCATGTGTATTGTGAGCAGTTTTGTGCCTTGAAGTATGTGCTGTGAGTCTCGGGTCTGTTGTGTGCTTCTGTGCTGTGTTCCTGTGTGAGGATATATGTGTGGTGTGTCTGCTTGGTTGTGTGTGTTGCGTGTAATGCACCAAGTGTGTGCTAAGTGTGATCTTTGTTTTTTTGTGTGTGTTTTGCCTTGGTTTTATGTGTGCTGTGTGTCTTTTGCGTGGGTGAATGTGATTTTCGTGTGATTGTGTTTGAGTGGATTTGTGTGCGTTTGTTTGTTAAGTGTGTGATGTGAGATGTGTTGTCTGTGTGTGGTTGTGCTTGTTTAGTGTTCCTCGTTGTGTGTGCTGTGTATACTCTCTCAAATGTGGTTTCTGTGTCTTGTGGGCTATTATGTGCTTTGTTGTGTCTGCTGTGTGTCCTGTGACTTTTGTTTTGTTACTGTATGGGTTTTGTGCACGTGTGCTTTGCGTACTGCTTTCCAAGCTGGATACGTGCGTGGGGTGTCTGTGTGTGACTGTGCACTTGGTGTGTCGTGTGTGACGTGTGCGCTACGGGCTGTGATGTGTAGCGTGTGAAATGTGTGTTTTGTGTGTCTGTCGGGTTTGTTGTGTCTGGGGTGCTGCCAGAGTTGTTGGTCTATGGTAGTGATTTGTGGTGTTTGTTTAGTGTTTCTTTGTGTATTCTGTTGTGCCATGTGTTGTGCCATGTGTTCTTGAGTGTTTTGTGTTGTGTTGTATGTGATCTGTGCGTCTTGTTTTCTGTGTGTTGTGTACGAAATGTGCGTGGTATGGGTTATTTACTGCCTGTTGATCGCCTTGTGCTCTGCGTTTTGATCTGGGTCATGTCATGTGTGATATGTGCAGTTTTGAGCTTTGTGTTGTGTGAATTGAGTGGATCCTGTGGTGTTGTATATTTTGCCTTTCGATGAGCTTTCTGTTGGTGGTTGTGTTGTGTGTCTGCTGCGAGGCCTCCTTTGTCACGCTCAAGGTGAAATGTGTCTTTCTCTTTGTTGTGTGTTGTGTTACGTACTGTGTTCTGGGTTGTGTGTGCTGTGTACATGCTTTCCTGTGTGTTACGTATGGGGAAGGTGTTGGGTTGTCTGGGTATTTTGGGCATTGTGTGTGATGTTAATTGTGTGGTGTGTGTGATGTGCGTGTGTGCTTATTGTGTTTGTGATGTGTGTATTGGGTTGTGTTGACAGTGTGTGGTTCTGAGTGTGCTCTATATGGTATGCTTGTGGTTGTGTGTGTTATGTGTCGTGTGTTGAGTGCATGTCGTGTGCGTTATTGGCGGTTGTGGGTGGTTCTGTATGAGTTGCGGGTGTTTTGTGTGTGTGACTGTGATTTGTGTGTGGCTGTGTTAGAGAGGTTGTGTGTGTGTTTGGCGGCTTGAGCTATGCGCATGAGGGGAGACATGTTGACTGTGTGGTTGTGCTTGCTTTGGGTGTCTCATGGAGTGTGCAGTATGTACCTGTGCAAAGACTTTCATGTGTATTGTGAGCAGTTTTGTGCCTTTGAGTATGTGCTGTGTCTCGGGTCTGTTGTGTGCTTCTGTGTTGTGCTCCTGTGTGAGGATATATGTGTGGTGTGTCTGCTTGGTTGTGTGTGTTGCGTGTAATGCACCAAGTGTGTCCTACGTGTGATCTTTGTTTTTTTGGGTGTGTTTTGCCTTTGTTTAATGTGTGCTGTGTGTCTTTTGCGTGGGTGAATGTGATTTCCGTGTGATTGTGTTTGAGTGGATTTGTGTGCGTTTGTTTGTTATGTGTGTGATGTCAGATGTGTTGTCTGTGTTTGGTTGTGCTTGTTTAGTGTTCCTCGTTGTGTGTGCTGTGTATACTCTCTCAAATGTGGTTTCTGTGTCTTGTGGGCTATTATGTGCTTTGTTGTGTCTGCTGTGTGTCCTGTGACTTTTGTTTTGTTACTGTATGGGTTTTGTGCACGTGTGCTTTGCGTACTGCTTTCCAAGCTGGATACGTGCGTGGGGTGTCTGTGTGTGACTGTGCACGTGGTGTGTCGTGTGTGACATGTGCGCTATGGGCTGTGATGTGTAGCGTGTGAAATGTGTGTTTTGTGTGTCTGTCGGGTTTGTTGTGTGTCTGGGGTCTGCCAGATTTGTTGGTCTATGGTAGTGATTTGTGGTGTTTGTTTTGTGTTTCTGTGTGTATTCTGTTGTGCCATGCGCTGTGCCATGTGTTCTTGAGTGTTTTGTGTTGTGTTGTATGTGATCTGTGCGTCTTGTTTGTTTTCTGTGTGTTGTGTACGAAATGTGCATAGTATGGGTTACTTACTGCTTGTTGATCGCCTTGTGCTCTGCGTTTTGATCTGGGGCATGTTATGTGTGATATGTGCAGGTTTGATCTTTGTGTTGTGTGAATTGGGTGGATCCTGTGGTATTGTATATTTTGCCTTTCGATGAGCTTTCTGTTGGTGGTTGTGTTGTGTGGTGCGTGGCCTCCTTTGTCACGCTCAGGGTGAAATGTGTCTTTCTCTGTGTTGTGTGTTGTGTTACGTACTGTGTTCTGGGTTGTGTGTGCTGTGTACATGCTTTCCTGTGTGTTACGTATGGGGAAGGTGTTGGTTGGTCTGGGTATTTTGGGCATTGTGTGTGATGTTAATTGTGTGGTGTGTGTGATGTGCTTGTGTGCTTATTGTGTGTGTGTTGTGTGTATTGGGTTGTGCTGACAGTGTGTGGTTCTGAGTGTGCTCTATATGGTATGTTTATGGTTGTGTGTGTTATGTGTCGTTTGTTGAATGCATGTCGTGTGCGTTCTTGGGGGTTGTATGGTTCTGTATGAGTTGTGGGTGTTTTGTGTGTGTGACTGTGATTTGTGTGTGGCTGTGTTAGAGAGGTTGTGTGTGTGTTTGGCGGCTTGAGCTATGCGCATGAGGGGAGACATGTTGACTGTGTGGTTGTGCTTGCTTTGGGTGTCTCATGGAGGGTGCAGTATGTACCTGTGCAAAGACTTTCATGTGTATTGTGAGCAGTTTTGTGCCTTGAAGTATGTGCTGTGAGTGTCCGGTCTGTTGTGTGCTTCTGTGTTGTGCTCCTGTGTGAGGATATATGTGTGGTGTGTCTGCTTGGTTGTGTGTGTTGCGTGTAATGCACCAAGTGTGTGCTAAGTGTGATCTTTGTTTTTTGTGTGTGTTTTGCCTTGGTTTTATGTGTGCTGTGTGTCTTTTGCGTGGGTGAATGTGATTTCCGTGTGATTGTGTTTGAGTGGATTTGTGTGCGTTTGTTTGTTAAGTGTGTGATGTGAGATGTGTTGTCTGTGTGTGGTTGTGCTTGTTTAGTGTTCCTCGTTGTGTGTGCTGTGTATACTCTCTCAAATGTGGTTTCTGTGTCTTGTGGGCTATTATGTGCTTTGTTGTGTCTGCTGTGTGTCCTGTGACTTTTGTTTTGTTACTGTATGGGTTTTGTGCACGTGTGCTTTGCGTACTGCATTCCAAGCTGGATACGTGCGTGGGGTGTCTGTGTGTGACTGTGCACTTGGTGTGTCGTGTGTGACGTGTGCGCTACGGGCTGTGATGTGTAGCGTGTGAAATGTGTGTTTTGTGTGTCTGTCGGGTTTGTTGTGTCTGGGGTGCTGCCAGAGTTGTTGGTCTATGGTAGTGATTTGTGGTGTTTGTTTAGTGTTTCTGTGTGTATTCTGTTGTGCCATGTGGTGTGCCATGTGTTCTTGAGTGTTTTGTGTTGTGTTGTATGTGATCTGTGCGTCTTGTTTTCTGTGTGTTGTGTACGAAATGTGCGTGGTATGGGTTATTTACTGCCTGTTGATCGCCTTGTGCTCTGCGTTTTGATCTGGGTCATGTCATGTGTGATATGTGCAGTTTTGAGCTTTGTGTTGTGTGAATTGGGTGGATCCTGTGGTGTTGTATATTTTGCCTTTCGATGAGCTTTCTGTTGGTGGTTGTGTTGTGTGTCTGGTGCGTGGCCTCCTTTGTCACGCTCAGGGTGAAATGTGTCTTTCTCTGTGTTGTGTGTTGTGTTACGTACTGTGTTCTGGGTTGTGTGTGCCTTGTACATGCATCCTGTGTGTTACTAATGGGAAGGTGTTGGGCGGTCTGGGTATTTTGGGCATTGTGTGTGATGTTAATTGTGTGGTGTGTGTGATGTGCGTGTGTGCTTATTGTGTGTGTGTTGTGTGTATTGGGTTGTGTTGACAGTGTGTGGTTCTGAGTGTGCTCTATATGGTATGCTTGTGGTTGTGTGTGTTATGTGTCGTGTGTTGAGTGCATGTCGTGTGCGTTCTTGGCGGTTGTGGGTGGTTCTGTATGTGCTGTGGGTGTTTTGTGTGTGTGACTGTGATTTGTGTGTGGCTGTGTTAGAGAGGTTGTGTGTGTGTTTGGCGGCTTGAGCTATGCGCATGAGGGGAGACATGTTGACTGTGTGATTCTGCTTGCTTTGGATGTCTCATGGAGTGTGCAGTATGTACCTGTGCAAAGACTTTCATGTGTATTGTGAGCAGTTTTGTGCCTTGAAGTATGTGCTGTGAGTCTCGGGTCTGTTGTGTGCTTCTGTGCTGTGCTCCTGTGTGAGGATATATGTGTGGTGTCTGCTTGGTTGTGTGTGTTGCGTGTAATGCACCAAGTGTGTGCTAAGTGTGATCTTTGTTTTTTTGTGTGTGTTTTGCCTTGGTTTTATGTGTGCTGTGTGTCTTTTGCGTGGGTGAATGTGATTTCCGTGTGATTGTGTTTGAGTGGATTTGTGTGCGTTTGTTTGTTATGTGTGTGATGTCAGATGTGTTGTCTGTGTTTGGTTGTGCTTGTTTAGTGTGTCTCGTTGTGTGTGCTCTGTATACTCTCTCAAATGTGGTTTCTGTGTCTTGTGGGCTATTATGTGCTTTGTTGTGTCTGCTGTGTGTCCTGTGACTTTTGTTTTGTTACTGTATGGGTTTTGTGCACGTGTGCTTTGCGTACTGCTTTCCAAGGTGGATACGTGCGTGGGGTGTCTGTGTGTGACTGTGCACGTGGTGTGTCGTGTGTGACGTGTGCGCTATGGGCTGTGATGTGTAGCGTGTGAAATGTGTGTTTTGTGTGTCTGTCAGGATTGTTGTGTGTCTGGGGTGCTGCCAGAGTTGTTGGTCTATGGTAGTGATTTGTGGTGTTTGTTTTGTGTTTCTGTGTGTATTCTGTTGTGCCATGTGTTGTGCCATGTGTTCTTGAGTGTTTTGTGTTGTGTTGTATGTGATCTGTGCGTCTTGTTTGTTTTCTGTGTGTTGTGTACGAAATGTGCGTGGAATGGGTTATTTACTGCTTCTTGATCGCCTTGTGCTCTCCGTTTTGATCTGGGGCATGTTATGTGTGATATGTGCTTTTGAGCTTTGTGTTGTGTGAATTGAGTGGATCCTGTGGTGTTGTATATTTTGCCTTTCGATGAGCTTTCTGTTGGTGGTTGTGTTGTGCGTCTGCTGCGTGGCCTCCTTTGTCACGCTCAGGGTGAAATGTGTCTTTCTCTGTGTTATGTGTTGTGTTACGTACTGTGTTCTGGGTTGTGTGTGCTGTGTACATGCATCCTGTGTGTTACTAATGGGAAGGTGTTGGGTTGTCTGGGTATTTTGGGCATTGTGTGTGATGTTAATTGTGTGGTGTGTGTGATGTGCGTGTGTGCTTATTGTGTTTGTGATGTGTGTATTGGGTTGTGTTGACAGTGTGTGGTTCTGAGTGTGCTCTATATGGTATGCTTGTGGTTGTGTGTGTTATGTGTCGTGTGTTGAGTGCATGTCGTGTGCATTCCTGGCGGTTGTGGGTGGTTCTGTATGAGTTGTGGGTGTTTTGTGTGTGTGACTGTGATTTGTGTGTGGCTGTGTTAGAGAGGTTGTGTGTGTGTTTGGCGGCTTGAGCTATGCGCATGAGGGGAGACATGTTGACTGTGTGGTTGTGCTTGCTTTGGGTGTCTCATGGAGTGTGCAGTATGTACCTGTACAAAGACTTTCATGTGTATTGTGAGCAGTTTTGTGCCTTTGAGTATGTGCTGTGTCTCGGGTCTGTTGTGTGCTTCTGTGTTGTGCTCCTGTGTGAGGATATATGTGTGGTGTGTCTGCTTGGTTGTGTGTGTTGCGTGTAATGCACCAAGTGTGTCCTACGTGTGATCTTTGTTTTTTTGTGTGTGTTTTGCCTTTGTTTAATGTGTGCTGTGTGTCTTTTGCGTGGGTGAATGTGATTTCCGTGTGATTGTGTTTGAGTGGATTTGTGTGCGTTTGTTTGTTATGTGTGTGATGTCAGATGTGTTGTCTGTGTTTGGTTGTGCTTGTTTAGTGTTCCTCGTTGTGTGTGCTGTGTATACTCTCTCAAATGTGGTTTCTGTGTCTTGTGGGCTATTATGTGCTTTGTTGTGTCTGCTGTGTGTCCTGTGACTTTTGTTTTGTTACTGTATGGGTTTTGTGCACGTGTGCTTTGCGTACTGCTTTCCAAGCTGGATACGTGCGTGGGGTGTCTGTGTGTGACTGTGCACGTGGTGTGTCGTGTGTGACATGTGCGCTACGGGCTGTGATGTGTAGCGTGTGAAATGTGTGTTTTGTTTGTCTGTCGGGTTTGTTGTGTGTCTGGGGTCTGCCAGATTTGTTGGTCTATGGTAGTGATTTGTGGTGTTTGTTTTGTGTTTCTGTGTGTATTCTGTTGTGCCATGCGCTGTGCCATGTGTTCTTGAGTGTTTTGTGTTGTGTTGTATGTGATCTGTGCGTCTTGTTTGTTTTCTGTGTGTTGTGTACGAAATGTGCATAGTATGGGTTACTTACTGCTTGTTGATCGCCTTGTGCTCTGCGTTTTGATCTGGGGCATGTTATGTGTGATATGTGCAGGTTTGATCTTTGTGTTGTGAGAATTGGGTGGATCCTGTGGTGTTGTATATTTTGCCTTTCGATGAGCTTTCTGTTGGTGGTTGTGTTGTGTGGTGCGTGGCCTCCTTTGTCACGCTCAGGGTGAAATGTGTCTTTCTCTGTGTTGTGTGTTGTGTTACGTACTGTGTTCTGGGTTGTGTGTGCTGTGTACATGCTTTCCTGTGTGTTACTAATGGGAAGGTGTTGGTTGGTCTGGGTATTTTGGGCATTGTGTGTGATGTTAATTGTGTGGTGTGTGTGATGTGCTTGTGTGCTTATTGTGTGTGTGTTGTGTGTATTGGGTTGTGCTGACAGTGTGTGGTTCTGAGTGTGCTCTATATGGTATGTTTGTGGTTGTGTGTGTTATGTGTCGTTTGTTGAATGCATGTCGTGTGCGTTCTTGGGGGTTGTATGGTTCTGTATGAGTTGTGGGTGTTTTGTGTGTGTGACTGTGATTTGTGTGTGGCTGTGTTAGAGAGGTTGTGTGTGTGTTTGGCGGCTTGAGCTATGCGCATGAGGGGAGACATGTTGACTGTGTGGTTGTGCTTGCTTTGGGTGTCTCATGGAGGGTGCAGTATGTACCTGTGCAAAGACTTTCATGTGTATTGTGAGCAGTTTTGTGCCTTCAAGTATGTGCTGTGAGTGTCCGGTCTGTTGTGTGCTTCTGTGTTGTGCTCCTGTGTGAGGATATATGTGTGGTGTGTCTGCTTGGTTGTGTGTGTTGCGTGTAATGCACCAAGTGTGTGCTAAGTGTGATCTTTGTTTTTTTGTGTGTGTTTTGCCTTTGTTTAATGTGTGCTGTGTGTCTTTTGCGTGGGTGAATGTGATTTCCGTCTGATTGTGTTTGAGTGGATTTGTGTGCGTTTGTTTGTTATGTGTGTGATGTCAGATGTGTTGTCTGTGTTTGGTTGTGCTTGTTTAGTGTTCCTCGTTGTGTGTGCTGTGTATACTCTCTCAAATGTGGTTTCTGTGTCTTGTTGGCTATTATGTGCTTTGTTGTGTCTGCTGTGTGTCCTGTGACTTTTGTTTTGTTACTGTATGGGTTTTGTGCACGTGTGCTTTACGTAGTGATTTCCTGGATGGATACGTGCGTTGGGTGTCTGTGTGTGACTGTGCACTTGGTGTGTCGTGTGTGACGTGTGCGCTACGGGCTGTGATGTGTAGCGTGTGAAATGTGTGTTTTGTGTGTCTGTCGGGTTTGTTGTGTGTCTGGGGTGCTGCCAGAGTTGTTGGTCTATGGTAGTGATTTGTGGTGTTTGTTTTGTGTTTCTGTGTGTATTCTGTTTTGCCATGGTTTGTGCCATGTGTTCTTTAGTGTTTTGTGTTGTGTTGTATGTGATCTGTGCGTCTTATTTGTTTTCTGTGTGTTGTGTACGAAATGTGCGTAGTATGGGTTACTTACTGCTTGTTGATCGCCTTGTGCTCTGCGTTTTGATCTGGGGCATGTTATGTGTGATATGTGCAGTTTTGAGCTTTGTGTTGTGTGAATTGAGTGGATCCTGTGGGGTTGTATATTTTGCCTTTCGATGAGCTTTCTGTTGGTGGTTGTGTTGTGCGTCTGGTGCGTGGCCTCCTTTGTCACGCTCAGGGTGAAATGTGTCTTTCTCTGTGTTATGTGTTGTGTTACGTACTGTGTTCTGGGTTGTGTGTGCTGTGTACTTGCATCCTGTGTGTTACTAATGGGAAGGTGTTGGGCGGTCTGGGTATTTTGGGCATTGTGTGTGATGTTAATTGTGTGGTGTGTGTGATGTGCGTGTGTGCTTATTGTGTGTGTGATGTGTGTATTGGGTTGTGTTGACAGTGTGTGGTTCTGAGTGTGCTCTATATGGTAAGCTTGTGGTTGTGTGTGTTATGTGTCGTGTGTTGAGTGCATGTCGTGTGCGTTCTTGGCGGTTGTGGGTTGTTCTGTATGAGTTGTGGGTGTTTTGTGTGTGTGACTGTGTGTGTGGCTGTGTTAGAGAGGTTGTGTGTGTGTTTGGCGGCTTGAGCTATGCGCATGAGGGGAGACATGTCGACTGTGTGGTTGTGCTTGCTTTGGGTGTCTCATGGAGTGTGCAGTATGTACCTGTGCAAAGACTTTCATGTGTATTGTGAGCAGTTTTGTGCCTTTGAGTATGTGCTCTGTCTCGGGTCTGTTGTGTGCTTCTGTGTTGTGCTCCTGTGTGAGGATATATGTGTGGTGTGTCTGCTTGGTTGTGTGTGTTGCGTGTAATGCACCAAGTGTGTGCTAAGTGTGATCTTTGTTTTTTTGGGTGTGTTTTGCCTTTGTTTAATGTGTGCTGTGTGTCTTTTGCGTGGGTGAATGTGATTTCCGTGTGATTGTGTTTGAGTGGATTTGTGTGCGTTTGTTTGTTATGTGTGTGATGTCAGATGTGTTGTCTGTGTTTGGTTGTGCTTGTTTAGTGTTCCTCGTTGTGTGTGCTGTGTATACTCTCTCAAATGTGGTTTCTGTGTCTTGTGGGCTTTTATGTGCTTTGTTGTGTCTGCTGTGTGTCCTGTGACTTTTGTTTTGTTACTGTATGGGTTTTGTGCACGTGTGCTTTGCGTACTCCTTTCCAAGGTGGATACGTGCGTTGGGTGTCTGTGTGTGACTGTGCACGTGGTGTGTCGTGTGTGACATGTGCGCTATGGGCTGTGATGTGTAGCGTGTGAAATGTGTGTTTTGTGTGTCTGTCAGGTTTGTTGTGTGTCTGGGGTCTGCCAGATTTGTTGGTCTATGGTAGTGATTTGTGGTGTTTGTTTTGTGTTTCTGTGTGTATTCTGTTGTGCCATGCGCTGTGCCATGTGTTCTTGAGTGTTTTGTGTTGTGTTGTATGTGATCTGTGCGTCTTATTTGTTTTCTGTGTGTTGTGTACGAAATGTGCGTAGTATGGGTTACTTACTGCTTGTTGATCGCCTTGTGCTCTGCGTTTTGATCTGGGGCATGTTATGTGTGATATGTGCAGTTTTGAGCTTTGTGTTGTGTGAATTGGGTGGATCCTGTGGTGTTGTATATTTTGCCTTTCGATGAGCTTTCTGTTGGTGGTTGTGTTGTGTGTCTGGTGCGTGGCCTCCTTTGTCACGCTCAGGGTGAAATGTGTCTTTCTCTGTGTTGTGTGTTGTGTTACGTACTGTGTTCTGGGTTGTGTGTGCCTTGTACATGCATCCTGTGTGTTACTAATGGGAAGGTGTTGGGCGGTCTGGGTATTTTGGGCATTGTGTGTGATGTTAATTGTGTGGTGTGTGTGATGTGCGTGTGTGCTTATTGTGTGTGTGTTGTGTGTATTGGGTTGTGTTGACAGTGTGTGTTTCTGAGTGTGCTCTATATGGTATGCTTGTGGTTGTGTGTGTTATGTGTCGTGTGTTGAGTGCATGTCGTGTGCGTTCTTGGCGGTTGTGGGTGGTTCTGTATGTGCTGTGGGTGTTTTGTGTGTGTGACTGTGATTTGTGTGTGGCTGTGTTAGAGAGGTTGTGTGTGTGTTTGGCGGCTTGAGCTATGCGCATGAGGGGAGACATGTTGACTGTGTGATTCTGCTTGCTTTGGATGTCTCATGGAGTGTGCAGTATGTACCTGTGCAAAGACTTTCATGTGTATTGTGAGCAGTTTTGTGCCTTGAAGTATGTGCTGTGAGTCTCGGGTCTGTTGTGTGCTTCTGTGCTGTGCTCCTGTGTGAGGATATATGTGTGGTGTCTGCTTGGTTGTGTGTGTTGCGTGTAATGCACCAAGTGTGTGCTAAGTGTGATCTTTGTTTTTTTGTGTGTGTTTTGCCTTGGTTTTATGTGTGCTGTGTGTCTTTTGCGTGGGTGAATGTGATTTCCGTGTGATTGTGTTTGAGTGGATTTGTGTGCGTTTGTTTGTTAAGTGTGTGATGTGAGATGTGTTGTCTGTGTGTGGTTGTGCTTGTTTAGTGTGTCTCGTTGTGTGTGCTCTGTATACTCTCTCAAATGTGGTTTCTGTGTCTTGTGGGCTATTATGTGCTTTGTTGTGTCTGCTGTGTGTCCTGTGACTTTTGTTTTGTTACTGTATGGGTTTTGTGCACGTGTGCTTTGCGTACTGCTTTCCAAGGTGGATACGTGCGTGGGGTGTCTGTGTGTGACTGTGCACGTGGTGTGTCGTGTGTGACGTGTGCGCTATGGGCTGTGATGTGTAGCGTGTGAAATGTGTGTTTTGTGTGTCTGTCAGGATTGTTGTGTGTCTGGGGTGCTGCCAGAGTTGTTGGTCTATGGTAGTGATTTGTGGTGTTTGTTTTGTGTTTCTGTGTGTATTCTGTTGTGCCATGTGTTGTGCCATGTGTTCTTGAGTGTTTTGTGTTGTGTTGTATGTGATCTGTGCGTCTTGTTTGTTTTCTGTGTGTTGTGTACGAAATGTGCGTGGAATGGGTTATTTACTGCTTCTTGATCGCTTTGTGCTCTCCGTTTTGATCTGGGGCATGTTATGTGTGATATGTGCTTTTGAGCTTTGTGTTGTGTGAATTGAGTGGATCCTGTGGTGTTGTATATTTTGCCTTTCGATGAGCTTTCTGTTGGTGGTTGTGTTGTGCGTCTGGTGCGTGGCCTCCTTTGTCACGCTCAGGGTGAAATGTGTCTTTCTCTGTGTTATGTGTTGTGTTACGTACTGTGTTCTGGGTTGTGTGTGCTGTGTACATGCATCCTGTGTGTTACTAATGGGAAGGTGTTGGGCGGTCTGGGTATTTTGGGCATTGTGTGTGATGTTAATTGTGTGGTGTGTGTGATGTGCGTGTGTGCTTATTGTGTGTGTGATGTGTGTATTGGGTTGTGTTGACAGTGTGTGGTTCTGAGTGTGCTCTATATGGTATGCTTGTGGTTGTGTGTGTTATGTGTCGTGTGTTGAGTGCATGTCGTGTGCGTTCTTGGCGGTTGTGGGTTGTTCTGTATGAGTTGTGGGTGTTTTGTGTGTGTGACTGTGATTTGTGTGTGGCTGTGTTAGAGAGGTTGTGTGTGTGTTTGGCGGCTTGAGCTATGCGCATGAGGGGAGACATGTCGACTGTGTGGTTGTGCTTGCTTTGGGTGTCTCATGGAGTGTGCAGTATGTAACTGTGCAAAGACTTTCATGTGTATTGTGAGCAGTTTTGTGCTTTGAGTATGTGCTGTGTCTCGGGTCTGTTGTGTGCTTCTGTGTTGTGCTCCTGTGAGAGGATATATGTGTGGTGTGTCTGCTTGGTTGTGTGTGTTGCGTGTAATGCACCAAGTGTGTCCTACGTGTGATCTTTGTTTTTTTGGGTTTGTTTTGCCTTTGTTTAATGTGTGCTGTGTGTCTTTTGCGTGGGTGAATGTGATTTCCGTCTGATTGTGTTTGAGTGGATTTGTGTGCGTTTGTTTGTTATGTGTGTGATGTCAGATGTGTTGTCTGTGTTTGGTTGTGCTTGTTTAGTGTTCCTCGTTGTGTGTGCTGTGTATACTCTCTCAAATGTGGTTTCTGTGTCTTGTGGGCTATTATGTGCTTTGTTGTGTCTGCTGTGTGTCCTGTGACTTTTGTTTTGTTACTGTATGGGTTTTGTGCACGTGTGCTTTGCGTACTGCTTTCCAAGCTGGATACGTGCGTGGGGTGTCTGTGTGTGACTGTGCACGTGGTGTGTCGTGTGTGACGTGTGCGCTACGGGCTGTGATGTGTAGCGTGTGAAATGTGTGTTTTGTGTGTCTGTCGGGTTTGTTATGTGTCTGGGGTGCTGCCAGAGTTGTTGGTCTATGGTAGTGATTTGTGGTGTTTGTTTTTGTTTCTGTGTGTATTCTATGGTGCCATGCGGTGTGCCATGTGTTCTTGAGTGTTTTGTGTTGTGTTGTAAGTGATCTGTGCGTCTTGTTTGTTTTCTGTGTGTTGTGTACGAAACGTGCGTGTTATGGGTTATATACTGCTTGTTGATCGCCTTGTGCTCTGCGTTTTGATCTGGGGCATGTTATGTGTGATATGTGCAGTTTTGAGCTTTGTGTTGTGTGAATTGAGTGGATCCTGTGGTGTTGTATATTTTGCCTTTCGATGAGCTTTCTGTTGGTGGTTGTGTTGTGTGTCTGGTGCGTGGCCTCCTTTGTCACGCTCAGGGTGAAATGTGTCTTTCTCTGTGTTGTGTGTTGTGTTACGTACTGTGTTCTGGGTTGTGTGTGCTGTGTACATGCTTTCCTGTGTGTTACGTATGGGGAAGGTGTTGGTTGGTCTGGGTATTTTGGGCATTGTGTGTGATGTTAATTGTGTGGTGTGTGTGATGTGCTTGTGTGCTTATTGTGTGTGTGTTGTGTGTATTGGGTTGTGCCGACAGTGTGTGGTTCTGAGTGTGCTCTATATGGTATGTTTGTGGTTGTGTGTGTTATGTGTCATGCGTTGAGTGCATGTCGTGTGCGTTCTTGGCGGTTGTGGGTGGTTCTGTATGTGCTGTGGGTGTTTTGTGTGTGTGACTGTGATTTGTGTGTGGCTGTGTTAGAGAGGTTGTGTGTGTGTTTGGCGGCTTGAGCTATGCGCATGAGGGGAGACATGTTGACTGTGTGGTTGTGCTTGCTTTGGGTGTCTCATGGAGGGTGCAGTATGTACCTGTGCAAAGACTTTCATGTGTATTGTGAGCAGTTTTGTGCCTTCAAGTATGTGCTGTGAGTGTCCGGTCTGTTGTGTGCTTCTGTGTTGTGCTCCTGTGTGAGGATATATGTGTGGTGTGTCTGCTTGGTTGTGTGTGTTGCGTGTAATGCACCAAGTGTGTGCTAAGTGTGATCTTTGTTTTTTTGTGTGTGTTTTGCCTTTGTTTAATGTGTGCTGTGTGTCTTTTGCGTGGGTGAATGTGATTTCCGTCTGATTGTGTTTGAGTGGATTTGTGTGCGTTTGTTTGTTATGTGTGTGATGTCAGATGTGTTGTCTGTGTTTGGTTGTGCTTGTTTAGTGTTCCTCGTTGTGTGTGCTGTGTATACTCTCTCAAATGTGGTTTCTGTGTCTTGTTGGCTATTATGTGCTTTGTTGTGTCTGCTGTGTGTCCTGTGACTTTTGTTTTGTTACTGTATGGGTTTTGTGCACGTGTGCTTTACGTAGTGATTTCCTGGATGGATACGTGCGTTGGGTGTCTGTGTGTGACTGTGCACTTGGTGTGTCGTGTGTGACGTGTGCGCTACGGGCTGTGATGTGTAGCGTGTGAAATGTGTGTTTTGTGTGTCTGTCGGGTTTGTTGTGTGTCTGGGGTGCTGCCAGAGTTGTTGGTCTATGGTAGTGATTTGTGGTGTTTGTTTTGTGTTTCTGTGTGTATTCTGTTTTGCCATGGTTTGTGCCATGTGTTCTTTAGTGTTTTGTGTTGTGTTGTATGTGATCTGTGCGTCTTATTTGTTTTCTGTGTGTTGTGTACGAAATGTGCGTAGTATGGGTTACTTACTGCTTGTTGATCGCCTTGTGCTCTGCGTTTTGATCTGGGGCATGTTATGTGTGATATGTGCAGTTTTGAGCTTTGTGTTGTGTGAATTGAGTGGATCCTGTGGGGTTGTATATTTTGCCTTTCGATGAGCTTTCTGTTGGTGGTTGTGTTGTGCGTCTGGTGCGTGGCCTCCTTTGTCACGCTCAGGGTGAAATGTGTCTTTCTCTGTGTTATGTGTTGTGTTACGTACTGTGTTCTGGGTTGTGTGTGCTGTGTACTTGCATCCTGTGTGTTACTAATGGGAAGGTGTTGGGCGGTCTGGGTATTTTGGGCATTGTGTGTGATGTTAATTGTGTGGTGTGTGTGATGTGCGTGTGTGCTTATTGTGTGTGTGATGTGTGTATTGGGTTGTGTTGACAGTGTGTGGTTCTGAGTGTGCTCTATATGGTAAGCTTGTGGTTGTGTGTGTTATGTGTCGTGTGTTGAGTGCATGTCGTGTGCGTTCTTGGCGGTTGTGGGTTGTTCTGTATGAGTTGTGGGTGTTTTGTGTGTGTGACTGTGTGTGTGGCTGTGTTAGAGAGGTTGTGTGTGTGTTTGGCGGCTTGAGCTATGCGCATGAGGGGAGACATGTCGACTGTGTGGTTGTGCTTGCTTTGGGTGTCTCATGGAGTGTGCAGTATGTACCTGTGCAAAGACTTTCATGTGTATTGTGAGCAGTTTTGTGCCTTTGAGTATGTGCTCTGTCTCGGGTCTGTTGTGTGCTTCTGTGTTGTGCTCCTGTGTGAGGATATATGTGTGGTGTGTCTGCTTGGTTGTGTGTGTTGCGTGTAATGCACCAAGTGTGTGCTAAGTGTGATCTTTGTTTTTTTGGGTGTGTTTTGCCTTTGTTTAATGTGTGCTGTGTGTCTTTTGCGTGGGTGAATGTGATTTCCGTGTGATTGTGTTTGAGTGGATTTGTGTGCGTTTGTTTGTTATGTGTGTGATGTCAGATGTGTTGTCTGTGTTTGGTTGTGCTTGTTTAGTGTTCCTCGTTGTGTGTGCTGTGTATACTCTCTCAAATGTGGTTTCTGTGTCTTGTGGGCTTTTATGTGCTTTGTTGTGTCTGCTGTGTGTCCTGTGACTTTTGTTTTGTTACTGTATGGGTTTTGTGCACGTGTGCTTTGCGTACTCCTTTCCAAGGTGGATACGTGCGTTGGGTGTCTGTGTGTGACTGTGCACGTGGTGTGTCGTGTGTGACATGTGCGCTATGGGCTGTGATGTGTAGCGTGTGAAATGTGTGTTTTGTGTGTCTGTCAGGTTTGTTGTGTGTCTGGGGTCTGCCAGATTTGTTGGTCTATGGTAGTGATTTGTGGTGTTTGTTTTGTGTTTCTGTGTGTATTCTGTTGTGCCATGCGCTGTGCCATGTGTTCTTGAGTGTTTTGTGTTGTGTTGTATGTGATCTGTGCGTCTTATTTGTTTTCTGTGTGTTGTGTACGAAATGTGCGTAGTATGGGTTACTTACTGCTTGTTGATCGCCTTGTGCTCTGCGTTTTGATCTGGGGCATGTTATGTGTGATATGTGCAGTTTTGAGCTTTGTGTTGTGTGAATTGGGTGGATCCTGTGGTGTTGTATATTTTGCCTTTCGATGAGCTTTCTGTTGGTGGTTGTGTTGTGTGTCTGGTGCGTGGCCTCCTTTGTCACGCTCAGGGTGAAATGTGTCTTTCTCTGTGTTGTGTGTTGTGTTACGTACTGTGTTCTGGGTTGTGTGTGCCTTGTACATGCATCCTGTGTGTTACTAATGGGAAGGTGTTGGGCGGTCTGGGTATTTTGGGCATTGTGTGTGATGTTAATTGTGTGGTGTGTGTGATGTGCGTGTGTGCTTATTGTGTGTGTGTTGTGTGTATTGGGTTGTGTTGACAGTGTGTGTTTCTGAGTGTGCTCTATATGGTATGCTTGTGGTTGTGTGTGTTATGTGTCGTGTGTTGAGTGCATGTCGTGTGCGTTCTTGGCGGTTGTGGGTGGTTCTGTATGTGCTGTGGGTGTTTTGTGTGTGTGACTGTGATTTGTGTGTGGCTGTGTTAGAGAGGTTGTGTGTGTGTTTGGCGGCTTGAGCTATGCGCATGAGGGGAGACATGTTGACTGTGTGATTCTGCTTGCTTTGGATGTCTCATGGAGTGTGCAGTATGTACCTGTGCAAAGACTTTCATGTGTATTGTGAGCAGTTTTGTGCCTTGAAGTATGTGCTGTGAGTCTCGGGTCTGTTGTGTGCTTCTGTGCTGTGCTCCTGTGTGAGGATATATGTGTGGTGTCTGCTTGGTTGTGTGTGTTGCGTGTAATGCACCAAGTGTGTGCTAAGTGTGATCTTTGTTTTTTTGTGTGTGTTTTGCCTTGGTTTTATGTGTGCTGTGTGTCTTTTGCGTGGGTGAATGTGATTTCCGTGTGATTGTGTTTGAGTGGATTTGTGTGCGTTTGTTTGTTAAGTGTGTGATGTGAGATGTGTTGTCTGTGTGTGGTTGTGCTTGTTTAGTGTGTCTCGTTGTGTGTGCTCTGTATACTCTCTCAAATGTGGTTTCTGTGTCTTGTGGGCTATTATGTGCTTTGTTGTGTCTGCTGTGTGTCCTGTGACTTTTGTTTTGTTACTGTATGGGTTTTGTGCACGTGTGCTTTGCGTACTGCTTTCCAAGGTGGATACGTGCGTGGGGTGTCTGTGTGTGACTGTGCACGTGGTGTGTCGTGTGTGACGTGTGCGCTATGGGCTGTGATGTGTAGCGTGTGAAATGTGTGTTTTGTGTGTCTGTCAGGATTGTTGTGTGTCTGGGGTGCTGCCAGAGTTGTTGGTCTATGGTAGTGATTTGTGGTGTTTGTTTTGTGTTTCTGTGTGTATTCTGTTGTGCCATGTGTTGTGCCATGTGTTCTTGAGTGTTTTGTGTTGTGTTGTATGTGATCTGTGCGTCTTGTTTGTTTTCTGTGTGTTGTGTACGAAATGTGCGTGGAATGGGTTATTTACTGCTTCTTGATCGCTTTGTGCTCTCCGTTTTGATCTGGGGCATGTTATGTGTGATATGTGCTTTTGAGCTTTGTGTTGTGTGAATTGAGTGGATCCTGTGGTGTTGTATATTTTGCCTTTCGATGAGCTTTCTGTTGGTGGTTGTGTTGTGCGTCTGGTGCGTGGCCTCCTTTGTCACGCTCAGGGTGAAATGTGTCTTTCTCTGTGTTATGTGTTGTGTTACGTACTGTGTTCTGGGTTGTGTGTGCTGTGTACATGCATCCTGTGTGTTACTAATGGGAAGGTGTTGGGCGGTCTGGGTATTTTGGGCATTGTGTGTGATGTTAATTGTGTGGTGTGTGTGATGTGCGTGTGTGCTTATTGTGTGTGTGATGTGTGTATTGGGTTGTGTTGACAGTGTGTGGTTCTGAGTGTGCTCTATATGGTATGCTTGTGGTTGTGTGTGTTATGTGTCGTGTGTTGAGTGCATGTCGTGTGCGTTCTTGGCGGTTGTGGGTTGTTCTGTATGAGTTGTGGGTGTTTTGTGTGTGTGACTGTGATTTGTGTGTGGCTGTGTTAGAGAGGTTGTGTGTGTGTTTGGCGGCTTGAGCTATGCGCATGAGGGGAGACATGTCGACTGTGTGGTTGTGCTTGCTTTGGGTGTCTCATGGAGTGTGCAGTATGTAACTGTGCAAAGACTTTCATGTGTATTGTGAGCAGTTTTGTGCTTTGAGTATGTGCTGTGTCTCGGGTCTGTTGTGTGCTTCTGTGTTGTGCTCCTGTGAGAGGATATATGTGTGGTGTGTCTGCTTGGTTGTGTGTGTTGCGTGTAATGCACCAAGTGTGTCCTACGTGTGATCTTTGTTTTTTTGGGTTTGTTTTGCCTTTGTTTAATGTGTGCTGTGTGTCTTTTGCGTGGGTGAATGTGATTTCCGTCTGATTGTGTTTGAGTGGATTTGTGTGCGTTTGTTTGTTATGTGTGTGATGTCAGATGTGTTGTCTGTGTTTGGTTGTGCTTGTTTAGTGTTCCTCGTTGTGTGTGCTGTGTATACTCTCTCAAATGTGGTTTCTGTGTCTTGTGGGCTATTATGTGCTTTGTTGTGTCTGCTGTGTGTCCTGTGACTTTTGTTTTGTTACTGTATGGGTTTTGTGCACGTGTGCTTTGCGTACTGCTTTCCAAGCTGGATACGTGCGTGGGGTGTCTGTGTGTGACTGTGCACGTGGTGTGTCGTGTGTGACGTGTGCGCTACGGGCTGTGATGTGTAGCGTGTGAAATGTGTGTTTTGTGTGTCTGTCGGGTTTGTTATGTGTCTGGGGTGCTGCCAGAGTTGTTGGTCTATGGTAGTGATTTGTGGTGTTTGTTTTTGTTTCTGTGTGTATTCTATGGTGCCATGCGGTGTGCCATGTGTTCTTGAGTGTTTTGTGTTGTGTTGTAAGTGATCTGTGCGTCTTGTTTGTTTTCTGTGTGTTGTGTACGAAACGTGCGTGTTATGGGTTATATACTGCTTGTTGATCGCCTTGTGCTCTGCGTTTTGATCTGGGGCATGTTATGTGTGATATGTGCAGTTTTGAGCTTTGTGTTGTGTGAATTGAGTGGATCCTGTGGTGTTGTATATTTTGCCTTTCGATGAGCTTTCTGTTGGTGGTTGTGTTGTGTGTCTGGTGCGTGGCCTCCTTTGTCACGCTCAGGGTGAAATGTGTCTTTCTCTGTGTTGTGTGTTGTGTTACGTACTGTGTTCTGGGTTGTGTGTGCTGTGTACATGCTTTCCTGTGTGTTACGTATGGGGAAGGTGTTGGTTGGTCTGGGTATTTTGGGCATTGTGTGTGATGTTAATTGTGTGGTGTGTGTGATGTGCTTGTGTGCTTATTGTGTGTGTGTTGTGTGTATTGGGTTGTGCCGACAGTGTGTGGTTCTGAGTGTGCTCTATATGGTATGTTTGTGGTTGTGTGTGTTATGTGTCATGCGTTGAGTGCATGTCGTGTGCGTTCTTGGCGGTTGTGGGTGGTTCTGTATGTGCTGTGGGTGTTTTGTGTGTGTGACTGTGATTTGTGTGTGGCTGTGTTAGAGAGGTTGTGTGTGTGTTTGGCGGCTTGAGCTATGCGTATGAGGGGAGACATGTTGACTGTGTGGTTGTGCTTGCTTTGGGTGTCTCATGGAGTGTGCAGTATGTACCTGTGCAAAGACTTTCATGTGTATTGTGAGCAGTTTTGTTCCTTGAAGTATGTGCTGTGAGTCTCGGGTCTGTTGTGTGCTTCTGTGCTGTGCTCCTGTGTGAGGATATATGTGTGGTGTGTCTGCTTGGTTGTGTGTGTTGCGTGTAATGCACCAAGTGTGTGCTAAGTGTGATCTTTGTTTTTTTGTGTGTGTTTTGCCTTGGTTTTATGTGTGCTGTGTGTCTTTTGCGTGGGTGAATGTGATTTCCGTGTGATTGTGTTTGAGTGGATTTGTGTGCGTTTGTTTGTTAAGTGTGTGATGTGAGATGTGTTGTCTGTGTGTGGTTGTGCTTGTTTAGTGTGCCTCGTTGTGTGTGCTCTGTATACTCTCTCAAATGTGGTTTCTGTGTCTTGTGAGCTATTATGTGCTTTGTTGTGTCTGTGTGTGTCCTGTGACTTTTGTTTTGTTACTGTATGGGTTTTGTGCACGTGTGCTTTGCATAGTGCTTTCCTGGGTGGATACGTGCATGGGGTGTCTGTGTGTGACTGTGCACGTGGTGTGTCGTGTGTGACGTGTGCGCTACGGGCTGTGATGTGTAGCGTGTGAAATGTGTGTTTTGTGTGTCTGTCGGGTTTGTTGTGTGTCTGGGGTCTGCCAGATTTGTTGGTCTATGGTAGTGATTTGTGGTGTTTGTTTTGTGTTTCTGTGTGTATTCTGTTGTGCCATGTGCTGTGCCATGTGTTCTTCAGTGTTTTGTGTTGTGTTGTATGTGATCTGTGCGTCTTGTTTGTTTTCTGTGTGTTGTGTACGAAATGTGCGTAGTATGGGTTACTTACTGCTTGTTGATCGCCTTGTGCGCTGCGTTTTGATCTGGGGCATGTTATGTGTGATATGTGCAGGTTTGATCTTTGTGTTGTGTGAATTGGGTGGATCCTGTGGTGTTGTATATTTTGCCTTTCGATGAGCTTTCTGTTGGTGGTTGTGTTGTGTGTCTGGTGCGTGGCCTCCTTTGTCACGCTCAGGGTGAAATGTGTCTTTCTCTGTGTTGTGTGTTGTGTTACGTACTGTGTTCTGGGTTGTGTGTGCCTTGTACATGCATCCTGTGTGTTACTAATGGGAAGGTGTTGGGCGGTCTGGGTATTTTGGGCATTGTGTGTGATGTTAATTGTGTGGTGTGTGTGATGTGCGTGTGTGCTTATTGTGTGTGTGTTGTGTGTATTGGGTTGTGTTGACAGTGTGTGGTTCTGAGTGTGATCTATATGGTATGTTTGTGGTTGTGTGTGTTATGTGTCGTGTGTTGAGTGCATGTCGTGTGCGTTCTTGGCGGTTGTGGGTGGTTCTGTATGTGCTGTGGGTGTTTTGTGTGTGTGACTGTGATTTGTGTGTGGCTGTGTTAGAGAGGTTGTGTGTGTGTTTGGCGGCTTGAGCTATGCGCATGAGGGGAGACATGTTGACTGTGTGATTCTGCTTGCTTTGGGTGTCTCATGGAGTGTGCAGTATGTACCTGTGCAAAGACTTTCATGTGTATTGTGAGCAGTTTTGTGCCTTGAAGTATGTGCTGTGAGTCTCGGGTCTGTTGTGTGCTTCTGTGCTGTGCTCCTGTGTGAGGATATATGTGTGGTGTCTGCTTGGTTGTGTGTGTTGCGTGTAATGCACCAAGTGTGTGCTAAGTGTGATCTTTGTTTTTTTGTGTGTGTTTTGCCTTGGTTTTATGTGTGCTGTGTGTCTTTTGCGTGGGTGAATGTGATTTCCGTGTGATTGTGTTTGAGTGGATTTGTGTGCGTTTGTTTGTTAAGTGTGTGATGTGAGATGTGTTGTCTGTGTGTGGTTGTGCTTGTTTAGTGTGTCTCGTTGTGTGTGCTCTGTATACTCTCTCAAATGTGGTTTCTGTGTCTTGTGGGCTATTATGTGCTTTGTTGTGTCTGCTGTGTGTCCTGTGACTTTTGTTTTGTTACTGTATGGGTTTTGTGCACGTGTGCTTTGCGTACTGCTTTCCAAGGTGGATACGTGCGTGGGGTGTCTGTGTGTGACTGTGCACGTGGTGTGTCGTGTGTGACGTGTGCGCTATGGGCTGTGATGTGTAGCGTGTGAAATGTGTGTTTTGTGTGTCTGTCAGGATTGTTGTGTGTCTGGGGTGCTGCCAGAGTTGTTGGTCTATGGTAGTGATTTGTGGTGTTTGTTTTGTGTTTCTGTGTGTATTCTGTTGTGCCATGTGTTGTGCCATGTGTTCTTGAGTGTTTTGTGTTGTGTTGTATGTGATCTGTGCGTCTTGTTTGTTTTCTGTGTGTTGTGTACGAAATGTGCGTGGAATGGGTTATTTACTGCTTCTTGATCGCCTTGTGCTCTCCGTTTTGATCTGGGGCATGTTATGTGTGATATGTGCTTTTGAGCTTTGTGTTGTGTGAATTGAGTGGATCCTGTGGTGTTGTATATTTTGCCTTTCGATGAGCTTTCTGTTGGTGGTTGTGTTGTGCGTCTGGTGCGTGGCCTCCTTTGTCACGCTCAGGGTGAAATGTGTCTTTCTCTGTGTTATGTGTTGTGTTACGTACTGTGTTCTGGGTTGTGTGTGCTGTGTACATGCATCCTGTGTGTTACTAATGGGAAGGTGTTGGGCGGTCTGGGTATTTTGGGCATTGTGTGTGATGTTAATTGTGTGGTGTGTGTGATGTGCGTGTGTGCTTATTGTGTGTGTGATGTGTGTATTGGGTTGTGTTGACAGTGTGTGGTTCTGAGTGTGCTCTATATGGTATGCTTGTGGTTGTGTGTGTTATGTGTCGTGTGTTGAGTGCATGTCGTGTGCGTTCTTGGCGATTGTGGGTTGTTCTGTATGAGTTGTGGGTGTTTTGTGTGTGTGACTGTGATTTGTGTGTGGCTGTGTTAGAGAGGTTGTGTGTGTGTTTGGCGGCTTGAGCTATGCGCATGAGGGGAGACATGTCGACTGTGTGGTTGTGCTTGCTTTGGGTGTCTCATGGAGTGTGCAGTATGTACCTGTGCAAAGACTTTCATGTGTATTGTGAGCAGTTTTGTGCCTTTGAGTATGTGCTGTGAGTCCCGGGTCTGTTGTGTGCTTCTGTGTTGTGCTCCTGTGTGAGGATATATGTGTGGTGTGTCTGCTTGGTTGTGTGTGTTGCGTGTAATGCACCAAGTGTGTCCTACGTGTGATCTTTGTTTTTTTGGGTGTGTTTTGCCTTTGTTTAATGTGTGCTGTGTGTCTTTTGCGTGGGTGAATGTGATTTCCATCTGATTGTGTTTGAGTGGATTTGTGTGCGTTTGTTTGTTATGTGTGTGATGTCAGATGTGTTGTCTGTGTTTGGTTGTGCTTGTTTAGTGTTCCTCGTTGTGTGTGCTGTGTATACTCTCTCAAATGTGGTTTCTGTGTCTTGTGGGCTATTATGTGCTTTGTTGTGTCTGCTGTGTGTCCTGTGACTTTTGTTTTGTTACTGTATGGATTTTGTGCACGTGTGCTTTGCGTACTGCTTTCCAAGCTGGATACGTGCGTGGGGTGTCTGTGTGTGACTGTGCACGTGGTGTGTCGTGTGTGACGTGTGCGCTACGGGCTGTGATGTGTAGCGTGTGAAATGTGTGTTTTGTGTGTCTGTCGGGTTTGTTGTGTGTCTGGGGTGCTGCCAGAGTTGTTGGTCTATGGTAGTGATTTGTGGTGTTTGTTTGTGTTTCTGTGTGTATTCTATGGTGCCATGCGGTGTGCCATGTGTTCTTGAGTGTTTTGTGTTGTGTTGTAAGTGATCTGTGCGTCTTGTTTGTTTTCTGTGTGTTGTGTACGAAACGTGCGTGTTATGGGTTATATACTGCTTGTTGATCGCCTTGTGCTCTGCGTTTTGATCTGGGGCATGTTATGTGTGATATGTGCAGTTTTGAGCTTTGTGTTGTGTGAATTGAGTGGATCCTGTGGTGTTGTATATTTTGCCTTTCGATGAGCTTTCTGTTGGTGGTTGTGTTGTGTGTCTGGTGCGTGGCCTCCTTTGTCACGCTCAGGGTGAAATGTGTCTTTCTCTGTGTTGTGTGTTGTGTTACGTACTGTGTTCTGGGTTGTGTGTGCTGTGTACATGCTTTCCTGTGTGTTACGTATGGGGAAGGTGTTGGTTGGTCTGCGTATTTTGGGCATTGTGTGTGATGTTAATTGTGTGGTGTGTGTGATGTGCTTGTGTGCTTATTGTGTGTGTGTTGTGTGTATTGGGTTGTGCCGACAGTGTGTGGTTCTGAGTGTGCTCTATATGGTATGTTTGTGGTTGTGTGTGTTATGTGTCATGCGTTGAGTGCATGTCGTGTGCGTTCTTGGCGGTTGTGGGTGGTTCTGTATGTGCTGTGGGTGTTTTGTGTGTGTGACTGTGATTTGTGTGTGGCTGTGTTAGAGAGGTTGTGTGTGTGTTTGGCGGCTTGAGCTATGCGTATGAGGGGAGACATGATGACTGTGTGGTTGTGCTTGCTTTGGGTGTCTCATGGAGTGTGCAGTATGTACCTGTGCAAAGACTTTCATGTGTATTGTGAGCAGTTTTGTGCCTTGAAGTATGTGCTGTGAGTCTCGGGTCTGTTGTGTGCTTCTGTGTTGTGCTCCTGTGTGAGGATATATGTGTGGTGTGTCTGCTTGGTTGTGTGTGTTGCGTGTAATGCACCAAGTGTGTGCTAAGTGTGATCTTTGTTTTTTTGTGTGTGTTTTGCCTTGGTTTTATGTGTGCTGTGTGTCTTTTGCGTGGGTGAATGTGATTTCCGTGTGATTGTGTTTGAGTGGATTTGTGTGCATTTGTTTGTTAAGTGTGTGATGTGAGATGAGTTGTCTGTGTGTGGTTGTGCTTGTTTAGTGTGCCTCGTAGTGTGTGCTCTGTATACTCTCTCAAATGTGGTTTCTGTGTCTTGTGAGCTATTATGTGCTTTGTTGTGTCTGTGTGTGTCCTGTGACTTTTGTTTTGTTACTGTATGGGTTTTGTGCACGTGTGCTTTGCATAGTGCTTTCCTGGGTGGATACGTGCATGGGGTGTCTGTGTGTGACTGTGCACGTGGTGTGTCGTGTGTGACATGTGCGCTATGGGCTGTGATGTGTAGCGTGTGAAATGTGTGTTTTGTGTGTCTGTCGGGTTTGTTGTGTGTCTGGGGTCTGCCAGATTTGTTGGTCTATGGTAGTGATTTGTGGTGTTTGTTTTGTGTTTCTGTGTGTATTCTGTTGTGACATGTGCTGTGCCATGTGTTCTTCAGTGTTTTGTGTTGTGTTGTATGTGATCTGTGCGTCTTGTTTGTTTTCTGTGTGTTGTGTACGAAATGTGCGTAGTATGGGTTACTTACTGCTTGTTGATCGCCTTGTGCTCTGCGTTTTGATCTGGGGCATGTTATGTGTGATATGTGCAGGTTTGATCTTTGTGTTGTGTGAATTGGGTGGATCCTGTGGTGTTGTATATTTTGCCTTTCGATGAGCTTTCTGTTGGTGGTTGTGTTGTGTGTCTGGTGCGTGGCCTCCTTTGTCACGCTCAGGGTGAAATGTGTCTTTCTCTGTGTTGTGTGTTGTGTTACGTACTGTGTTCTGGGTTGTGTGTGCTGTGTACATGCTTTCCTGTGTGTTACGTATGGGGAAGGTGTTGGTTGGTCTGGGTATTTTGGGCATTGTGTGTGATGTTAATTGTGTGGTGTGTGTGATGTGCTTGTGTGCTTATTGTGTGTGTGTTGTGTGTATTGGGTTGTGCCGACAGTGTGTGGTTCTGAGTGTGCTCTATATGGTATGTTTGTGGTTGTGTGTGTTATGTGTCATGCGTTGAGTGCATGTCGTGTGCGTTCTTGGCGGTTGTGGGTGGTTCTGTATGTGCTGTGGGTGTTTTGTGTGTGTGACTGTGATTTGTGTGTGGCTGTGTTAGAGAAGTTGTGTGTGTGTTTGGCGGCTTGAGCTATGCGCATGAGGGGAGACATGTTGACTGTGTGGTTGTGCTTGCTTTGGGTGTCTCATGGAGTGTGCAGTATGTACCTGTGCAAAGACTTTTATGTGTATTGTGAGCAGTTTTGTGCCTTTGAGTATGTGCTGTGAGTCTCGGGTCTGTTGTGTGCTTCTGTGTTGTGCTCCTGTGTGAGGATATATGTGTGGTGTGTCTGCTTGGTTGTGTGTGTTGCGTGTAATGCACCAAGTGTGTCCTATGTGTGATCCTTGTTTTTTTGGGTGTGTTTTGCCTTTGTTTAATGTGTGCTGTGTGTCTTGCGTGGGTGATTGTGATTTCCGTGTGATTGTGTTTGAGTGGATTTGTGTGAGTTTGTTTGTTAAGTGTGTGATGTGTGATGTGTTGTCTGTGTGTGGTTGTGCTTGTTTAGTGTGTCTCGTTGTGTGTGCTATGTATACTCTCTCAAATGTGGTTTCTGTGTCTTGTGGGCTATTATGTGCTTTGTTGTGTCTGCTGTGTGTCCTGTGACTTTTGTTTTGTTACTGTATGGGTTTTGTGCACGTGTGCTTTACGTAGTGATTTCCTTGGTGGATACGTGCGTGGGGTGTCTGTGTGTTACTCTGCACGTGGTGTGTCGTGTGTGACGTGTGCGCTACGGGCTTTGATGTGTAGCGTGTGAAATGTGTGTTTTGTGTGTCTGTCGGGTTTGTTGTGTGTCTGGGGTGCTGCCAGAGTTGTTGGTCTATGGTAGTGATTTGTGGTGTTTGTTTGTGTTTCTGTGTGTATTCTGTTGTGCCATGCGCTGTGCCATGTGTTCTTGAGTGTTTTGTGTTGTGTTTAAGTGATCTGTGCGTCTTGTTTGTTTTCTGTGTGTTGTGTACGAAACGTGCGTGTTATGGGTTATATACTGCTTGTTGATCGCCTTGTGCTCTGCGTTTTGATCTGGGGCATGTTATGTGTGATATGTGCAGTTTTGAGCTTTGTGTTGTGTGAATTGAGTGGATCCTGTGGTGTTGTATATTTTGCCTTTCGATGAGCTTTCTGTTGGTGGTTGTGTTGTGTGTCTGGTGCGTGGCCTCCTTTGTCACGCTCAGGGTGAAATGTGTCTTTCTCTGTGTTGTGTGTTGTGTTACGTACTGTGTTCTGGGTTGTGTGTGCTGTGTACATGCTTTCCTGTGTGTTACGTATGGGGAAGGTGTTGGTTGGTCTGGGTATTTTGGGCATTGTGTGTGATGTTAATTGTGTGGTGTGTGTGATGTGCTTGTGTGCTTATTGTGTGTGTGTTGTGTGTATTGGGTTGTGCCGACAGTGTGTGGTTCTGAGTGTGCTCTATATGGTATGTTTGTGGTTGTGTGTGTTATGTGTCATGCGTTGAGTGCATGTCGTGTGCGTTCTTGGCGGTTGTGGGTGGTTCTGTATGTGCTGTGGGTGTTTTGTGTGTGTGACTGTGATTTGTGTGTGGCTGTGTTAGAGAGGTTGTGTGTGTGTTTGGCGGCTTGAGCTATGCGTATGAGGGGAGACATGTTGACTGTGTGGTTGTGCTTGCTTTGGGTGTCTCATGGAGGGTGCAGTATGTACCTGTGCAAAGACTTTCATGTGTATTGTGAGCAGTTTTGTGCCTTGAAGTATGTGCTGTGAGTCTTGGGTCTGTTGTGTGCTTCTGTGTTGTGCTCCTGTGTGAGGATATATGTGTGGTGTCTGCTTGGTTGTGTGTGTTGCGTGTAATGCACCAAGTGTGTGCTAAGTGTGATCTTTGTTTTTTTGTGTGTGTTTTGCCTTGGTTTTATGTGTGCTGTGTGTCTTTTGCGTGGGTGAATGTGATTTCCGTGTGATTGTGTTTGAGTGGATTTGTGTGCGTTTGTTTGTTAAGTGTGTGATGTGAGATGTGTTGTCTGTGTGTGGTTGTGCTTGTTTAGTGTGCCTCGTTGTGTGTGCTCTGTATACTCTCTCAAATGTGGTTTCTGTGTCTTGTGAGCTATTATGTGCTTTGTTGTGTCTGCTGTGTGTCCTGTGACTTTTGTTTTGTTACTGTATGGGTTTTGTGCACGTGTGCTTTGCATAGTGCTTTCCTGGGTGGATACGTGCGTGGGGTGTCTGTGTGAGACTGTGCACGTGGTGTGTCGTGTGTGACGTGTGCGCTACGGGCTGTGATGTGTAGCGTGTGAAATGTGTGTTTTGTGTGTCTGTCGGGTTTGTTGTGTCTGGGGTGCTGCCAGAGTTGTTGGTCTATGGTAGTGATTTGTGGTGTTTGTTTAGTGTTTCTGTGTGTATTCTGTTGTGCCATGTGTTGTGCCATGTGTTCTTGAGTGTTTTGTGTTGTGTTGTATGTGATCTGTGCGTCTTGTTTGTTTTCTGTGTGTTGTGTACGAAATGTGCATAGTATGGGTTATTTACTGCTTGTTGATCGCCTTGTGCTCTGCGTTTTGATCTGGGGCATGTTATGTGTGATATGTGCAGTTTTGAGCTTTGTGTTGTGTGAATTGAGTGGATCCTGTGGTGTTGTATATTTTGCCTTTCGATGAGCTTTCTGTTGGTGGTTGTGTTGTGTGTCTGGTGCGTGGCCTCCTTTGTCACGCTCAGGGTGAAATGTGTCTTTCTCTGTGTTGTTTGTTGTGTTACGTACTGTGTTCTGGGTTGTGTGTGCTGTGTACATGCTTTCCTGTGTGTTACGAATGGGGAAGGTGTTGGGTGGTCTGGGTATTTTGGGCATTGTGTGTGATGTTAACTGTGTGGTGTGTGTGATGTTCGTGTGTGCTTATTGTGTGTGTGTTGTGTGTATTGGGTTGTGCTGACAGTGTGTGGTTCTTAGTGTGCTCTATATGGTATGTTTGTGGTTGTGTGTGTTATGTGTCGTGTGTTGAATGCATGTCGTGTGCGTTCTTGGCGGTTGTGGGTGGTTCTGTATGAGTTGGGGGTGTTTTGTGTGTGTGACTGATTTGTGTGTGGCTGTGTTAGAGAAGTTGTGTGTGTGTTTGGCGGCTTGAGCTATGCGCATGAGGGGAGACATGTTGACTGTGTGGTTGTGCTTGCTTTGGGTGTCTCATGGAGTGTGCAGTATGTACCTGTGCAAAGACTTTCATGTGTATTGTGATCAGTTTTGTTCCTTGAAGTATGTGCTGTGAGTGTCCGGTCTGTTGTGTGCTTCTGTGTTGTGCTCCTGTGTGAGGATATATGTGTGGTGTGTCTGCTTGGTTGTGTGTGTTGCGTGTAATGCACCGTGTGTCCTACGTGTGATCTTTGTTTTTTTGGGTGTGTTTTGCCTTTGTTTAATGTGTGCTGTGTGTCTTTTGCGTGGATGAATGTGATTTCCGTGTGATTGTGTTTGAGTGGATTTGTGTGCGTTTGTTTGTTATGTGTGTGATGTCAGATGTGTTGTCTGTGTTTGGTTGTGCTTGTTTAGTGTTCCTCGTTGTGTGTGCTGTGTATACTCTCTCTAATGTGGTTTCTGTATCTTGTGGGCTATTATGTGCTTTGTTGTGTCTGCTGTGTGTCCTGTGACTTTTGTTTTGTTACTGTATGGGTTTTGTGCACGTGTGCTTTACGTAGTGCTTTCCTGGGTGGATACGTGCGTGGGGTGTCTGTGTGTGACTGTGCACGTGGTGTGTCGTGTGTGACGTGTGCGCTACGGGCTGTGATGTGTAGCGTGTGAAATGTGTGTTTTGTGTGTCTGTCGGGTTTGTTGTGTGTCTGGGGTCTGCCAGATTTGTTGGTCTATGGTAGTGATTTGTGGTGTTTGTTTTGTGTTTCTGTGTGTATTCTGTTGTGCCATGTGCTGTGCCATGTGTTCTTCAGTGTTTTGTGTTGTGTTGTATGTGATCTGTGCGTCTTGTTTGTTTTCTGTGTGTTGTGTACGAAATGTGCGTAGTATGGGTTACTTACTGCTTGTTGATCGCCTTGTGCGCTGCGTTTTGATCTGGGGCATGTTATGTGTGATATGTGCAGGTTTGATCTTTGTGTTGTGTGAATTGGGTGGATCCTGTGGTGTTGTATATTTTGCCTTTCGATGAGCTTTCTGTTGGTGGTTGTGTTGTGTGTCTGGTGCGTGGCCTCCTTTGTCACGCTCAGGGTGAAATGTGTCTTTCTCTGTGTTGTGTGTTGTGTTACGTACTGTGTTCTGGGTTGTGTGTGCCTTGTACATGCATCCTGTGTGTTACTAATGGGAAGGTGTTGGGCGGTCTGGGTATTTTGGGCATTGTGTGTGATGTTAATTGTGTGGTGTGTGTGATGTGCGTGTGTGCTTATTGTGTGTGTGTTGTGTGTATTGGGTTGTGTTGACAGTGTGTGGTTCTGAGTGTGATCTATATGGTATGTTTGTGGTTGTGTGTGTTATGTGTCGTGTGTTGAGTGCATGTCGTGTGCGTTCTTGGCGGTTGTGGGTGGTTCTGTATGTGCTGTGGGTGTTTTGTGTGTGTGACTGTGATTTGTGTGTGGCTGTGTTAGAGAGGTTGTGTGTGTGTTTGGCGGCTTGAGCTATGCGCATGAGGGGAGACATGTTGACTGTGTGATTCTGCTTGCTTTGGGTGTCTCATGGAGTGTGCAGTATGTACCTGTGCAAAGACTTTCATGTGTATTGTGAGCAGTTTTGTGCCTTGAAGTATGTGCTGTGAGTCTCGGGTCTGTTGTGTGCTTCTGTGCTGTGCTCCTGTGTGAGGATATATGTGTGGTGTCTGCTTGGTTGTGTGTGTTGCGTGTAATGCACCAAGTGTGTGCTAAGTGTGATCTTTGTTTTTTTGTGTGTGTTTTGCCTTGGTTTTATGTGTGCTGTGTGTCTTTTGCGTGGGTGAATGTGATTTCCGTGTGATTGTGTTTGAGTGGATTTGTGTGCGTTTGTTTGTTAAGTGTGTGATGTGAGATGTGTTGTCTGTGTGTGGTTGTGCTTGTTTAGTGTGTCTCGTTGTGTGTGCTCTGTATACTCTCTCAAATGTGGTTTCTGTGTCTTGTGGGCTATTATGTGCTTTGTTGTGTCTGCTGTGTGTCCTGTGACTTTTGTTTTGTTACTGTATGGGTTTTGTGCACGTGTGCTTTGCGTACTGCTTTCCAAGGTGGATACGTGCGTGGGGTGTCTGTGTGTGACTGTGCACGTGGTGTGTCGTGTGTGACGTGTGCGCTATGGGCTGTGATGTGTAGCGTGTGAAATGTGTGTTTTGTGTGTCTGTCAGGATTGTTGTGTGTCTGGGGTGCTGCCAGAGTTGTTGGTCTATGGTAGTGATTTGTGGTGTTTGTTTTGTGTTTCTGTGTGTATTCTGTTGTGCCATGTGTTGTGCCATGTGTTCTTGAGTGTTTTGTGTTGTGTTGTATGTGATCTGTGCGTCTTGTTTGTTTTCTGTGTGTTGTGTACGAAATGTGCGTGGAATGGGTTATTTACTGCTTCTTGATCGCCTTGTGCTCTCCGTTTTGATCTGGGGCATGTTATGTGTGATATGTGCTTTTGAGCTTTGTGTTGTGTGAATTGAGTGGATCCTGTGGTGTTGTATATTTTGCCTTTCGATGAGCTTTCTGTTGGTGGTTGTGTTGTGCGTCTGGTGCGTGGCCTCCTTTGTCACGCTCAGGGTGAAATGTGTCTTTCTCTGTGTTATGTGTTGTGTTACGTACTGTGTTCTGGGTTGTGTGTGCTGTGTACATGCATCCTGTGTGTTACTAATGGGAAGGTGTTGGGCGGTCTGGGTATTTTGGGCATTGTGTGTGATGTTAATTGTGTGGTGTGTGTGATGTGCGTGTGTGCTTATTGTGTGTGTGATGTGTGTATTGGGTTGTGTTGACAGTGTGTGGTTCTGAGTGTGCTCTATATGGTATGCTTGTGGTTGTGTGTGTTATGTGTCGTGTGTTGAGTGCATGTCGTGTGCGTTCTTGGCGATTGTGGGTTGTTCTGTATGAGTTGTGGGTGTTTTGTGTGTGTGACTGTGATTTGTGTGTGGCTGTGTTAGAGAGGTTGTGTGTGTGTTTGGCGGCTTGAGCTATGCGCATGAGGGGAGACATGTCGACTGTGTGGTTGTGCTTGCTTTGGGTGTCTCATGGAGTGTGCAGTATGTACCTGTGCAAAGACTTTCATGTGTATTGTGAGCAGTTTTGTGCCTTTGAGTATGTGCTGTGAGTCCCGGGTCTGTTGTGTGCTTCTGTTTTGTGCTCCTGTGTGAGGATATATGTGTGGTGTGTCTGCTTGGTTGTGTGTGTTGCGTGTAATGCACCAAGTGTGTCCTACGTGTGATCTTTGTTTTTTTGGGTGTGTTTTGCCTTTGTTTAATGTGTGCTGTGTGTCTTTTGCGTGGGTGAATGTGATTTCCATCTGATTGTGTTTGAGTGGATTTGTGTGCGTTTGTTTGTTATGTGTGTGATGTCAGATGTGTTGTCTGTGTTTGGTTGTGCTTGTTTAGTGTTCCTCGTTGTGTGTGCTGTGTATACTCTCTCAAATGTGGTTTCTGTGTCTTGTGGGCTATTATGTGCTTTGTTGTGTCTGCTGTGTGTCCTGTGACTTTTGTTTTGTTACTGTATGGGTTTTGTGCACGTGTGCTTTGCGTACTGCTTTCCAAGCTGGATACGTGCGTGGGGTGTCTGTGTGTGACTGTGCACGTGGTGTGTCGTGTGTGACGTGTGCGCTACGGGCTGTGATGTGTAGCGTGTGAAATGTGTGTTTTGTGTGTCTGTCGGGTTTGTTGTGTGTCTGGGGTGCTGCCAGAGTTGTTGGTCTATGGTAGTGATTTGTGGTGTTTGTTTGTGTTTCTGTGTGTATTCTATGGTGCCATGCGGTGTGCCATGTGTTCTTGAGTGTTTTGTGTTGTGTTGTAAGTGATCTGTGCGTCTTGTTTGTTTTCTGTGTGTTGTGTACGAAACGTGCGTGTTATGGGTTATATACTGCTTGTTGATCGCCTTGTGCTCTGCGTTTTGATCTGGGGCATGTTATGTGTGATATGTGCAGTTTTGAGCTTTGTGTTGTGTGAATTGAGTGGATCCTGTGGTGTTGTATATTTTGCCTTTCGATGAGCTTTCTGTTGGTGGTTGTGTTGTGTGTCTGGTGCGTGGCCTCCTTTGTCACGCTCAGGGTGAAATGTGTCTTTCTCTGTGTTGTGTGTTGTGTTACGTACTGTGTTCTGGGTTGTGTGTGCTGTGTACATGCTTTCCTGTGTGTTACGTATGGGGAAGGTGTTGGTTGGTCTGCGTATTTTGGGCATTGTGTGTGATGTTAATTGTGTGGTGTGTGTGATGTGCTTGTGTGCTTATTGTGTGTGTGTTGTGTGTATTGGGTTGTGCCGACAGTGTGTGGTTCTGAGTGTGCTCTATATGGTATGTTTGTGGTTGTGTGTGTTATGTGTCATGCGTTGAGTGCATGTCGTGTGCGTTCTTGGCGGTTGTGGGTGGTTCTGTATGTGCTGTGGGTGTTTTGTGTGTGTGACTGTGATTTGTGTGTGGCTGTGTTAGAGAGGTTGTGTGTGTGTTTGGCGGCTTGAGCTATGCGTATGAGGGGAGACATGATGACTGTGTGGTTGTGCTTGCTTTGGGTGTCTCATGGAGTGTGCAGTATGTACCTGTGCAAAGACTTTCATGTGTATTGTGAGCAGTTTTGTGCCTTGAAGTATGTGCTGTGAGTCTCGGGTCTGTTGTGTGCTTCTGTGTTGTGCTCCTGTGTGAGGATATATGTGTGGTGTGTCTGCTTGGTTGTGTGTGTTGCGTGTAATGCACCAAGTGTGTGCTAAGTGTGATCTTTGTTTTTTTGTGTGTGTTTTGCCTTGGTTTTATGTGTGCTGTGTGTCTTTTGCGTGGGTGAATGTGATTTCCGTGTGATTGTGTTTGAGTGGATTTGTGTGCATTTGTTTGTTAAGTGTGTGATGTGAGATGAGTTGTCTGTGTGTGGTTGTGCTTGTTTAGTGTGCCTCGTAGTGTGTGCTCTGTATACTCTCTCAAATGTGGTTTCTGTGTCTTGTGAGCTATTATGTGCTTTGTTGTGTCTGTGTGTGTCCTGTGACTTTTGTTTTGTTACTGTATGGGTTTTGTGCACGTGTGCTTTGCATAGTGCTTTCCTGGGTGGATACGTGCATGGGGTGTCTGTGTGTGACTGTGCACGTGGTGTGTCGTGTGTGACATGTGCGCTATGGGCTGTGATGTGTAGCGTGTGAAATGTGTGTTTTGTGTGTCTGTCGGGTTTGTTGTGTGTCTGGGGTCTGCCAGATTTGTTGGTCTATGGTAGTGATTTGTGGTGTTTGTTTTGTGTTTCTGTGTGTATTCTGTTGTGACATGTGCTGTGCCATGTGTTCTTCAGTGTTTTGTGTTGTGTTGTATGTGATCTGTGCGTCTTGTTTGTTTTCTGTGTGTTGTGTACGAAATGTGCGTAGTATGGGTTACTTACTGCTTGTTGATCGCCTTGTGCTCTGCGTTTTGATCTGGGGCATGTTATGTGTGATATGTGCAGGTTTGATCTTTGTGTTGTGTGAATTGGGTGGATCCTGTGGTGTTGTATATTTTGCCTTTCGATGAGCTTTCTGTTGGTGGTTGTGTTGTGTGTCTGGTGCGTGGCCTCCTTTGTCACGCTCAGGGTGAAATGTGTCTTTCTCTGTGTTGTGTGTTGTGTTACGTACTGTGTTCTGGGTTGTGTGTGCTGTGTACATGCTTTCCTGTGTGTTACGTATGGGGAAGGTGTTGGTTGGTCTGGGTATTTTGGGCATTGTGTGTGATGTTAATTGTGTGGTGTGTGTGATGTGCTTGTGTGCTTATTGTGTGTGTGTTGTGTGTATTGGGTTGTGCCGACAGTGTGTGGTTCTGAGTGTGCTCTATATGGTATGTTTGTGGTTGTGTGTGTTATGTGTCATGCGTTGAGTGCATGTCGTGTGCGTTCTTGGCGGTTGTGGGTGGTTCTGTATGTGCTGTGGGTGTTTTGTGTGTGTGACTGTGATTTGTGTGTGGCTGTGTTAGAGAAGTTGTGTGTGTGTTTGGCGGCTTGAGCTATGCGCATGAGGGGAGACATGTTGACTGTGTGGTTGTGCTTGCTTTGGGTGTCTCATGGAGTGTGCAGTATGTACCTGTGCAAAGACTTTTATGTGTATTGTGAGCAGTTTTGTGCCTTTGAGTATGTGCTGTGAGTCTCGGGTCTGTTGTGTGCTTCTGTGTTGTGCTCCTGTGTGAGGATATATGTGTGGTGTGTCTGCTTGGTTGTGTGTGTTGCGTGTAATGCACCAAGTGTGTCCTATGTGTGATCCTTGTTTTTTTGGGTGTGTTTTGCCTTTGTTTAATGTGTGCTGTGTGTCTTGCGTGGGTGATTGTGATTTCCGTGTGATTGTGTTTGAGTGGATTTGTGTGAGTTTGTTTGTTAAGTGTGTGATGTGTGATGTGTTGTCTGTGTGTGGTTGTGCTTGTTTAGTGTGTCTCGTTGTGTGTGCTATGTATACTCTCTCAAATGTGGTTTCTGTGTCTTGTGGGCTATTATGTGCTTTGTTGTGTCTGCTGTGTGTCCTGTGACTTTTGTTTTGTTACTGTATGGGTTTTGTGCACGTGTGCTTTACGTAGTGATTTCCTTGGTGGATACGTGCGTGGGGTGTCTGTGTGTTACTCTGCACGTGGTGTGTCGTGTGTGACGTGTGCGCTACGGGCTTTGATGTGTAGCGTGTGAAATGTGTGTTTTGTGTGTCTGTCGGGTTTGTTGTGTGTCTGGGGTGCTGCCAGAGTTGTTGGTCTATGGTAGTGATTTGTGGTGTTTGTTTGTGTTTCTGTGTGTATTCTGTTGTGCCATGCGCTGTGCCATGTGTTCTTGAGTGTTTTGTGTTGTGTTTAAGTGATCTGTGCGTCTTGTTTGTTTTCTGTGTGTTGTGTACGAAACGTGCGTGTTATGGGTTATATACTGCTTGTTGATCGCCTTGTGCTCTGCGTTTTGATCTGGGGCATGTTATGTGTGATATGTGCAGTTTTGAGCTTTGTGTTGTGTGAATTGAGTGGATCCTGTGGTGTTGTATATTTTGCCTTTCGATGAGCTTTCTGTTGGTGGTTGTGTTGTGTGTCTGGTGCGTGGCCTCCTTTGTCACGCTCAGGGTGAAATGTGTCTTTCTCTGTGTTGTGTGTTGTGTTACGTACTGTGTTCTGGGTTGTGTGTGCTGTGTACATGCTTTCCTGTGTGTTACGTATGGGGAAGGTGTTGGTTGGTCTGGGTATTTTGGGCATTGTGTGTGATGTTAATTGTGTGGTGTGTGTGATGTGCTTGTGTGCTTATTGTGTGTGTGTTGTGTGTATTGGGTTGTGCCGACAGTGTGTGGTTCTGAGTGTGCTCTATATGGTATGTTTGTGGTTGTGTGTGTTATGTGTCATGCGTTGAGTGCATGTCGTGTGCGTTCTTGGCGGTTGTGGGTGGTTCTGTATGTGCTGTGGGTGTTTTGTGTGTGTGACTGTGATTTGTGTGTGGCTGTGTTAGAGAGGTTGTGTGTGTGTTTGGCGGCTTGAGCTATGCGTATGAGGGGAGACATGTTGACTGTGTGGTTGTGCTTGCTTTGGGTGTCTCATGGAGGGTGCAGTATGTACCTGTGCAAAGACTTTCATGTGTATTGTGAGCAGTTTTGTGCCTTGAAGTATGTGCTGTGAGTCTTGGGTCTGTTGTGTGCTTCTGTGTTGTGCTCCTGTGTGAGGATATATGTGTGGTGTCTGCTTGGTTGTGTGTGTTGCGTGTAATGCACCAAGTGTGTGCTAAGTGTGATCTTTGTTTTTTTGTGTGTGTTTTGCCTTGGTTTTATGTGTGCTGTGTGTCTTTTGCGTGGGTGAATGTGATTTCCGTGTGATTGTGTTTGAGTGGATTTGTGTGCGTTTGTTTGTTAAGTGTGTGATGTGAGATGTGTTGTCTGTGTGTGGTTGTGCTTGTTTAGTGTGCCTCGTTGTGTGTGCTCTGTATACTCTCTCAAATGTGGTTTCTGTGTCTTGTGAGCTATTATGTGCTTTGTTGTGTCTGCTGTGTGTCCTGTGACTTTTGTTTTGTTACTGTATGGGTTTTGTGCACGTGTGCTTTGCATAGTGCTTTCCTGGGTGGATACGTGCGTGGGGTGTCTGTGTGAGACTGTGCACGTGGTGTGTCGTGTGTGACGTGTGCGCTACGGGCTGTGATGTGTAGCGTGTGAAATGTGTGTTTTGTGTGTCTGTCGGGTTTGTTGTGTCTGGGGTGCTGCCAGAGTTGTTGGTCTATGGTAGTGATTTGTGGTGTTTGTTTAGTGTTTCTGTGTGTATTCTGTTGTGCCATGTGTTGTGCCATGTGTTCTTGAGTGTTTTGTGTTGTGTTGTATGTGATCTGTGCGTCTTGTTTGTTTTCTGTGTGTTGTGTACGAAATGTGCATAGTATGGGTTATTTACTGCTTGTTGATCGCCTTGTGCTCTGCGTTTTGATCTGGGGCATGTTATGTGTGATATGTGCAGTTTTGAGCTTTGTGTTGTGTGAATTGAGTGGATCCTGTGGTGTTGTATATTTTGCCTTTCGATGAGCTTTCTGTTGGTGGTTGTGTTGTGTGTCTGGTGCGTGGCCTCCTTTGTCACGCTCAGGGTGAAATGTGTCTTTCTCTGTGTTGTTTGTTGTGTTACGTACTGTGTTCTGGGTTGTGTGTGCTGTGTACATGCTTTCCTGTGTGTTACGAATGGGGAAGGTGTTGGGTGGTCTGGGTATTTTGGGCATTGTGTGTGATGTTAACTGTGTGGTGTGTGTGATGTTCGTGTGTGCTTATTGTGTGTGTGTTGTGTGTATTGGGTTGTGCTGACAGTGTGTGGTTCTTAGTGTGCTCTATATGGTATGTTTGTGGTTGTGTGTGTTATGTGTCGTGTGTTGAATGCATGTCGTGTGCGTTCTTGGCGGTTGTGGGTGGTTCTGTATGAGTTGGGGGTGTTTTGTGTGTGTGACTGATTTGTGTGTGGCTGTGTTAGAGAAGTTGTGTCTGTGTTTGGCGGCTTGAGCTATGCGCATGAGGGGAGACATGTTGACTGTGTGGTTGTGCTTGCTTTGGGTGTCTCATGGAGTGTGCAGTATGTACCTGTGCAAAGACTTTCATGTGTATTGTGATCAGTTTTGTTCCTTGAAGTATGTGCTGTGAGTGTCCGGTCTGTTGTGTGCTTCTGTGTTGTGCTCCTGTGTGAGGATATATGTGTGGTGTGTCTGCTTGGTTGTGTGTGTTGCGTGTAATGCACCGTGTGTCCTACGTGTGATCTTTGTTTTTTTGGGTGTGTTTTGCCTTTGTTTAATGTGTGCTGTGTGTCTTTTGCGTGGATGAATGTGATTTCCGTGTGATTGTGTTTGAGTGGATTTGTGTGCGTTTGTTTGTTATGTGTGTGATGTCAGATGTGTTGTCTGTGTTTGGTTGTGCTTGTTTAGTGTTCTTCGTTGTGTGTGCTGTGTATACTCTCTCTAATGTGGTTTCTGTATCTTGTGGGCTATTATGTGCTTTGTTGTGTCTGCTGTGTGTCCTGTGACTTTTGTTTTGTTACTGTATGGGTTTTGTGCACGTGTGCTTTACGTAGTGCTTTCCTGGGTGGATACGTGCGTGGGGTGTCTGTGTGTGACTGTGCACGTGGTGTGTCGTGTGTGACGTGTGCGCTACGGGCTGTGATGTGTAGCGTGTGAAATGTGTGTTTTGTGTGTCTGTCGGGTTTGTTGTGTGTCTGGGGTCTGCCAGATTTGTTGGTCTATGGTAGTGATTTGTGGTGTTTGTTTTGTGTTTCTGTGTGTATTCTGTTGTGCCATGTGCTGTGCCATGTGTTCTTCAGTGTTTTGTGTTGTGTTGTATGTGATCTGTGCGTCTTGTTTGTTTTCTGTGTGTTGTGTACGAAATGTGCGTAGTATGGGTTACTTACTGCTTGTTGATCGCCTTGTGCTCTGCGTTTTGATCTGGGGCATGTTATGTGTGATATGTGCAGGTTTGATCTTTGTGTTGTGTGAATTGGGTGGATCCTGTGGTGTTGTATATTTTGCCTTTCGATGAGCTTTCTGTTGGTGGTTGTGTTGTGTGTCTGGTGCGTGGCCTCCTTTGTCACGCTCAGGGTGAAATGTGTCTTTCTCTGTGTTGTGTGTTGTGTTACGTACTGTGTTCTCGGTTGTGTGTGCTGTGTACATGCTTTCCTGTGTGTTACGTATGGGGAAGGTGTTGGTTGGTCTGGGTATTTTGGGCATTGTGTGTGATGTTAATTGTGTGGTGTGTGTGATGTGCGTGTGTGCTTATTGTGTGTGTGTTGTGTGTATTGGGTTGTGTTGACAGTGTGTGGTTCTGAGTGTGCTCTATATGGTATGCTTGTGGTTGTGTGTGTTATGTGTCGTGTGTTGAGTGCATGTCGTGTGCGTTCTTGGCGGTTGTGGGTGGTTCTGTATGTGCTGTGGGTGTTTTGTGTGTGTGACTGTGATTTGAGTGTGGCTGTGTTAGAGAGGTTGTGTGTGTGTTTGGCGGCTTGAGCTATGCGCATGAGGGGAGACATGTTGACTGTGTGATTCTGCTTGCTTTGGGTGTCTCATGGAGTGTGCAGTATGTACCTGTGCAAAGACTTTCATGTGTATTGTGAGCAGTTTTGTGCCTTGAACTATGTGCTGTGAGTCTCGGGTCTGTTGTGTGCTTCTGTGCTGTGCTCCTGTGTGAGGATATATGTGTGGTGTCTGCTTGGTTGTGTGTGTTGCGTGTAATGCACCAAGTGTGTGCTAAGTGTGATCTTTGTTTTTTTGTGTGTGTTTTGCCTTGGTTTTATGTGTGCTGTGTGTCTTTTGCGTGGGTGAATGTGATTTCCGTGTGATTGTGTTTGAGTGGATTTGTGTGCGTTTGTTTGTTAAGTGTGTGATGTGAGATGTGTTGTCTGTGTGTGGTTGTGCTTGTTTAGTGTGTCTCGTTGTGTGTGCTCTGTATACTCTCTCAAATGTGGTTTCTGTGTCTTGTGGGCTATTATGTGCTTTGTTGTGTCTGCTGTGTGTCCTGTGACTTTTGTTTTGTTACTGTATGGGTTTTGTGCACGTGTGCTTTGCGTACTGCTTTCCAAGGTGGATACGTGCGTGGGGTGTCTGTGTGTGACTGTGCACGTGGTGTGTCGTGTGTGACGTGTGCGCTATGGGCTGTGATGTGTAGCGTGTGAAATGTGTGTTTTGTGTGTCTGTCAGGATTGTTGTGTGTCTGGGGTGCTGCCAGAGTTGTTGGTCTATGGTAGTGATTTGTGGTGTTTGTTTTGTGTTTCTGTGTGTATTCTGTTGTGCCATGTGTTGTGCCATGTGTTCTTGAGTGTTTTGTGTTGTGTTGTATGTGATCTGTGCGTCTTGTTTGTTTTCTGTGTGTTGTGTACGAAATGTGCGTGGAATGGGTTATTTACTGCTTCTTGATCGCCTTGTGCTCTCCGTTTTGATCTGGGGCATGTTATGTGTGATATGTGCTTTTGAGCTTTGTGTTGTGTGAATTGAGTGGATCCTGTGGTGTTGTATATTTTGCCTTTCGATGAGCTTTCTGTTGGTGGTTGTGTTGTGCGTCTGGTGCGTGGCCTCCTTTGTCACGCTCAGGGTGAAATGTGTCTTTCTCTGTGTTATGTGTTGTGTTACGTACTGTGTTCTGGGTTGTGTGTGCTGTGTACATGCATCCTGTGTGTTACTAATGGGAAGGTGTTGGGCGGTCTGGGTATTTTGGGCATTGTGTGTGATGTTAATTGTGCGGTGTGTGTGATGTGCGTGTGTGCTTATTGTGTGTGTGATGTGTGTATTGGGTTGTGTTGACAGTGTGTGGTTCTGAGTGTGCTCTATATGGTATGCTTGTGGTTGTGTGTGTTATGTGTCGTGTGTTGAGTGCATGTCGTGTGCGTTCTTGGCGATTGTGGGTTGTTCTGTATGAGTTGTGGGTGTTTTGTGTGTGTGACTGTGATTTGTGTGTGGCTGTGTTAGAGAGGTTGTGTGTGTGTTTGGCGGCTTGAGCTATGCGCATGAGGGGAGACATGTCGACTGTGTGGTTGTGCTTGCTTTGGGTGTCTCATGGAGTGTGCAGTATGTACCTGTGCAAAGACTTTCATGTGTATTGTGAGCAGTTTTGTGCCTTTGAGTATGTGCTGTGAGTCCCGGGTCTGTTGTGTGCTTCTGTGTTGTGCTCCTGTGTGAGGATATATGTGTGGTGTGTCTGCTTGGTTGTGTGTGTTGCGTGTAATGCACCAAGTGTGTCCTACGTGTGATCTTTGTTTTTTTGGGTGTGTTTTGCCTTTGTTTAATGTGTGCTGTGTGTCTTTTGCGTGGGTGAATGTGATTTCCATCTGATTGTGTTTGAGTGGATTTGTGTGCGTTTGTTTGTTATGTGTGTGATGTCAGATGTGTTGTCTGTGTTTGGTTGTGCTTGTTTAGTGTTCCTCGTTGTGTGTGCTGTGTATACTCTCTCAAATGTGGTTTCTGTGTCTTGTGGGCTATTATGTGCTTTGTTGTGTCTGCTGTGTGTCCTGTGACTTTTGTTTTGTTACTGTATGGGTTTTGTGCACGTGTGCTTTGCGTACTGCTTTCCAAGCTGGATACGTGCGTGGGGTGTCTGTGTGTGACTGTGCACGTGGTGTGTCGTGTGTGACGTGTGCGCTACGGGCTGTGATGTGTAGCGTGTGAAATGTGTGTTTTGTGTGTCTGTCGGGTTTGTTGTGTGTCTGGGGTGCTGCCAGAGTTGTTGGTCTATGGTAGTGATTTGTGGTGTTTGTTTGTGTTTCTGTGTGTATTCTATGGTGCCATGCGGTGTGCCATGTGTTCTTGAGTGTTTTGTGTTGTGTTGTAAGTGATCTGTGCGTCTTGTTTGTTTTCTGTGTGTTGTGTACGAAACGTGCGTGTTATGGGTTATATACTGCTTGTTGATCGCCTTGTGCTCTGCGTTTTGATCTGGGGCATGTTATGTGTGATATGTGCAGTTTTGAGCTTTGTGTTGTGTGAATTGAGTGGATCCTGTGGTGTTGTATATTTTGCCTTTCGATGAGCTTTCTGTTGGTGGTTGTGTTGTGTGTCTGGTGCGTGGCCTCCTTTGTCACGCTCAGGGTGAAATGTGTCTTTCTCTGTGTTGTGTGTTGTGTTACGTACTGTGTTCTGGGTTGTGTGTGCTGTGTACATGCTTTCCTGTGTGTTACGTATGGGGAAGGTGTTGGTTGGTCTGCGTATTTTGGGCATTGTGTGTGATGTTAATTGTGTGGTGTGTGTGATGTGCTTGTGTGCTTATTGTGTGTGTGTTGTGTGTATTGGGTTGTGCCGACAGTGTGTGGTTCTGAGTGTGCTCTATATGGTATGTTTGTGGTTGTGTGTGTTATGTGTCATGCGTTGAGTGCATGTCGTGTGCGTTCTTGGCGGTTGTGGGTGGTTCTGTATGTGCTGTGGGTGTTTTGTGTGTGTGACTGTGATTTGTGTGTGGCTGTGTTAGAGAGGTTGTGTGTGTGTTTGGCGGCTTGAGCTATGCGTATGAGGGGAGACATGATGACTGTGTGGTTGTGCTTGCTTTGGGTGTCTCATGGAGTGTGCAGTATGTACCTGTGCAAAGACTTTCATGTGTATTGTGAGCAGTTTTGTGCCTTGAAGTATGTGCTGTGAGTCTCGGGTCTGTTGTGTGCTTCTGTGTTGTGCTCCTGTGTGAGGATATATGTGTGGTGTGTCTGCTTGGTTGTGTGTGTTGCGTGTAATGCACCAAGTGTGTGCTAAGTGTGATCTTTGTTTTTTTGTGTGTGTTTTGCCTTGGTTTTATGTGTGCTGTGTGTCTTTTGCGTGGGTGAATGTGATTTCCGTGTGATTGTGTTTGAGTGGATTTGTGTGCATTTGTTTGTTAAGTGTGTGATGTGAGATGAGTTGTCTGTGTGTGGTTGTGCTTGTTTAGTGTGCCTCGTAGTGTGTGCTCTGTATACTCTCTCAAATGTTTTTTCTGTGTCTTGTGAGCTATTATGTGCTTTGTTGTGTCTGTGTGTGTCCTGTGACTTTTGTTTTGTTACTGTATGGGTTTTGTGCACGTGTGCTTTGCATAGTGCTTTCCTGGGTGGATACGTGCATGGGGTGTCTGTGTGTGACTGTGCACGTGGTGTGTCGTGTGTGACATGTGCGCTATGGGCTGTGATGTGTAGCGTGTGAAATGTGTGTTTTGTGTGTCTGTCGGGTTTGTTGTGTGTCTGGGGTCTGCCAGATTTGTTGGTCTATGGTAGTGATTTGTGGTGTTTGTTTTGTGTTTCTGTGTGTATTCTGTTGTGACATGTGCTGTGCCATGTGTTCTTCAGTGTTTTGTGTTGTGTTGTATGTGATCTGTGCGTCTTGTTTGTTTTCTGTGTGTTGTGTACGAAATGTGCGTAGTATGGGTTACTTACTGCTTGTTGATCGCCTTGTGCTCTGCGTTTTGATCTGGGGCATGTTATGTGTGATATGTGCAGGTTTGATCTTTGTGTTGTGTGAATTGGGTGGATCCTGTGGTGTTGTATATTTTGCCTTTCGATGAGCTTTCTGTTGGTGGTTGTGTTGTGTGTCTGGTGCGTGGCCTCCTTTGTCACGCTCAGGGTGAAATGTGTCTTTCTCTGTGTTGTGTGTTGTGTTACGTACTGTGTTCTGGGTTGTGTGTGCTGTGTACATGCTTTCCTGTGTGTTACGTATGGGGAAGGTGTTGGTTGGTCTGGGTATTTTGGGCATTGTGTGTGATGTTAATTGTGTGGTGTGTGTGATGTGCTTGTGTGCTTATTGTGTGTGTGTTGTGTGTATTGGGTTGTGCCGACAGTGTGTGGTTCTGAGTGTGCTCTATATGGTATGTTTGTGGTTGTGTGTGTTATGTGTCATGCGTTGAGTGCATGTCGTGTGCGTTCTTGGCGGTTGTGGGTGGTTCTGTATGTGCTGTGGGTGTTTTGTGTGTGTGACTGTGATTTGTGTGTGGCTGTGTTAGAGAAGTTGTGTGTGTGTTTGGCGGCTTGAGCTATGCGCATGAGGGGAGACATGTTGACTGTGTGGTTGTGCTTGCTTTGGGTGTCTCATGGAGTGTGCAGTATGTACCTGTGCAAAGACTTTTATGTGTATTGTGAGCAGTTTTGTGCCTTTGAGTATGTGCTGTGAGTCTCGGGTCTGTTGTGTGCTTCTGTGTTGTGCTCCTGTGTGAGGATATATGTGTGGTGTGTCTGCTTGGTTGTGTGTGTTGCGTGTAATGCACCAAGTGTGTCCTATGTGTGATCCTTGTTTTTTTGGGTGTGTTTTGCCTTTGTTTAATGTGTGCTGTGTGTCTTGCGTGGGTGATTGTGATTTCCGTGTGATTGTGTTTGAGTGGATTTGTGTGAGTTTGTTTGTTAAGTGTGTGATGTGTGATGTGTTGTCTGTGTGTGGTTGTGCTTGTTTAGTGTGTCTCGTTGTGTGTGCTATGTATACTCTCTCAAATGTGGTTTCTGTGTCTTGTGGGCTATTATGTGCTTTGTTGTGTCTGCTGTGTGTCCTGTGACTTTTGTTTTGTTACTGTATGGGTTTTGTGCACGTGTGCTTTACGTAGTGATTTCCTTGGTGGATACGTGCGTGGGGTGTCTGTGTGTTACTCTGCACGTGGTGTGTCGTGTGTGACGTGTGCGCTACGGGCTTTGATGTGTAGCGTGTGAAATGTGTGTTTTGTGTGTCTGTCGGGTTTGTTGTGTGTCTGGGGTGCTGCCAGAGTTGTTGGTCTATGGTAGTGATTTGTGGTGTTTGTTTGTGTTTCTGTGTGTATTCTGTTGTGCCATGCGCTGTGCCATGTGTTCTTGAGTGTTTTGTGTTGTGTTTAAGTGATCTGTGCGTCTTGTTTGTTTTCTGTGTGTTGTGTACGAAACGTGCGTGTTATGGGTTATATACTGCTTGTTGATCGCCTTGTGCTCTGCGTTTTGATCTGGGGCATGTTATGTGTGATATGTGCAGTTTTGAGCTTTGTGTTGTGTGAATTGAGTGGATCCTGTGGTGTTGTATATTTTGCCTTTCGATGAGCTTTCTGTTGGTGGTTGTGTTGTGTGTCTGGTGCGTGGCCTCCTTTGTCACGCTCAGGGTGAAATGTGTCTTTCTCTGTGTTGTGTGTTGTGTTACGTACTGTGTTCTGGGTTGTGTGTGCTGTGTACATGCTTTCCTGTGTGTTACGTATGGGGAAGGTGTTGGTTGGTCTGGGTATTTTGGGCATTGTGTGTGATGTTAATTGTGTGGTGTGTGTGATGTGCTTGTGTGCTTATTGTGTGTGTGTTGTGTGTATTGGGTTGTGCCGACAGTGTGTGGTTCTGAGTGTGCTCTATATGGTATGTTTGTGGTTGTGTGTGTTATGTGTCATGCGTTGAGTGCATGTCGTGTGCGTTCTTGGCGGTTGTGGGTGGTTCTGTATGTGCTGTGGGTGTTTTGTGTGTGTGACTGTGATTTGTGTGTGGCTGTGTTAGAGAGGTTGTGTGTGTGTTTGGCGGCTTGAGCTATGCGTATGAGGGGAGACATGTTGACTGTGTGGTTGTGCTTGCTTTGGGTGTCTCATGGAGGGTGCAGTATGTACCTGTGCAAAGACTTTCATGTGTATTGTGAGCAGTTTTGTGCCTTGAAGTATGTGCTGTGAGTCTTGGGTCTGTTGTGTGCTTCTGTGTTGTGCTCCTGTGTGAGGATATATGTGTGGTGTCTGCTTGGTTGTGTGTGTTGCGTGTAATGCACCAAGTGTGTGCTAAGTGTGATCTTTGTTTTTTTGTGTGTGTTTTGCCTTGGTTTTATGTGTGCTGTGTGTCTTTTGCGTGGGTGAATGTGATTTCCGTGTGATTGTGTTTGAGTGGATTTGTGTGCGTTTGTTTGTTAAGTGTGTGATGTGAGATGTGTTGTCTGTGTGTGGTTGTGCTTGTTTAGTGTGCCTCGTTGTGTGTGCTCTGTATACTCTCTCAAATGTGGTTTCTGTGTCTTGTGAGCTATTATGTGCTTTGTTGTGTCTGCTGTGTGTCCTGTGACTTTTGTTTTGTTACTGTATGGGTTTTGTGCACGTGTGCTTTGCATAGTGCTTTCCTGGGTGGATACGTGCGTGGGGTGTCTGTGTGAGACTGTGCACGTGGTGTGTCGTGTGTGACGTGTGCGCTACGGGCTGTGATGTGTAGCGTGTGAAATGTGTGTTTTGTGTGTCTGTCGGGTTTGTTGTGTCTGGGGTGCTGCCAGAGTTGTTGGTCTATGGTAGTGATTTGTGGTGTTTGTTTAGTGTTTCTGTGTGTATTCTGTTGTGCCATGTGTTGTGCCATGTGTTCTTGAGTGTTTTGTGTTGTGTTGTATGTGATCTGTGCGTCTTGTTTGTTTTCTGTGTGTTGTGTACGAAATGTGCATAGTATGGGTTATTTACTGCTTGTTGATCGCCTTGTGCTCTGCGTTTTGATCTGGGGCATGTTATGTGTGATATGTGCAGTTTTGAGCTTTGTGTTGTGTGAATTGAGTGGATCCTGTGGTGTTGTATATTTTGCCTTTCGATGAGCTTTCTGTTGGTGGTTGTGTTGTGTGTCTGGTGCGTGGCCTCCTTTGTCACGCTCAGGGTGAAATGTGTCTTTCTCTGTGTTGTTTGTTGTGTTACGTACTGTGTTCTGGGTTGTGTGTGCTGTGTACATGCTTTCCTGTGTGTTACGAATGGGGAAGGTGTTGGGTGGTCTGGGTATTTTGGGCATTGTGTGTGATGTTAACTGTGTGGTGTGTGTGATGTTCGTGTGTGCTTATTGTGTGTGTGTTGTGTGTATTGGGTTGTGCTGACAGTGTGTGGTTCTTAGTGTGCTCTATATGGTATGTTTGTGGTTGTGTGTGTTATGTGTCGTGTGTTGAATGCATGTCGTGTGCGTTCTTGGCGGTTGTGGGTGGTTCTGTATGAGTTGGGGGTGTTTTGTGTGTGTGACTGATTTGTGTGTGGCTGTGTTAGAGAAGTTGTGTCTGTGTTTGGCGGCTTGAGCTATGCGCATGAGGGGAGACATGTTGACTGTGTGGTTGTGCTTGCTTTGGGTGTCTCATGGAGTGTGCAGTATGTACCTGTGCAAAGACTTTCATGTGTATTGTGATCAGTTTTGTTCCTTGAAGTATGTGCTGTGAGTGTCCGGTCTGTTGTGTGCTTCTGTGTTGTGCTCCTGTGTGAGGATATATGTGTGGTGTGTCTGCTTGGTTGTGTGTGTTGCGTGTAATGCACCGTGTGTCCTACGTGTGATCTTTGTTTTTTTGGGTGTGTTTTGCCTTTGTTTAATGTGTGCTGTGTGTCTTTTGCGTGGATGAATGTGATTTCCGTGTGATTGTGTTTGAGTGGATTTGTGTGCGTTTGTTTGTTATGTGTGTGATGTCAGATGTGTTGTCTGTGTTTGGTTGTGCTTGTTTAGTGTTCCTCGTTGTGTGTGCTGTGTATACTCTCTCTAATGTGGTTTCTGTATCTTGTGGGCTATTATGTGCTTTGTTGTGTCTGCTGTGTGTCCTGTGACTTTTGTTTTGTTACTGTATGGGTTTTGTGCACGTGTGCTTTACGTAGTGCTTTCCTGGGTGGATACGTGCGTGGGGTGTCTGTGTGTGACTGTGCACGTGGTGTGTCGTGTGTGACGTGTGCGCTACGGGCTGTGATGTGTAGCGTGTGAAATGTGTGTTTTGTGTGTCTGTCGGGTTTGTTGTGTGTCTGGGGTCTGCCAGATTTGTTGGTCTATGGTAGTGATTTGTGGTGTTTGTTTTGTGTTTCTGTGTGTATTCTGTTGTGCCATGTGCTGTGCCATGTGTTCTTCAGTGTTTTGTGTTGTGTTGTATGTGATCTGTGCGTCTTGTTTGTTTTCTGTGTGTTGTGTACGAAATGTGCGTAGTATGGGTTACTTACTGCTTGTTGATCGCCTTGTGCTCTGCGTTTTGATCTGGGGCATGTTATGTGTGATATGTGCAGGTTTGATCTTTGTGTTGTGTGAATTGGGTGGATCCTGTGGTGTTGTATATTTTGCCTTTCGATGAGCTTTCTGTTGGTGGTTGTGTTGTGTGTCTGGTGCGTGGCCTCCTTTGTCACGCTCAGGGTGAAATGTGTCTTTCTCTGTGTTGTGTGTTGTGTTACGTACTGTGTTCTCGGTTGTGTGTGCTGTGTACATGCTTTCCTGTGTGTTACGTATGGGGAAGGTGTTGGTTGGTCTGGGTATTTTGGGCATTGTGTGTGATGTTAATTGTGTGGTGTGTGTGATGTGCGTGTGTGCTTATTGTGTGTGTGTTGTGTGTATTGGGTTGTGTTGACAGTGTGTGGTTCTGAGTGTGCTCTATATGGTATGCTTGTGGTTGTGTGTGTTATGTGTCGTGTGTTGAGTGCATGTCGTGTGCGTTCTTGGCGGTTGTGGGTGGTTCTGTATGTGCTGTGGGTGTTTTGTGTGTGTGACTGTGATTTGAGTGTGGCTGTGTTAGAGAGGTTGTGTGTGTGTTTGGCGGCTTGAGCTATGCGCATGAGGGGAGACATGTTGACTGTGTGATTCTGCTTGCTTTGGGTGTCTCATGGAGTGTGCAGTATGTACCTGTGCAAAGACTTTCATGTGTATTGTGAGCAGTTTTGTGCCTTGAACTATGTGCTGTGAGTCTCGGGTCTGTTGTGTGCTTCTGTGCTGTGCTCCTGTGTGAGGATATATGTGTGGTGTCTGCTTGGTTGTGTGTGTTGCGTGTAATGCACCAAGTGTGTGCTAAGTGTGATCTTTGTTTTTTTTTGTGTGTTTTGCCTTGGTTTTATGTGTGCTGTGTGTCTTTTGCGTGGGTGAATGTGATTTCCGTGTGATTGTGTTTGAGTGGATTTGTGTGCGTTTGTTTGTTAAGTGTGTGATGTGAGATGTGTTGTCTGTGTGTGGTTGTGCTTTTTTAGTGTGTCTCGTTGTGTGTGCTCTGTATACTCTCTCAAATGTGGTTTCTGTGTCTTGTGGGCTATTATGTGCTTTGTTGTGTCTGCTGTGTGTCCTGTGACTTTTGTTTTGTTACTGTATGGGTTTTGTGCACGTGTGCTTTGCGTACTGCTTTCCAAGGTGGATACGTGCGTGGGGTGTCTGTGTGTGACTGTGCACGTGGTGTGTCGTGTGTGACGTGTGCGCTATGGGCTGTGATGTGTAGCGTGTGAAATGTGTGTTTTGTGTGTCTGTCAGGATTGTTGTGTGTCTGGGGTGCTGCCAGAGTTGTTGGTCTATGGTAGTGATTTGTGGTGTTTGTTTTGTGTTTCTGTGTGTATTCTGTTGTGCCATGTGTTGTGCCATGTGTTCTTGAGTGTTTTGTGTTGTGTTGTATGTGATCTGTGCGTCTTGTTTGTTTTCTGTGTGTTGTGTACGAAATGTGCGTGGAATGGGTTATTTACTGCTTCTTGATCGCCTTGTGCTCTCCGTTTTGATCTGGGGCATGTTATGTGTGATATGTGCTTTTGAGCTTTGTGTTGTGTGAATTGAGTGGATCCTGTGGTGTTGTATATTTTGCCTTTCGATGAGCTTTCTGTTGGTGGTTGTGTTGTGCGTCTGGTGCGTGGCCTCCTTTGTCACGCTCAGGGTGAAATGTGTCTTTCTCTGTGTTATGTGTTGTGTTACGTACTGTGTTCTGGGTTGTGTGTGCTGTGTACATGCATCCTGTGTGTTACTAATGGGAAGGTGTTGGGCGGTCTGGGTATTTTGGGCATTGTGTGTGATGTTAATTGTGTGGTGTGTGTGATGTGCGTGTGTGCTTATTGTGTGTGTGATGTGTGTATTGGGTTGTGTTGACAGTGTGTGGTTCTGAGTGTGCTCTATATGGTATGCTTGTGGTTGTGTGTGTTATGTGTCGTGTGTTGAGTGCATGTCGTGTGCGTTCTTGGCGGTTGTGGGTTGTTCTGTATGAGTTGTGGGTGTTTTGTGTGTGTGACTGTGATTTGTGTGTGGCTGTGTTAGAGAGGTTGTGTGTGTGTTTGGCGGCTTGAGCTATGCGCATGAGGGGAGACATGTCGACTGTGTGGTTGTGCTTGCTTTGGGTGTCCATGGAGTGTGCAGTATGTACCTGTGCAAAGACTTTCATGTGTATTGTGAGCAGTTTTGTGCATTTGAGTATGTGCTGTGTCTCGGGTCTGTTGTGTGCTTCTGTGTTGTGCTCCTGTGTGAGGATATATGTGTAGTGTGTCTGCTTGGTTGTGTGTGTTGCGTGTAATGTACCAAGTGTGTCCTACGTGTGATCTTTGTTTTTTTGGGTGTGTTTTGCCTTTGTTTAATGTGTGCTGTGTGTCTTTTGCGTGGGTGAATGTGATTTCCGTGTGATTGTGTTTGAGTGGATTTGTGTGCGTTTGTTTGTTATGTGTGTGATGTCAGATGTGTTGTCTGTGTTTGGTTGTGCTTGTTTAGTGTTCCTCGTTGTGTGTGCTGTGTATACTCTCTCAAATGTGGTTTCTGTGTCTTGTGGGCTATTATGTGCTTTGTTGTGTCTGCTGTGTGTCCTGTGACTTTTGTTTTGTTACTGTATGGGTTTTGTGCACGTGTGCTTTGCATAGTGCTTTCCTGGGTGGATACGTGCATGGAGTGTCTGTGTGTGACTGTGCACGTGGTGTGTCGTGTGTGACATGTGCGCTATGGGCTGTGATGTGTAGCGTGTGAAATGTGTGTTTTGTGTGTCTGTCGGGTTTGTTGTGTGTCTGGGGTCTGCCAGATTTGTTGGTCTATGGTAGTGATTTGTGGTGTTTGTTTTGTGTTTCTGTGTGTATTCTGTTGTGCCATGTGCTGTGCCATGTGTTCTTCAGTGTTTTGTGTTGTGTTGTATGTGATCTGTGCGTCTTGTTTGTTTTCTGTGTGTTGTGTACGAAATGTGCGTAGTATGGGTTACTTACTGCTTGTTGATCGCCTTGTGCTCTGCGTTTTGATCTGGGGCATGTTATGTGTGATATGTGCAGGTTTGATCTTTGTGTTGTGTGAATTGGGTGGATCCTGTGGTGTTGTATATTTTGCCTTTCGATGAGCTTTCTGTTGGTGGTTGTGTTGTGTGTCTGGTGCGTGGCCTCCTTTGTCACGCTCAGGGTGAAATGTGTCTTTCTCTGTGTTGTGTGTTGTGTTACGTACTGTGTTCTGGGTTGTGTGTGCTGTGTACATGCTTTCCTGTGTGTTACGTATGGGGAAGGTGTTGGTTGGTCTGGGTATTTTGGGCATTGTGTGTGATGTTAATTGTGTGGTGTGTGTGATGTGCTTGTGTGCTTATTGTGTGTGTGTTGTGTGTATTGGGTTGTGCTGACAGTGTGTGGTTCTGAGTGTGCTCTATATGGTATGTTTGTGGTTGTGTGTGTTATGTGTCGTTTGTTGAATGCATGTCGTGTGCGTTCTTGGGGGTTGTATGGTTCTGTATGAGTTGTGGGTGTTTTGTGTGTGTGACTGTGATTTGTGTGTGGCTGTGTTAGAGAGGTTGTGTGTGTGTTTGGCGGCTTGAGCTATGCGCATGAGGGGAGACATGTTGACTGTGTGGTTGTGCTTGCTTTGGGTGTCTCATGGAGGGTGCAGTATGTACCTGTGCAAAGACTTTCATGTGTATTGTGAGCAGTTTTGTGCCTTGAAGTATGTGCTGTGATTGTCCGGTCTGTTGTGTGCTTCTGTGTTGTGCTCCTGTGTGAGGATATATGTGTGGTGTGTCTGCTTGGTTGTGTGTGTTGCGTGTAATGCACCAAGTGTGTGCTAAGTGTGATCTTTGTTTTTTTGTGTGTGTTTTGCCTTTGTTTAATGTGTGCTGTGTGTCTTTTGCGTGGGTGAATGTGATTTCCGTCTGATTGTGTTTGAGTGGATTTGTGTGCGTTTGTTTGTTATGTGTGTGATGTCAGATGTGTTGTCTGTGTTTGGTTGTGCTTGTTTAGTGTTCCTCGTTGTGTGTGCTGTGTATACTCTCTCAAATGTGGTTTCTGTGTCTTGTGGGCTATTATGTGCTTTGTTGTGTCTGCTGTGTGTCCTGTGACTTTTGTTTTGTTACTGTATGGGTTTTGTGCACGTGTGCTTTACGTAGTGCTTTCCTGGATGGATACGTGCGTGGGGTGTCTGTGTGTGACTGTGCACTTGGTGTGTCGTGTGTGACGTGTGCGCTACGGGCTGTGATGTGTAGCGTGTGAAATGTGTGTTTTGTGTGTCTGTCGGGTTTGTTGTGTGTCTGGGGTGCTGCCAGAGTTGTTGGTCTATGGTAGTGATTTGTGGTGTTTGTTTTGTGTTTCTGTGTGTATTCTGTTTTGCCATGTGGTGTGCCATGTGTTCTTGAGTGTTTTGTGTTGTGTTGTATGTGATCTGTGCGTCTTATTTGTTTTCTGTGTGTTGTGTACAAAATGTGCGTAGTATGGGTTACTTACTGCTTGTTGATCGCCTTGTGCTCTGCGTTTTGATCTGGGGCATGTTATGTGTGATATGTGCAGGTTTGATCTTTGTGTTGTGTGAATTGGGTGGATCCTGTGGTGTTGTATATTTTGCCTTTCGATGAGCTTTCTGTTGGTGGTTGTGTTGTGTGTCTGGTGCGTGGCCTCCTTTGTCACGCTCAGGGTGAAATGTGTCTTTCTCTGTGTTGTGTGTTGTGTTACGTACTGTGTTCTGGGTTGTGTGTGCTGTGTACATGCTTTCCTGTGTGTTACGTATGGGGAAGGTGTTGGTTGGTCTGGGTATTTTGGGCATTGTGTGTGATGTTAATTGTGTGGTGTGTGTGATGTGCTTGTGTGCTTATTGTGTGTGTGTTGTGTGTATTGGGTTGTGCCGACAGTGTGTGGTTCTGAGTGTGCTCTATATGGTATGTTTGTGGTTGTGTGTGTTATGTGTCATGCGTTGAGTGCATGTCGTGTGCGTTCTTGGCGGTTGTGGGTGGTTCTGTATGTGCTGTGGGTGTTTTGTGTGTGTGACTGTGATTTGTGTGTGGCTGTGTTAGAGAAGTTGTGTGTGTGTTTGGCGGCTTGAGCTATGCGCATGAGGGGAGACATGTTGACTGTGTGGTTGTGCTTGCTTTGGGTGTCTCATGGAGTGTGCAGTATGTACCTGTGCAAAGACTTTCATGTGTATTGTGAGCAGTTTTGTGCCTTTGAGTATGTGCTGTGAGTCTCGGGTCTGTTGTGTGCTTCTCTGTTGTGCTCCTGTGTGAGGATATATGTGTGGTGTGTCTGCTTGGTTGTGTGTGTTGCGTGTAATGCACCAAGTGTGTCCTATGTGTGATCATTGTTTTTTTGGGTGTGTTTTGCCTTGGTTTAATGTGTGCTGTGTGTCTTGCGTGGGTGATTGTGATTTCCGTGTGATTGTGTTTGAGTGGATTTGTGTGCGTTTGTTTGTTAAGTGTGTGATGTGAGATGTGTTGTCTGTGTGTGGTTGTGCTTGTTTAGTGTGTCTCGTTGTGTGTGCTCTGTATACTCTCTCAAATGTGGTTTCTGTGTCTTGTGGGCTATTAGGTGCTTTGTTGTGTCTGCTGTGTGTCCTGTGACTTTTGTTTTGTTACTGTATGGGTTTTGTGCACGTGTGCTTTACGTAGTGCTTTCCTGGGTGGATACGTGCGTGGGGTGTCTGTGTGTGACTGTGCACGTGGTGTGTCGTGTGTGACGTGTGCGCTACGGGCTGTGATGTGTAGCGTGTGAAATGTGTGTTTTGTGTGTCTGTCGGGTTTGTTGTGTGTCTGGGGTCTGCCAGATTTGTTGGTCTATGGTAGTGATTTGTGGTGTTTGTTTTGTGTTTCTGTGTGTATTCTGTTGTGCCATGTGTTGTGCCATGTGTTCTTGAGTGTTTTGTGTTGTGTTGTATGTGATCTGTGCGTCTTGTTTGTTTTCTGTGTGTTGTGTACGAAATGTGCGTAGTATGGGTTACTTACTGCTTGTTGATCGCCTTGTGCTCTGCGTTTTGATCTGGGGCATGTTATGTGTGATATGTGCAGGTTTGATCTTTGTGTTGTGTGAATTGGGTGGATCCTGTGGTGTTGTATATTTTGCCTTTCGATGAGCTTTCTGTTGGTGGTTGTGTTGTGTGTCTGGTGCGTGGCCTCCTTTGTCACGCTCAGGGTGAAATGTGTCTTTCTCTGTGTTGTGTGTTGTGTTACGTACTGTGTTCTGGGTTGTGTGTGCCTTGTACATGCATCCTGTGTGTTACTAATGGGAAGGTGTTGGGCGGTCTGGGTATTTTGGGCATTGTGTGTGATGTTAATTGTGTGGTGTGTGTGATGTGCGTGTGTGCTTATTGTGTGTGTGTTGTGTGTATTGGGTTGTGTTGACAGTGTGTGGTTCTGAGTGTGCTCTATATGGTATGCTTGTGGTTGTGTGTGTTATGTGTCGTGTGTTGAGTGCATGTCGTGTGCGTTCTTGGCGGTTGTGGGTGGTTCTGTATGTGCTGTGGGTGTTTTGTGTGTGTGACTGTGATTTGTGTGTGGCTGTGTTAGAGAGGTTGTGTGTGTGTTTGGCGGCTTGAGCTATGCGCATGAGGGGAGACATGTTGACTGTGTGATTCTGCTTGCTTTGGGTGTCTCATGGAGTGTGCAGTATGTACCTGTGCAAAGACTTTCATGTGTATTGTGAGCAGTTTTGTGCCTTGAAGTATGTGCTGTGAGTCTCGGGTCTGTTGTGTGCTTCTGTGCTGTGCTCCTGTGTGAGGATATATGTGTGGTGTCTGCTTGGTTGTGTGTGTTGCGTGTAATGCACCAAGTGTGTGCTAAGTGTGATCTTTGTTTTTTTGTGTGTGTTTTGCCTTGGTTTTATGTGTGCTGTGTGTCTTTTGCGTGGGTGAATGTGATTTCCGTGTGATTGTGTTTGAGTGGATTTGTGTGCGTTTGTTTGTTAAGTGTGTGATGTGAGATGTGTTGTCTGTGTGTGGTTGTGCTTTTTTAGTGTGTCTCGTTGTGTGTGCTGTGTATACTCTCTCAAATGTGGTTTCTGTGTCTTGTGGGCTATTATGTGCTTTGTTGTGTCTGCTGTGTGTCCTGTGACTTTTGTTTTGTTACTGTATGGGTTTTGTGCACGTGTGCTTTGCGTACTGCTTTCCAAGGTGGATACGTGCGTGGGGTGTCTGTGTGTGACTGTGCACGTGGTGTGTCGTGTGTGACGTGTGCGCTATGGGCTGTGATGTGTAGCGTGTGAAATGTGTGTTTTGTGTGTCTGTCAGGATTGTTGTGTGTCTGGGGTGCTGCCAGAGTTGTTGGTCTATGGTAGTGATTTGTGGTGTTTGTTTTGTGTTTCTGTGTGTATTCTGTTGTGCCATGTGTTGTGCCATGTGTTCTTGAGTGTTTTGTGTTGTGTTGTATGTGATCTGTGCGTCTTGTTTGTTTTCTGTGTGTTGTGTACGAAATGTGCATGGAATGGGTTATTTACTGCTTCTTGATCGCCTTGTGCTCTCCGTTTTGATCTGGGGCATGTTATGTGTGATATGTGCTTTTGAGCTTTGTGTTGTGTGAATTGAGTGGATCCTGTGGTGTTGTATATTTTGCCTTTCGATGAGCTTTCTGTTGGTGGTTGTGTTGTGCGTCTGGTGCGTGGCCTCCTTTGTCACGCTCAGGGTGAAATGTGTCTTTCTCTGTGTTATGTGTTGTGTTACGTACTGTGTTCTGGGTTGTGTGTGCTGTGTACATGCATCCTGTGTGTTACTAATGTTAAGGTGTTGGGCGGTCTGGGTATTTTGGGCATTGTGTGTGATGTTAATTGTGTGGTGTGTGTGATGTGCTTGTGTGCTTATTGTGTGTGTGTTGTGTGTATTGGGTTGTGCTGACAGTGTGTGGTTCTGAGTGTGCTCTATATGGTATGTTTGTGGTTGTGTGTGTTATGTGTCGTTTGTTGAATGCATGTCGTGTGCGTTCTTGGGGGTTGTATGGTTCTGTATGAGTTGTGGGTGTTTTGTGTGTGTGACTGTGATTTGTGTGTGGCTGTGTTAGAGAGGTTGTGTGTGTGTTTGGCGGCTTGAGCTATGCGCATGAGGGGAGACATGTTGACTGTGTGGTTGTGCTTGCTTTGGGTGTCTCATGGAGGGTGCAGTATGTACCTGTGCAAAGACTTTCATGTGTATTGTGAGCAGTTTTGTGCCTTGAAGTATGTGCTGTGAGTGTCCGGTCTGTTGTGTGCTTCTGTGTTGTGCTCCTGTGTGAGGATATATGTGTGGTGTGTCTGCTTGGTTGTGTGTGTTGCGTGTAATGCACCAAGTGTGTGCTAAGTGTGATCTTTGTTTTTTTGTGTGTGTTTTGCCTTTGTTTAATGTGTGCTGTGTGTCTTTTGCGTGGGTGAATGTGATTTCCGTCTGATTGTGTTTGAGTGGATTTGTGTGCGTTTGTTTGTTATGTGTGTGATGTCAGATGTGTTGTCTGTGTTTGGTTGTGCTTGTTTAGTGTTCCTCGTTGTGTGTGCTGTGTATACTCTCTCAAATGTGGTTTCTGTGTCTTGTGGGCTATTATGTGCTTTGTTGTGTCTGCTGTGTGTCCTGTGACTTTTGTTTTGTTACTGTATGGGTTTTTGTGCACGTGTGCTTTACGTAGTGCTTTCCTGGATGGATACGTGCGTGGGGTGTCTGTGTGTGACTGTGCACTTGGTGTGTCGTGTGTGACGTGTGCGCTACGGGCTGTGATGTGTAGCGTGTGAAATGTGTGTTTTGTGTGTCTGTCGGGTTTGTTGTGTGTCTGGGGTGCTGCCAGAGTTGTTGGTCTATGGTAGTGATTTGTGGTGTTTGTTTTGTGTTTCTGTGTGTATTCTGTTTTGCCATGTGGTGTGCCATGTGTTCTTGAGTGTTTTGTGTTGTGTTGTATGTGATCTGTGCGTCTTATTTGTTTTCTGTGTGTTGTGTACAAAATGTGCGTAGTATGGGTTACTTACTGCTTGTTGATCGCCTTGTGCTCTGCGTTTTGATCTGGGGCATGTTATGTGTGATATGTGCAGGTTTGATCTTTGTGTTGTGTGAATTGGGTGGATCCTGTGGTGTTGTATATTTTGCCTTTCGATGAGCTTTCTGTTGGTGGTTGTGTTGTGTGTCTGGTGGGTGGCCTCCTTTGTCACGCTCAGGGTGAAATGTGTCTTTCTCTGTGTTGTGTGTTGTGTTACGTACTGTGTTCTGGGTTGTGTGTGCTGTGTACATGCTTTCCTGTGTGTTACGTATGGGGAAGGTGTTGGTTGGTCTGGGTATTTTGGGCATTGTGTGTGATGTTAATTGTGTGGTGTGTGTGATGTGCTTGTGTGCTTATTGTGTGTGTGTTGTGTGTATTGGGTTGTGCCGACAGTGTGTGGTTCTGAGTGTGCTCTATATGGTATGTTTGTGGTTGTGTGTGTTATGTGTCATGCGTTGAGTGCATGTCGTGTGCGTTCTTGGCGGTTGTGGGTGGTTCTGTATGTGCTGTGGGTGTTTTGTGTGTGTGACTGTGATTTGTGTGTGGCTGTGTTAGAGAAGTTGTGTGTGTGTTTGGCGGCTTGAGCTATGCGCATGAGGGGAGACATGTTGACTGTGTGGTTGTGCTTGCTTTGGGTGTCTCATGGAGTGTGCAGTATGTACCTGTGCAAAGACTTTTATGTGTATTGTGAGCAGTTTTGTGCCTTTGAGTATGTGCTGTGAGTCTCGGGTCTGTTGTGTGCTTCTGTGTTGTGCTCCTGTGTGAGGATATATGTGTGGTGTGTCTGCTTGGTTGTGTGTGTTGCGTGTAATGCACCAAGTGTGTCCTATGTGTGATCTTTGTTTTTATGGGTGTGTTTTGCCTTTGTTTAATGTGTGCTGTGTGTCTTGCGTGGGTGATTGTGAATTCCGTGTGATTGTGTTTGAGTGGATTTGTGTGCGTTTGTTTGTTAAGTGTGTGATGTGAGATGTGTTGTCTGTGTGTGGTTGTGCTTGTTTAGTGTGCCTCGTTGTGTGTGCTCTGTATACTCTCTCAAATTTTATTTTCTGTGTCTTGTGGGCTATTATGTGCTTTGTTGTGTCTGCTGTGTGTCCTGTGACTTTTGTTTTGTTACTGTATGGGTTTTGTGCACGTGTGCTTTACGTAGTGCTTTCCTTGGTGGATACATGCGTGGGGTGTCTGTGTGTTACTCTGCACGTGGTGTGTCGTGTGTGACGTGTGCGCTACGGGCTGTGATGTGTAGCGTGTGAAATGTGTGTTTTGTGTGTCTGTCGGGTTTGTTGTGTGTCTGGGGTGCTGCCAGAGTTGTTGGTCTATGGTAGTGATTTGTGGTGTTTGTTTGTGTTTCTGTGTGTATTCTGTTGTGCCATGCGCTGTGCCATGTGTTCTTGAGTGTTTTGTGTTGTGTTGTAAGTGATCTGTGCGTCTTGTTTGTTTTCTGTGTGTTGTGTACGAAACGTGCGTGTTATGGGTTATATACTGCTTGTTGATCGCCTTGTGCTCTGCGTTTTGATCTGGGGCATGTTATGTGTGATATGTGCAGTTTTGAGCTTTGTGTTGTGTGAATTGAGTGGATCCTGTGGTGTTGTATATTTTGCCTTTCGATGAGCTTTCTGTTGGTGGTTGTGTTGTGTGTCTGGTGCGTGGCCTCCTTTGTCACGCTCAGGGTGAAATGTGTCTTTCTCTGTGTTGTGTGTTGTGTTACGTACTGTGTTCTGGGTTGTGTGTGCTGTGTACATGCTTTCCTGTGTGTTACGTATGGGGAAGGTGTTGGTTGGTCTGGGTATTTTGGGCATTGTGTGTGATGTTAATTGTGTGGTGTGTGTGATGTGCTTGTGTGCTTATTGTGTGTGTGTTGTGTGTATTGGGTTGTGCCGACAGTGTGTGGTTCTGAGTGTGCTCTATATGGTATGTTTGTGGTTGTGTGTGTTATGTGTCATGCGTTGAGTGCATGTCGTGTGCGTTCTTGGCGGTTGTGGGTGGTTCTGTATGTGCTGTGGGTGTTTTGTGTGTGTGACTGTGATTTGTGTGTGGCTGTGTTAGAGAGGTTGTGTGTGTGTTTGGCGGCTTGAGCTATGCGTATGAGGGGAGACATGTTGACTGTGTGGTTGTGCTTGCTTTGGGTGTCTCATGGAGTGTGCAGTATGTACCTGTGCAAAGACTTTCATGTGTATTGTGAGCAGTTTTGTGCCTTGAAGTATGTGCTGTGAGTCTCGGGTCTGTTGTGTGCTTCTGTGCTGTGCTCCTGTGTGAGGATATATGTGTGGTGTGTCTGCTTGGTTGTGTGTGTTGCGTGTAATGCACCAAGTGTGTCCTATGTGTGATCTTTGTTTTTATGGGTGTGTTTTGCCTTTGTTTAATGTGTGCTGTGTGTCTTGCGTGGGTGATTGTGAATTCCGTGTGATTGTGTTTGAGTGGATTTGTGTGCGTTTGTTTGTTAAGTGTGTGATGTGAGATGTGTTGTCTGTGTGTGGTTGTGCTTGTTTAGTGTGCCTCGTTGTGTGTGCTCTGTATACTCTCTCAAATGTGGTTTCTGTGTCTTGTGGGCTATTATGTGCTTTGTTGTGTCTGCTGTGTGTCCTGTGACTTTTGTTTTGTTACTGTATGGGTTTTGTGCACGTGTGCTTTACGTAGTGCTTTCCTTGGTGGATACATGCGTGGGGTGTCTGTGTGTTACTCTGCACGTGGTGTGTCGTGTGTGACGTGTGCGCTACGGGCTGTGATGTGTAGCGTGTGAAATGTGTGTTTTGTGTGTCTGTCGGGTTTGTTGTGTGTCTGGGGTGCTGCCAGAGTTGTTGGTCTATGGTAGTGATTTGTGGTGTTTGTTTGTGTTTCTGTGTGTATTCTGTTGTGCCATGCGCTGTGCCATGTGTTCTTGAGTGTTTTGTGTTGTGTTGTAAGTGATCTGTGCGTCTTGTTTGTTTTCTGTGTGTTGTGTACGAAACGTGCGTGTTATGGGTTATATACTGCTTGTTGATCGCCTTGTGCTCTGCGTTTTGATCTGGGGCATGTTATGTGTGATATGTGCAGTTTTGAGCTTTGTGTTGTGTGAATTGAGTGGATCCTGTGGTGTTGTATATTTTGCCTTTCGATGAGCTTTCTGTTGGTGGTTGTGTTGTGTGTCTGGTGCGTGGCCTCCTTTGTCACGCTCAGGGTGAAATGTGTCTTTCTCTGTGTTGTGTGTTGTGTTACGTACTGTGTTCTGGGTTGTGTGTGCTGTGTACATGCTTTCCTGTGTGTTACGTATGGGGAAGGTGTTGGTTGGTCTGGGTATTTTGGGCATTGTGTGTGATGTTAATTGTGTGGTGTGTGTGATGTGCTTGTGTGCTTATTGTGTGTGTGTTGTGTGTATTGGGTTGTGCCGACAGTGTGTGGTTCTGAGTGTGCTCTATATGGTATGTTTGTGGTTGTGTGTGTTATGTGTCATGCGTTGAGTGCATGTCGTGTGCGTTCTTGGCGGTTGTGGGTGGTTCTGTATGTGCTGTGGGTGTTTTGTGTGTGTGACTGTGATTTGTGTGTGGCTGTGTTAGAGAGGTTGTGTGTGTGTTTGGCGGCTTGAGCTATGCGTATGAGGGGAGACATGTTGACTGTGTGGTTGTGCTTGCTTTGGGTGTCTCATGGAGTGTGCAGTATGTACCTGTGCAAAGACTTTCATGTGTATTGTGAGCAGTTTTGTGCCTTGAAGTATGTGCTGTGAGTCTCGGGTCTGTTGTGTGCTTCTGTGCTGTGCTCCTGTGTGAGGATATATGTGTGGTGTGTCTGCTTGGTTGTGTGTGTTGCGTGTAATGCACCAAGTGTGTGCTAAGTGTGATCTTTGTTTTTTTGTGTGTGTTTTGCCTTGGTTTTATGTGTGCTGTGTGTCTTTTGCGTGGGTGAATGTGATTTCCGTGTGATTGTGTTTGAGTGGATTTGTGTGCGTTTGTTTGTTAAGTGTGTGATGTGAGATGTGTTGTCTGTGTGTGGTTGTGCTTGTTTAGTGTGCCTCGTTGTGTGTGCTCTGTATAATCTCTCAAATGTGGTTTCTGTGTCTTGTGAGCTATTATGTGCTTTGTTGTGTCTGTGTGTGTCCTGTGACTTTTGTTTTGTTACTGTATGGGTTTTGTGCACGTGTGCTTTGCATAGTGCTTTCCTGGGTGGATACGTGCATGGGGTGTCTGTGTGTGACTGTGCACGTGGTGTGTCGTGTGTGACATGTGCGCTATGGGCTGTGATGTGTAGCGTGTGAAATGTGTGTTTTGTGTGTCTGTCGGTTTTGTTGTGTGTCTGGGGTCTGCCAGATTTGTTGGTCTATGGTAGTGATTTGTGGTGTTTGTTTTGTGTTTCTGTGTGTATTCTGTTGTGCCATGTGCTGTGCCATGTGTTCTTCAGTGTTTTGTGTTGTGTTGTATGTGATCTGTGCGTCTTGTTTGTTTTCTGTGTGTTGTGTACGAAATGTGCGTAGTATGGTTTACTTACTGCTTGTTGATCGCCTTGTGCTCTGCGTTTTGATCTGGGGCATGTTATGTGTGATATGTGCAGGTTTGATCTTTGTGTTGTGTGAATTGGGTGGATCCTGTGGTGTTGTATATTTTGCCTTTCGATGAGCTTTCTGTTGGTGGTTGTGTTGTGTGTCTGGTGCGTGGCCTCCTTTGTCACGCTCAGGGTGAAATGTGTCTTTCTCTGTGTTGTGTGTTGTGTTACGTACTGTGTTCTGGGTTGTGTGTGCTCTGTACATGCTTTCCTGTGTGTTACGTATGGGGAAGGTGTTGGTTGGTCTGGGTATTTTGGGCATTGTGTGTGATGTTAATTGTGTGGTGTGTGTGATGTGCTTGTGTGCTTATTGTGTGTGTGTTGTGTGTATTGGGTTGTGCCGACAGTGTGTGGTTCTGAGTGTGCTCTATATGGTATGTTTGTGGTTGTGTGTGTTATGTGTCATGCGTTGAGTGCATGTCGTGTGCGTTCTTGGCGGTTGTGGGTGGTTCTGTATGTGCTGTGGGTGTTTTGTGTGTGTGACTGTGATTTGTGTGTGGCTGTGTTAGAGAAGTTGTGTGTGTGTTTGGCGGCTTGAGCTATGCGCATGAGGGGAGACATGTTGACTGTGTGGTTGTGCTTGCTTTGGGTGTCTCATGGAGGGTGCAGTATGTACCTGTGCAAAGACTTTTATGTGTATTGTGAGCAGTTTTGTGCCTTTGAGTATGTGCTGTGAGTCTCGGGTCTGTTGTGTGCTTCTGTGTTGTGCTCCTGTGTGAGGATATATGTGTGGTGTGTCTGCTTGGTTGTGTGTGTTGCGTGTAATGCACCAAGTGTGTCCTATGTGTGATCTTTGTTTTTTTGGGTGTGTTTTGCCTTTGTTTAATGTGTGCTGTGTGTCTTGCGTGGGTGATTGTGATTTCCGTGTGATTGTGTTTGAGTGGATTTGTGTGCGTTTGTTTGTTAAGTGTGTGATGTGAGATGTGTTGTCTGTGTGTGGTTGTGCTTGTTTAGTGTGTCTCGTTGTGTGTGCTCTGTATACTCTCTCAAATGTGGTTTCTGTGTCTTGTGGGCTATTATGTGCTTTGTTGTGTCTGCTGTGTGTCCTGTGACTTTTGTTTTGTTACTGTATGGGTTTTGTGCACGTGTTCTTTACGTAGTGCTTTCCTTGGTGGATACGTGCGTGGGGTGTCTGTGTGTTACTCTGCACGTGGTGTGTCGTGTGTGACGTGTGCGCTACGGGCTGTGATGTGTAGCGTGTGAAATGTGTGTTTTGTGTGTCTGTCGGGTTTGTTGTGTGTCTGGGGTGCTGCCAGAGTTGTTGGTCTATGGTAGTGATTTGTGGTGTTTGTTTGTGTTTCTGTGTGTATTCTGTTGTGCCATGCGCTGTGCCATGTGTTCTTGAGTGTTTTGTGTTGTGTTGTAAGTGATCTGTGCGTCTTGTTTGTTTTCTGTGTGTTGTGTACGAAACGTGCGTGTTATGGGTTATATACTGCTTGTTGATCGCCTTGTGCTCTGCGTTTTGATCTGGGGCATGTTACGTGTGACATGTGCAGTTTTGAGCTTTGTGTTGTGTGAATTGAGTGGATCCTGTGGTGTTGTATATTTTGCCTTTCGATGAGCTTTCTGTTGGTGGTTGTGTTGTGTGTCTGGTGCGTGGCCTCCTTTGTCACGCTCAGGGTGAAATGTGTCTTTCTCTGTGTTGTGTGTTGTGTTACGTACTGTGTTCTGGGTTGTGTGTGCTGTGTACATGCTTTCCTGTGTGTTACGTATGGGGAAGGTGTTGGTTGGTCTGGGTATTTTGGGCATTGTGTGTGATGTTAATTGTGTGGTGTGTGTGATGTGCTTGTGTGCTTATTGTGTGTGTGTTGTGTGTATTGGGTTGTGCCGACAGTGTGTGGTTCTGAGTGTGCTCTATATGGTATGTTTGTGGTTGTGTGTGTTATGTGTCATGCGTTGAGTGCATGTCGTGTGCGTTCTTGGCGGTTGTGGGTGGTTCTGTATGTGCTGTGGGTGTTTTGTGTGTGTGACTGTGATTTGTGTGTGGCTGTGTTAGAGAGGTTGTGTGTGTGTTTGGCGGCTTGAGCTATGCGTATGAGGGGAGACATGTTGACTGTGTGGTTGTGCTTGCTTTGGGTGTCTCATGGAGTGTGCAGTATGTACCTGTGCAAAGACTTTCATGTGTATTGTGAGCAGTTTTGTGCCTTGAAGTATGTGCTGTGAGTCTCGGGTCTGTTGTGTGCTTCTGTGCTGTGCTCCTGTGTGAGGATATATGTGTGGTGTGTCTGCTTGGTTGTGTGTGTTGCGTGTAATGCACCAAGTGTGTGCTAAGTGTGATCTTTGTTTTTTTGTGTGTGTTTTGCCTTGGTTTTATGTGTGCTGTGTGTCTTTTGCGTGGGTGAATGTGATTTCCGTGTGATTGTGTTTGAGTGGATTTGTGTGCGTTTGTTTGTTAAGTGTGTGATGTGAGATGTGTTGTCTGTGTGTGGTTGTGCTTGTTTAGTGTGCCTCGTTGTGTGTGCTCTGTATACTCTCTCAAATGTGGTTTCTGTGTCTTGTGAGCTATTATGTGCTTTGTTGTGTCTGTGTGTGTCCTGTGACTTTTGTTTTGTTACTGTATGGGTTTTGTGCACGTGTGCTTTGCATAGTGCTTTCCTGGGTGGATACGTGCATGGGGTGTCTGTGTGTGACTGTGCACGTGGTGTGTCGTGTGTGACATGTGCGCTATGGGCTGTGATGTGTAGCGTGTGAAATGTGTGTTTTGTGTGTCTGTCGGTTTTGTTGTGTGTCTGGGGTCTGCCAGATTTGTTGGTCTATGGTAGTGATTTGTGGTGTTTGTTTTGTGTTTCTGTGTGTATTCTGTTGTGCCATGTGCTGTGCCATGTGTTCTTCAGTGTTTTGTGTTGTGTTGTATGTGATCTGTGCGTCTTGTTTGTTTTCTGTGTGTTGTGTACGAAATGTGCGTAGTATGGGTTCCTTACTGCTTGTTGATCGCCTTGTGCTCTGCGTTTTGATCTGGGGCATGTTATGTGTGATATGTGCAGGTTTGATCTTTGTGTTGTGTGAATTGGGTGGATCCTGTGGTGTTGTATATTTTGCCTTTCGATGAGCTTTCTGTTGGTGGTTGTGTTGTGTGTCTGGTGCGTGGCCTCCTTTGTCACGCTCAGGGTGAAATGTGTCTTTCTCTGTGTTGTGTGTTGTGTTACGTACTGTGTTCTGGGTTGTGTGTGCTGTGTACATGCTTTCCTGTGTGTTACGTATGGGGAAGGTGTTGGTTGGTCTGGGTATTTTGGGCATTGTGTGTGATGTTAATTGTGTGGTGTGTGTGATGTGCTTGTGTGCTTATTGTGTGTGTGTTGTGTGTATTGGGTTGTGCCGACAGTGTGTGGTTCTGAGTGTGCTCTATATGGTATGTTTGTGGTTGTTTGTGTTATGTGTCGTTTGTTGAATGCATGTCGTGTGCGTTCTTGGGGGTTGTATGGTTCTGTATGAGTTGTGGGTGTTTTGTGTGTGTGACTGTGATTTGTGTGTGGCTGTGTTAGAGAGGTTGTGTGTGTGTTTGGCGGCTTGAGCTATGCGCATGAGGGGAGACATGTTGACTGTGTGGTTGTGCTTGCTTTGGGTGTCTCATGGAGATTGCAGTATGTACCTGTGCAAAGACTTTCATGTGTATTGTGAGCAGTTTTGTGCCTTGAAGTATGTGCTGTGAGTGTCCGGTCTGTTGTGTGCTTCTGTGTTGTGCTCCTGTGTGAGGATATATGTGTGGTGTGTCTGCTTGGTTGTGTGTGTTGCGTGTAATGCACCAAGTGTGTGCTAAGTGTGATCTTTGTTTTTTTGTGTGTGTTTTGCCTTTGTTTAATGTGTGCTGTGTGTCTTTTGCGTGGGTGAATGTGATTTCCGTCTGATTGTGTTTGAGTGGATTTGTGTGCGTTTGTTTGTTATGTGTGTGATGTCAGATGTGTTGTCTGTGTTTGGTTGTGCTTGTTTAGTGTTCCTCGTTGTGTGTGCTGTGTATACTCTCTCAAATGTGGTTTCTGTGTCTTGTGGGCTATTATGTGCTTTGTTGTGTCTGCTGTGTGTCCTGTGACTTTTGTTTTGTTACTGTATGGGTTTTGTGCACGTGTGCTTTACGTAGTGCTTTCCTGGATGGATACGTGCGTGGGGTGTCTGCGTGTGACTGTGCACTTAGTGTGTCGTGTGTGACGTGTGCGCAACGGACTGTGATGTGTAGCGTGTGAAATGTGTGTTTTGTGTGTCTGTCGGGTTTGTTGTGTGTCTGGGGTCTGCCAGATTTGTTGGTCTATGGTAGTGATTTGTGGTGTTTGTTTTGTGTTTCTGTGTGTATTCTGTTGTGCCATGCGCTGTGCCATGTGTTCTTGAGTGTTTTGTGTTGTGTTGTATGTGATCTGTGCGTCTTGTTTGTTTTCTGTGTGTTGTGTACGAAATGTGCGTAGTATGGGTTACTTACTGCTTGTTGATCGCCTTGTGCTCTGCGTTTTGATCTGGGGCATGTTATGTGTGATATGTGCAGGTTTGATCTTTGTGTTGTGTGAATTGGGTGGATCCTGTGGTGTTGTATATTTTGCCTTTCGATGAGCTTTCTGTTGGTGGTTGTGTTGTGTGGTGCGTGGCCTCCTTTGTCACGCTCAGGGTGAAATGTGTCTTTCTCTGTGTTGTGTGTTGTGTTACGTACTGTGTTCTGGGTTGTGTGTGCTGTGTACATGCTTTCCTGTGTGTTACGTATGGGGAAGGTGTTGGTTGGTCTGGGTATTTTGGGCATTGTGTGTGATGTTAATTGTGTGGTGTGTGTGATGTGCGTGTGTGCTTATTGTGTGTGTGATGTGTGTATTGGGTTGTGTTGACAGTGTGTGGTTCTGTGTGTGCTCTATATGGTATGTTTGTGGTTGTGTGTGTTATGTGTCGTTTGTTGAATGCATGTCGTGTGCGTTCTTGGGGGTTGTATGGTTCTGTATGAGTTGTGGGTGTTTTGTGTGTGTGACTGTGATTTGTGTGTGGCTGTGTTAGAGAGGTTGTGTGTGTGTTTGGCGGCTTGAGCTATGCGCATGAGGGGAGACATGTTGACTGTGTGGTTGTGCTTGCTTTGGGTGTCTCATGGAGATTGCAGTATGTACCTGTGCAAAGACTTTCATGTGTATTGTGAGCAGTTTTGTGCCTTGAAGTATGTGCTGTGAGTGTCCGGTCTGTTGTGTGCTTCTGTGTTGTGCTCCTGTGTGAGGATATATGTGTGGTGTGTCTGCTTGGTTGTGTGTGTTGCGTGTAATGCACCAAGTGTGTGCTAAGTGTGATCTTTGTTTTTTTGTGTGTGTTTTGCCTTTGTTTAATGTGTGCTGTGTGTCTTTTGCGTGGGTGAATGTGATTTCCGTCTGATTGTGTTTGAGTGGATTTGTGTGCGTTTGTTTGTTATGTGTGTGATGTCAGATGTGTTGTCTGTGTTTGGTTGTGCTTGTTTAGTGTTCCTCGTTGTGTGTGCTGTGTATACTCTCTCAAATGTGGTTTCTGTGTCTTGTGGGCTATTATGTGCTTTGTTGTGTCTGCTGTGTGTCCTGTGACTTTTGTTTTGTTACTGTATGGGTTTTGTGCACGTGTGCTTTGCATAGTGCTTTCCTGGGTGGATACGTGCGTGGGGTATCTGTGTGAGACTGTGCACGTGGTGTGTCGTGTGTGACGTGTGCGCTACGGGCTGTGATGTGTAGCGTGTGAAATGTGTGTTTTGTGTGTCTGTCGGGTTTGTTGTGTGTCTGGGGTCTGCCAGATTTGTTGGTCTATGGTAGTGATTTGTGGTGTTTGTTTTGTGTTTCTGTGTGTATTCCGTTGTGCCATGCGCTGTGCCATGTGTTCTTGAGTGTTTTGTGTTGTGTTGTATGTGATCTGTGCGTCTTGTTTGTTTTCTGTGTGTTGTGTACGAAATGTGCGTAGTATGGGTTACTTACTGCTTGTTGATCGCCTTGTGCTCTGCGTTTTGATCTGGGGCATGTTATGTGTGATATGTGCAGGTTTGATCTTTGTGTTGTGTGAATTGGGTGGATCCTGTGGTGTTGTATATTTTGCCTTTCGATGAGCTTTCTGTTGGTGGTTGTGTTGTGTGTCTGGTGCGTGGCCTCCTTTGTCACGCTCAGGGTGAAATGTGTCTTTCTCTGTGTTGTGTGTTGTGTTACGTACTGTGTTCTGGGTTGTGTGTGCTGTGTACATGCTTTCCTGTGTGTTACGTATGGGGAAGGTGTTGGTTGGTCTGGGTATTTTGGGCATTGTGTGTGATGTTAATTGTGTGGTGTGTGTGATGTGCTTGTGTGCTTATTGTGTGTGTGTTGTGTGTATTGGGTTGTGCCAACAGTGTGTGGTTCTGAGTGTGCTCTATATGGTATGTTTGTGGTTGTGTGTGTTATGTGTCATGCGTTGAGTGCATGTCGTGTGCGTTCTTGGCGGTTGTGGGTGGTTCTGTATGTGCTGTGGGTGTTTTGTGTGTGTGACTGTGATTTGTGTGTGGCTGTGTTAGAGAAGTTGTGTGTGTGTTTGGCGGCTTGAGCTATGCGCATGAGGGGAGACATGTTGACTGTGTGGTTGTGCTTGCTTTGGGTGTCTCATGGAGTGTGCAGTATGTACCTGTGCAAAGACTTTCATGTGTATTGTGAGCAGTTTTGTGCCTTGAAGTATGTGCTGTGAGTCTCGGGTCTGTTGTGTGCTTCTGTGCTGTGCTCCTGTGTGAGGATATATGTGTGGTGTGTCTGCTTGGTTGTGTGTGTTGCGTGTAATGCACCAAGTGTGTGCTAAGTGTGATCTTTGTTTTTTTGTGTGTGTTTTGCCTTGGTTTTATGTGTGCTGTGTGTCTTTTGCGTGGGTGAATGTGATTTCCGTGTGATTGTGTTTGAGTGGATTTGTGTGCGTTTGTTTGTTAAGTGTGTGATGTCAGATGTGTTGTCTGTGTTTGGTTGTGCTTGTTTAGTGTTCCTCGTTGTGTGTGCTGTGTATACTCTCTCTAATGTGGTTTCTGTGTCTTGTGGGCTATTATGTGCTTTGTTGTGTCTGCTGTGTGTCCTGTGACTTTGTTTTGTTACTGTATGGGTTTTGTGCACTTGTGCTTTACGTAGTGCTTTCCTGGATGGATACGTGCGTGGGGTGTCTGTGTGTGACTCTGCACTTGGTGTGTCGTGTGTGACGTGTGCGCTACGGGCTGTGATGTGTAGCATGTGAAATGTCTATTTTGTGTGTCTGTTGGGTTTGTTGTGTGTCTGGGGTGCTGCCAGAGTTGTTGGTCTATGGTAGTGATTAGTGGTGTTTGTTTTGTGTTTCTGTGTGTATTCTGTTTTGCCATGTGGTGTGCCATGTGTTCTTGAGTGTTTTGTGTTGTGTTGTATGTGATCTGTGCGTCTTGTTTGTTTTCTGTGTGTTGTGTACGAAATGTGCGTGGTATGGGTTATTTACAGCTTGTTGATCGCCTTGTGCTCTGCGTTTTGATCTGGGTCATGTCATGTGTGATATGTGCAGTTTTGAGCTTTGTGTTGTGTGAATTGAGTGGATCCTGTGGTGTTGTATATTTTGCCTTTCGATGAGCTTTCTGTTGGTGGTTGTGTTGTGTGTCTGGTGCGTGGCCTCCTTTGTCACGCTCAGGGTGAAATGTGTCTTTCTCTTTGTTGTGTGTTGTGTTACGTACTGTGTTCTGGGTTGTGTGTGCTGTGTACATGCTTTCCTGTGTGTTACGTATGGGGAAGGTGTTGGGTTGTCTGGGTATTTTGGGCATTGTGTGTGATGTTAATTGTGTGGTGTGTGTGATGTGCGTGTGTGCTTATTGTGTGTGTGATGTGTGTATTGGGTTGTGTTGACAGTGTGTGGTTCTGTGTGTGCTCTATATGGTATGTTTGTGGTTGTGTGTGTTATGTGTCGTTTGTTGAATGCATGTCGTGTGCGTTCTTGGGGGTTGTATGGTTCTGTATGAGTTGTGGGTGTTTTGTGTGTGTGACTGTGATTTGTGTGTGGCTGTGTTAGAGAGGTTGTGTGTGTGTTTGGCGGCTTGAGCTATGCGCATGAGGGGAGACATGTTGACTGTGTGGTTGTGCTTGCTTTGGGTGTCTCATGGAGATTGCAGTATGTACCTGTGCAAAGACTTTCATGTGTATTGTGAGCAGTTTTGTGCCTTGAAGTATGTGCTGTGAGTGTCCGGTCTGTTGTGTGCTTCTGTGTTGTGCTCCTGTGTGAGGATATATGTGTGGTGTGTCTGCTTGGTTGTGTGTGTTGCGTGTAATGCACCAAGTGTGTGCTAAGTGTGATCTTTGTTTTTTTGTGTGTGTTTTGCCTTTGTTTAATGTGTGCTGTGTGTCTTTTGCGTGGGTGAATGTGATTTCCGTCTGATTGTGTTTGAGTGGATTTGTGTGCGTTTGTTTGTTATGTGTGTGATGTCAGATGTGTTGTCTGTGTTTGGTTGTGCTTGTTTAGTGTTCCTCGTTGTGTGTGCTGTGTATACTCTCTCAAATGTGGTTTCTGTGTCTTGTGGGCTATTATGTGCTTTGTTGTGTCTGCTGTGTGTCCTGTGACTTTTGTTTTGTTACTGTATGGGTTTTGTGCACGTGTGCTTTACGTAGTGCTTTCCTGGATGGATACGTGCGTGGGGTGTCTGCGTGTGACTGTGCACTTGGTGTGTCGTGTGTGACGTGTGCGCAACGGGCTGTGATGTGTAGCGTGTGAAATGTGTGTTTTGTGTGTCTGTCGGGTTTGTTGTGTGTCTGGGGTGCTGCCAGAGTTGTTGGTCAATGGTAGTGATTTGTGGTGTTTGTTTTGTGTTTCTGTGTGTATTCTGTTTTGCCATGTGGTGTGCCATGTGTTCTTGAGTGTTTTGTGTTGTGTTGTATGTGATCTGTGCGTCTTATTTGTTTTCTGTGTGTTGTGTACAAAATGTGCGTAGTATGGGTTACTTACTGCTTGTTGATCGCCTTGTGCTCTGCGTTTTGATCTGGGGCATGTTATGTGTGATATGTGCAGGTTTGATCTTTGTGTTGTGTGAATTGGGTGGATCCTGTGGTGTTGTATATTTTGCCTTTCGATGAGCTTTCTGTTGGTGGTTGTGTTGTGTGTCTGGTGCGTGGCCTCCTTTGTCACGCTCAGGGTGAAATGTGTCTTTCTCTGTGTTGTGTGTTGTGTTACGTACTGTGTTCTGGGTTGTGTGTGCTGTGTACATGCTTTCCTGTGTGTTACGTATGGGGAAGGTGTTGGTTGGTCTGGGTATTTTGGGCATTGTGTGTGATGTTAATTGTGTGGTGTGTGTGATGTGCTTGTGTGCTTATTGTGTGTGTGTTGTGTGTATTGGGTTGTGCCGACAGTGTGTGGTTCTGAGTGTGCTCTATATGGTATGTTTGTGGTTGTGTGTGTTATGTGTCATGCGTTGAGTGCATGTCGTGTGCGTTCTTGGCGGTTGTGGGTGGTTCTGTATGTGCTGTGGGTGTTTTGTGTGTGTGACTGTGATTTGTGTGTGGCTGTGTTAGAGAAGTTGTGTGTGTGTTTGGCGGCTTGAGCTATGCGCATGAGGGGAGACATGTTGACTGTGTGGTTGTGCTTGCTTTGGGTGTCTCATGGAGTGTGCAGTATGTACCTGTGCAAAGACTTTTATGTGTATTGTGAGCAGTTTTGTGCCTTTGAGAATGTGCTGTGAGTCTCGGGTCTGTTGTGTGCTTCTGTGTTGGGCTCCTGTGTGAGGATATATGTGTGGTGTGTCTGCTTAGTTGTGTGTGTTGCGTGTAATGCACCAAGTGTGTGCTAAGTGTGATCTTTGTTTTTTTGTGTGTGTTTTGCCTTGGTTTTATGTGTGCTGTGTGTCTTTTGCGTGGGTGAATGTGATTTCCGTGTGATTGTGTTTGAGTGGATTTGTGTGCGTTTGTTTGTTAAGTGTGTGATGTGAGATGTGTTGTCTGTGTGTGGTTGTGCTTGTTTAGTGTGCCTCGTTGTGTGTGCTCTGTATACTCTCTCAAATGTGGTTTCTGTGTCTTGTGAGCTATTATGTGCTTTGTTGTGTCTGCTGTGTGTCCTGTGACTTTTGTTTTGTTACTGTATGGGTTTTGTGCACGTGTGCTTTGCATAGTGCTTTCCTGGGTGGATACGTGCGTGGGGTGTCTGTGTGAGACTGTGCACGTGGTGTGTCGTGTGTGACGTGTGCGCTACGGGCTGTGATGTGTAGCGTGTGAAATGTGTGTTTTGTGTGTCTGTCTGGTTTGTTGTGTGTCTGGGGTCTGCCAGATTTGTTGGTCTATGGTAGTGATTTGTGGTGTTTGTTTTGTGTTTCTGTGTGTATTCCGTTGTGCCATGCGCTGTGCCATGTGTTCTTGAGTGTTTTGTGTTGTGTTGTATGTGATCTGTGCGTCTTGTTTGTTTTCTGTGTGTTGTGTACGAAATGTGCGTAGTATGGGTTACTTACTGCTTGTTGATCGCCTTGTGCTCTGCGTTTTGATCTGGGGCATGTTATGTGTGATATGTGCAGGTTTGATCTTTGTGTTGTGTGAATTGGGTGGATCCTGTGGTGTTGTATATTTTGCCTTTCGATGAGCTTTCTGTTGGTGGTTGTGTTGTGTGTCTGGTGCGTGGCCTCCTTTGTCACGCTCAGGGTGAAATGTGTCTTTCTCTGTGTTGTGTGTTGTGTTACGTACTGTGTTCTGGGTTGTGTGTGCTGTGTACATGCTTTCCTGTGTGTTACGTATGGGGAAGGTGTTGGTTGGTCTGGGTATTTTGGGCATTGTGTGTGATGTTAATTGTGTGGTGTGTGTGATGTGCTTGTGTGCTTATTGTGTGTGTGTTGTGTGTATTGGGTTGTGCCAACAGTGTGTGGTTCTGAGTGTGCTCTATATGGTATGTTTGTGGTTGTGTGTGTTATGTGTCATGCGTTGAGTGCATGTCGTGTGCGTTCTTGGCGGTTGTGGGTGGTTCTGTATGTGCTGTGGGTGTTTTGTGTGTGTGACTGTGATTTGTGTGTGGCTGTGTTAGAGAAGTTGTGTGTGTGTTTGGCGGCTTGAGCTATGCGCATGAGGGGAGACATGTTGACTGTGTGGTTGTGCTTGCTTTGGGTGTCTCATGGAGTGTGCAGTATGTACCTGTGCAAAGACTTTCATGTGTATTGTGAGCAGTTTTGTGCCTTGAAGTATGTGCTGTGAGTCTCGGGTCTGTTGTGTGCTTCTGTGCTGTGCTCCTGTGTGAGGATATATGTGTGGTGTGTCTGCTTGGTTGTGTGTGTTGCGTGTAATGCACCAAGTGTGTGCTAAGTGTGATCTTTGTTTTTTTGTGTGTGTTTTGCCTTGGTTTTATGTGTGCTGTGTGTCTTTTGCGTGGGTGAATGTGATTTCCGTGTGATTGTGTTTGAGTGGATTTGTGTGCGTTTGTTTGTTAAGTGTGTGATGTCAGATGTGTTGTCTGTGTTTGGTTGTGCTTGTTTAGTGTTCCTCGTTGTGTGTGCTGTGTATACTCTCTCTAATGTGGTTTCTGTGTCTTGTGGGCTATTATGTGCTTTGTTGTGTCTGCTGTGTGTCCTGTGACTTTTGTTTTGTTACTGTATGGGTTTTGTGCACTTGTGCTTTACGTAGTGCTTTCCTGGATGGATACGTGCGTGGGGTGTCTGTGTGTGACTCTGCACTTGGTGTGTCGTGTGTGACGTGTGCGCTACGGGCTGTGATGTGTAGCATGTGAAATGTCTATTTTGTGTGTCTGTTGGGTTTGTTGTGTGTCTGGGGTGCTGCCAGAGTTGTTGGTCTATGGTAGTGATTAGTGGTGTTTGTTTTGTGTTTCTGTGTGTATTCTGTTTTGCCATGTGGTGTGCCATGTGTTCTTGAGTGTTTTGTGTTGTGTTGTATGTGATCTGTGCGTCTTGTTTGTTTTCTGTGTGTTGTGTACGAAATGTGCGTGGTATGGGTTATTTACAGCTTGTTGATCGCCTTGTGCTCTGCGTTTTGATCTGGGTCATGTCATGTGTGATATGTGCAGTTTTGAGCTTTGTGTTGTGTGAATTGAGTGGATCCTGTGGTGTTGTATATTTTGCCTTTCGATGAGCTTTCTGTTGGTGGTTGTGTTGTGTGTCTGGTGCGTGGCCTCCTTTGTCACGCTCAGGGTGAAATGTGTCTTTCTCTTTGTTGTGTGTTGTGTTACGTACTGTGTTCTGGGTTGTGTGTGCTGTGTACATGCTTTCCTGTGTGTTACGTATGGGGAAGGTGTTGGGTTGTCTGGGTATTTTGGGCATTGTGTGTGATGTTAATTGTGTGGTGTGTGTGATGTGCGTGTGTGCTTATTGTGTGTGTGATGTGTGTATTGGGTTGTGTTGACAGTGTGTGGTTCTGAGTGTGCTCTGTATGGTATGCTTGTGGTTGTGTGTGTTATGTGTCGTGTGTTGAGTGCATGTCGTGTGCGTTCCTGGCGGTTGTGGGTGGTTCTGTATGAGTTGCGGGTATTTTGTGTGTGTGACTGTGATTTGTGTGTGGCTGTGTTAGAGAGGTTGTGTGTGTGTTTGGCGGCTTGAGCTATGCGCATGAGGGGAGACATGTTGACTGTGTGGTTGTGCTTGCTTTGGGTGTCTCATGGAGTGTGCAGTATGTACCTGTGCAAAGACTTTCATGTGTATTGTGAGCAGTTTTGTGCCTTTGAGTATGTGCTGTGTCTCGGGTCTGTTGTGTGCTTCTGTGTTGTGCTCCTGTGTGAGGATATATGTGTGGTGTGTCTGCTTGGTTGTGTGTGTTGCGTGTAATGCACCAAGTGTGTCCTACGTGTGATCTTTGTTTTTTTGGGTGTGTTTTGCCTTTGTTTAATGTGTGCTGTGTGTCTTTTGCGTGGGTGAATGTGATTTCCGTGTGATTGTGTTTGAGTGGATTTGTGTGCGTTTGTTTGTTATGTGTGTGATGTCAGATGTGTTGTCTGTATTTGGTTGTGCTTGTTTAGTGTTCCTCGTTCTGTGTGCTGTGTATACTCTCTCAAATGTGGTTTCTGTGTCTTGTGGGCTATTATGTGCTTTGTTGTGTCTGCTGTGTGTCCTGTGACTTTTGTTTTGTTACTGTATGGGTTTTGTGCACGTGTGCTTTGCGTACTGCTTTCCAAGGTGGATACGTGCGTGGGGTGTCTGTGTGTGACTGTGCACGTGGTGTGTCGTGTGTGACATGTGCGCTATGGGCTGTGATGTGTAGCGTGTGAAATGTGTGTTTTGTGTGTCGGGTTTGTTGTGTGTCTGGGGTCTGCCAGATTTGTTGGTCTATGGTAGTGATTTGTGGTGTTTGTTTTGTGTTTCTGTGTGTATTCTGTTGTGCCATGCGCTGTGCCATGTGTTCTTGAGTGTTTTGTGTTGTGTTGTATGTGATCTGTGCGTCTTGTTTGTTTTCTGTGTGTTGTGTACAAAATGTGCGTAGTATGGGTTACTTACTGCTTGTTGATCGCCTTGTGCTCTGCGTTTTGATCTGGGGCATGTTATGTGTGATATGTGCAGGTTTGATCTTTGTGTTGTGTGAATTGGGTGGATCCTGTGGTGTTGTATATTTTGCCTTTCGATGAGCTTTCTGTTGGTGGTTGTGTTGTGTGTCTGGTGCGTGGCCTCCTTTGTCACGCTCAGGGTGAAATTTGTCTTTCTCTGTGTTGTGTGTTGTGTTACGTACTGTGTTCTGGGTTGTGTGTGCTGTGTACATGCTTTCCTGTGTGTTACGTATGGGGAAGGTGTTGGTTGGTCTGGGTATTTTGGGCATTGTGTGTGATGTTAATTGTGTGGTGTGTGTGATGTGCTTGTGTGCTTATTGTGTGTGTGTTGTGTGTATTGGGTTGTGCCGACAGTGTGTGGTTCTGAGTGTGCTCTATATGGTATGTTTGTGGTTGTGTGTGTTATGTGTCATGCGTTGAGTGCATGTCCTGTGCGTTCTTGGCGGTTGTGGGTGGTTCTGTATGTGCTGTGGGTGTTTTGTGTGTGTGACTGTGATTTGTGTGTGGCTGTGTTAGAGAAGTTGTGTGTGTGTTTGGCGGCTTGAGCTATGCGCATGAGGGGAGACATGTTGACTGTGTGGTTGTGCTTGCTTTGGGTGTCTCATGGAGTGTGCAGTATGTACCTGTGCAAAGACTTTCATGTGTATTGTGAGCAGTTTTGTGCCTTTGAGTATGTGCTGTGAGTCTCGGGTCTGTTGTGTGCTTCTGTGTTGTGCTCCTGTGTGAGGATATATGTGTGGTGTGTCTGCTTGGTTGTGTGTGTTGCGTGTAATGCACCAAGTGTGTCCTATGTGTGATCATTGTTTTTTTGGGTGTGTTTTGCCTTGGTTTAATGTGTGCTGTGTGTCTTGCGTGGGTGATTGTGATTTCCGTGTGATTGTGTTTGAGTGGATTTGTGTGCGTTTGTTTGTTAAGTGTGTGATGTGAGATGTGTTGTCTGTGTGTGGTTGTGCTTGTTTAGTGTGTCTCGTTGTGTGTGCTCTGTATACTCTCTCAAATGTGGTTTCTGTGTCTTGTGGGCTATTAGGTGCTTTGTTGTGTCTGCTGTGTGTCCTGTGACTTTTGTTTTGTTACTGTATGGGTTTTGTGCACGTGTGCTTTACGTAGTGCTTTCCTGGGTGGATACGTGCGTGGGGTGTCTGTGTGTGACTGTGCACGTGGTGTGTCGTGTGTGACGTGTGCGCTACGGGCTGTGATGTGTAGCGTGTGAAATGTGTGTTTTGTGTGTCTGTCGGGTTTGTTGTGTGTCTGGGGTGCTGCCAGAGTTGGTCTATGGTAGTGATTTGTGGTGTTTGTTTGTGTTTCTGTGTGTATTCTGTGGTGCCATGCGGTGTGCCATGTGTTCTTGAGTGTTTTGTGTTGTGTTGTAAGTGATCTGTGCGTCTTGTTTGTTTTCTGTGTGTTGTGTACGAAATGTGCGTGGTATGGGTTATTTACAGCTTGTTGATCGCCTTGTGCTCTGCGTTTTGATCTGGGTCATGTCATGTGTGATATGTGCAGTTTTGAGCTTTGTGTTGTGTGAATTGAGTGGATCCTGTGGTGTTGTATATTTTGCCTTTCGATGAGCTTTCTGTTGGTGGTTGTGTTGTGTGTCTGGTGCGTGGCCTCCTTTGTCACGCTCAAGGTGAAATGTGTCTTTCTCTTTGTTTTGTGTTGTGTTACGTACTGTGTTCTCGGTTGTGTGTGCTGTGTACATGCTTTCCTGTGTGTTACGTATGGGGAAGGTGTTGGTTGGTCTGGGTATTTTGGGCATTGTGTGTGATGTTAATTGTGTGGTGTGTGTGATGTGCTTGTGTGCTTATTGTGTGTGTGTTGTGTGTATTGGGTTGTGCTGACAGTGTGTGGTTCTGAGTGTGCTCTATATGGTATGTTTGTGGTTGTGTGTGTTATGTGTCATGTGTTGAGTGCATGTCGTGTGCGTTCTTGGCGGTTGTGGGTGGTTCTGTATGTGCTGTGGGTGTTTTGTGTGTGTGACTGTGATTTGTGTGTGGCTGTGTTAGAGAGGTTGTGTGTGTGTTTGGCGGCTTGAGCTATGCGTATGAGGGGAGACATGTTGACTGTGTGGTTGTGCTTGCTTTGGGTGTCTCATGGAGGGTGCAGTATGTACCTGTGCAAAGACTTTCATGTGTATTGTGAGCAGTTTTGTGCCTTGAAGTATGTGCTGTGAGTCTTGGGTCTGTTGTGTGCTTCTGTGTTGTGCTCCTGTGTGAGGATATATGTGTGGTGTCTGCTTGGTTGTGTGTGTTGCGTGTAATGCACCAAGTGTGTGCTAAGTGTGATCTTTGTTTTTTTGTGTGTGTTTTGCCTTGGTTTTATGTGTGCTGTGTGTCTTTTGCGTGGGTGAATGTGATTTCCGTGTGATTGTGTTTGAGTGGATTTGTGTGCGTTTGTTTGTTAAGTGTGTGATGTGAGATGTGTTGTCTGTGTGTGGTTGTGCTTGTTTAGTGTGCCTCGTTGTGTGTGCTCTGTATACTCTCTCAAATGTGGTTTCTGTGTCTTGTGAGCTATTATGTGCTTTGTTGTGTCTGCTGTGTGTCCTGTGACTTTTGTTTTGTTACTGTATGGGTTTTGTGCACGTGTGCTTTGCATAGTGCTTTCCTGGGTGGATACGTGCGTGGGGTGTCTGTGTGAGACTGTGCACGTGGTGTGTCGTGTGTGACGTGTGCGCTACGGGCTGTGATGTGTAGCGTGTGAAATGTGTGTTTTGTGTGTCTGTCGGGTTTGTTGTGTCTGGGGTGCTGCCAGAGTTGTTGGTCTATGGTAGTGATTTGTGGTGTTTGTTTAGTGTTTCTGTGTGTATTCTGTTGTGCCATGTGTTGTGCCATGTGTTCTTGAGTGTTTTGTGTTGTGTTGTATGTGATCTGTGCGTCTTGTTTGTTTTCTGTGTGTTGTGTACGAAATGTGCATAGTATGGGTTATTTACTGCTTGTTGATCGCCTTGTGCTCTGCGTTTTGATCTGGGGCATGTTATGTGTGATATGTGCAGTTTGAGCTTTGTGTTGTGTGAATTGAGTGGATCCTGTGGTGTTGTATATTTTGCCTTTCGATGAGCTTTCTGTTGGTGGTTGTGTTGTGTGTCTGGTGCGTGGCCTCCTTTGTAACGCTCAGGGTGAAATGTGTCTTTCTCTGTGTTGTTTGTTGTGTTACGTACTGTGTTCTGGGTTGTGTGTGCTGTGTACATGCTTTCCTGTGTGTTACGAATGGGGAAGGTGTTGGGTGGTCTGGGTATTTTGGGCATTGTGTGTGATGTTAACTGTGTGGTGTGTGTGATGTGCGTGTGTGCTTATTGAGTGTGTGTTGTGTGTATTGGGTTGTGCTGACAGTGTGTGGTTCTGAGTGTGCTCTATATTTTATGCTTGTGGTTGTGTGTGTTATGTGTCGTGTGTTGAATGCATGTCGTGTGCGTTCTTGGCGGTTGTGGGTGGTTCTGTATGAGTTGGGGGTGTTTTGTGTGTGTGACTGATTTGTGTGTGGCTGTGTTAGGTTGTGTGTGTGTTTGGCGGCTTGAGCTATGCGCATAAGGGGAGACATGTTGACTGTGTGGTTGTGCTTGCTTTGGGTGTCTCATGGAGGGTGCAGTATGTACCTGTGCAAAGACTTTCATGTGTATTGTGAGCAGTTTTGTGCCTTGAAGTATGTGCTGTGAGTGTCCGGTCTGTTGTGTGCTTCTGTGTTGTGCTCCTGTGTGAGGATATATGTGTGGTGTGTCTGCTTGGTTGTGTGTGTTGCGTGTAATGCACCAAGTGTGTGCTAAGTGTGATCTTTGTTTTTTTGTGTGTGTTTTGCCTTTGTTTAATGTGTGCTGTGTGTCTTTTGCGTGGGTGAATGTGATTTCCGTGTGATTGTGTTTGAGTGGATTTGTGTGCGTTTGTTTGTTATGTGTGTGATGTCAGATGTGTTGTCTGTGTTTGGTTGTGCTTGTTTAGTGTTCCTCGTTGTGTGTGCTGTGTATACTCTCTCTAATGTGGTTTCTGTGTCTTGTGGGCTATTATGTGCTTTGTTGTGTCTGCTGTGTGTCCTGTGACTTTTGTTTTGTTACTGTATGGGTTTTGTGCACTTGTGCTTTACGTAGTGCTTTCCTGGATGGATACGTGCGTGGGGTGTCTGTGTGTGACTGTGCACTTGGTGTGTCGTGTGTGACGTGTGCGCTACGGGCTGTGATGTGTAGCATGTGAAATGTGTATTTTGTGTGTCTGTTGGGTTTTTTGTGTGTCTGGGGTGCTGCCAGAGTTGTTGGTCTATGGTAGTGATTAGTGGTGTTTGTTTTGTGTTTCTGTGTGTATTCTGTTTTGCCATGTGGTGTGCCATGTGTTCTTGAGTGTTTTGTGTTGTGTTGTATGTGATCTTTGCGTCTTGTTTGTTTTATGTGTGTTGTGTACGAAATGTGCGTGGTATGGGTTATTTACAGCTTGTTGATCGCCTTGTGCTCTGCGTTTTGATCTGGGTCATGTCATGTGTGATATGTGCAGTTTTGAGCTTTGTGTTGTGTGAATTGAGTGGATCCTGTGGTGTTGTATATTTTGCCTTTCGATGAGCTTTCTGTTGGTGGTTGTGTTGTGTGTCTGGTGCGTGGCCTCCTTTGTAACGCTCAGGGTGAAATGTGTCTTTCTCTTTGTTGTGTGTTGTGTTACGTACTGTGTTCTGGGTTGTGTGTGCTGTGTACATGCTTTCCTGTGTGTTACGTATGGGGAAGGTGTTGGGTTGTCTGGGTATTTTGGGCATTGTGTGTGATGTTAATTGTGTGGTGTGTGTGATGTGCGTGTGTGCTTATTGTGTGTGTGATGTGTGTATTGGGTTGTGTTGACAGTGTGTGGTTCTGAGTGTGCTCTATATGGTATGCTTGTGGTTGTGTGTGTTATGTGTCGTGTGTTGAGTGCATGTCGTGTGCGTTCCTGGCGGTTGTGGGTGGTTCTGTATGAGTTGCGGGTGTTTTGTGTGTGTGACTGTGATTTGTGTGTGGCTGTGTTAGAGAGGTTGTGTGTGTGTTTGGCGGCTTGAGCTATGCGCATGAGGGGAGACATGTTGACTGTGTGGTTGTGCTTGCTTTGGGTGTCTCATGGAGTGTGCAGTATGTACCTGTGCAAAGACTTTCATGTGTATTGTGAGCAGTTTTGTGCCTTTGAGTATGTGCTGTGTCTCGGGTCTGTTGTGTGCTTCTGTGTTGTGCTCCTGTGTGAGGATATATGTGTGGTGTGTCTGCTTGGTTGTGTGTGTTGCGTGTAATGCACCAAGTGTGTCCTACGTGTGATCTTTGTTTTTTTGGGTGTGTTTTGCCTTTGTTTAATGTGTGCTGTGTGTCTTTTGCGTGGGTGAATGTGATTTCCGTGTGATTGTGTTTGAGTGGATTTGTGTGCGTTTGTTTGTTATGTGTGTGATGTCAGATGTGTTGTCTGTGTTTGGTTGTGCTTGTTTAGTGTTCCTCGTTGTGTGTGCTGTGTATACTCTCTCAAATGTGGTTTCTGTGTCTTGTGGGCTATTATGTGCTTTGTTGTGTCTGCTGTGTGTCCTGTGACTTTTGTTTTGTTACTGTATGGGTTTTGTGCACGTGTGCTTTGCGTACTGCTTTCCAAGGTGGATACGTGCGTGGGGTGTCTGTGTGTGACTGTGCACGTGGTGTGTCGTGTGTGACATGTGCGCTATGGGCTGTGATGTGTAGCGTGTGAAATGTGTGTTTTGTTTGTCTGTCGGGTTTGTTGTGTGTCTGGGGTCTGCCAGATTTGTTGGTCTATGGTATTGATTTGTGGTGTTTGTTTTGTGTTTCTGTGTGTATTCTGTTGTGCCATGCGCTGTGCCATGTGTTCTTGAGTGTTTTGTGTTGTGTTGTATGTGATCTGTGCGTCTTGTTTGTTTTCTGTGTGTTGTGTACGAAACGTGCGTGTTATGGGTTATATACTGCTTGTTGATCGCCTTGTGCTCTGCGTTTTGATCTGGGGCATGTTATGTGTGATATGTGCAGTTTTGAGCTTTGTGTTGTGTGAATTGGGTGGATCCTGTGGTGTTGTATATTTTGCCTTTCGATGAGCTTTCTGTTGGTGGTTGTGTTGTGTGTCTGGTGCGTGGCCTCCTTTGTCACGCTCAGGGTGAAATGTGTCTTTCTCTGTGTTGTGTGTTGTGTTACGTACTGTGTTCTGGGTTGTGTGTGCTGTGTACATGCTTTCCTGTGTGTTACGTATGGGGAAGGTGTTGGTTGGTCTGGGTATTTTGGGCATTGTGTGTGATGTTAATTGTGTGGTGTGTGTGATGTGCTTGTGTGCTTATTGTGTGTGTGTTGTGTGTATTGGGTTGTGCCGACAGTGTGTGGTTCTGAGTGTGCTCTATATGGTATGTTTGTGGTTGTGTGTGTTATGTGTCATGCGTTGAGTGCATGTCGTGTGCGTTCTTGGCGGTTGTGGGTGGTTCTGTATGTGCTGTGGGTGTTTTGTGTGTGTGACTGTGATTTGTGTGTGGCTGTGTTAGAGAAGTTGTGTGTGTGTTTGGCGGCTTGAGCTATGCGCATGAGGGGAGACATGTTGACTGTGTGGTTGTGCTTGCTTTGGGTGTCTCATGGAGTGTGCAGTATGTACCTGTGCAAAGACTTTCATGTGTATTGTGAGCAGTTTTGTGCCTTTGAGTATGTGCTGTGAGTCTCGGGTCTGTTGTGTGCTTCTGTGTTGTGCTCCTGTGTGAGGATATATGTGTGGTGTGTCTGCTTGGTTGTGTGTGTTGCGTGTAATGCACCAAGTGTGTCCTATGTGTGATCATTGTTTTTTTGGGTGTGTTTTGCCTTGGTTTAATGTGTGCTGTGTGTCTTGCGTGGGTGATTGTGATTTCCGTGTGATTGTGTTTGAGTGGATTTGTGTGCGTTTGTTTGTTAAGTGTGTGATGTGAGATGTGTTGTCTGTGTGTGGTTGTGCTTGTTTAGTGTGTCTCGTTGTGTGTGCTCTGTATACTCTCTCAAATGTGGTTTCTGTGTCTTGTGGGCTATTAGGTGCTTTGTTGTGTCTGCTGTGTGTCCTGTGACTTTTGTTTTGTTACTGTATGGGTTTTGTGCACGTGTGCTTTACGTAGTGCTTTCCTGGGTGGATACGTGCGTGGGGTGTCTGTGTGTGACTGTGCACGTGGTGTGTCGTGTGTGACGTGTGCGCTACGGGCTGTGATGTGTAGCGTGTGAAATGTGTGTTTTGTGTGTCTGTCGGGTTTGTTGTGTGTCTGGGGTGCTGCCAGAGTTGGTCTATGGTAGTGATTTGTGGTGTTTGTTTGTGTTTCTGTGTGTATTCTGTGGTGCCATGCGGTGTGCCATGTGTTCTTGAGTGTTTTGTGTTGTGTTGTAAGTGATCTGTGCGTCTTGTTTGTTTTCTGTGTGTTGTGTACGAAATGTGCGTGGTATGGGTTATTTACAGCTTGTTGATCGCCTTGTGCTCTGCGTTTTGATCTGGGTCATGTCATGTGTGATATGTGCAGTTTTGAGCTTTGTGTTGTGTGAATTGAGTGGATCCTGTGGTGTTGTATATTTTGCCTTTCGATGAGCTTTCTGTTGGTGGTTGTGTTGTGTGTCTGGTGCGTGGCCTCCTTTGTCACGCTCAAGGTGAAATGTGTCTTTCTCTTTGTTTTGTGTTGTGTTACGTACTGTGTTCTCGGTTGTGTGTGCTGTGTACATGCTTTCCTGTGTGTTACGTATGGGGAAGGTGTTGGTTGGTCTGGGTATTTTGGGCATTGTGTGTGATGTTAATTGTGTGGTGTGTGTGATGTGCTTGTGTGCTTATTGTGTGTGTGTTGTGTGTATTGGGTTGTGCTGACAGTGTGTGGTTCTGAGTGTGCTCTATATGGTATGTTTGTGGTTGTGTGTGTTATGTGTCATGTGTTGAGTGCATGTCGTGTGCGTTCTTGGCGGTTGTGGGTGGTTCTGTATGTGCTGTGGGTGTTTTGTGTGTGTGACTGTGATTTGTGTGTGGCTGTGTTAGAGAGGTTGTGTGTGTGTTTGGCGGCTTGAGCTATGCGTATGAGGGGAGACATGTTGACTGTGTGGTTGTGCTTGATTTGGGTGTCTCATGGAGGGTGCAGTATGTACCTGTGCAAAGACTTTCATGTGTATTGTGAGCAGTTTTGTGCCTTGAAGTATGTGCTGTGAGTCTTGGGTCTGTTGTGTGCTTCTGTGTTGTGCTCCTGTGTGAGGATATATGTGTGGTGTCTGCTTGGTTGTGTGTGTTGCGTGTAATGCACCAAGTGTGTGCTAAGTGTGATCTTTGTTTTTTTGTGTGTGTTTTGCCTTGGTTTTATGTGTGCTGTGTGTCTTTTGCGTGGGTGAATGTGATTTCCGTGTGATTGTGTTTGAGTGGATTTGTGTGCGTTTGTTTGTTAAGTGTGTGATGTGAGATGTGTTGTCTGTGTGTGGTTGTGCTTGTTTAGTGTGCCTCGTTGTGTGTGCTCTGTATACTCTCTCAAATGTGGTTTCTGTGTCTTGTGAGCTATTATGTGCTTTGTTGTGTCTGCTGTGTGTCCTGTGACTTTTGTTTTGTTACTGTATGGGTTTTGTGCACGTGTGCTTTGCATAGTGCTTTCCTGGGTGGATACGTGCGTGGGGTGTCTGTGTGAGACTGTGCACGTGGTGTGTCGTGTGTGACGTGTGCGCTACGGGCTGTGATGTGTAGCGTGTGAAATGTGTGTTTTGTGTGTCTGTCGGGTTTGTTGTGTCTGGGGTGCTGCCAGAGTTGTTGGTCTATGGTAGTGATTTGTGGTGTTTGTTTAGTGTTTCTGTGTGTATTCTGTTGTGCCATGTGTTGTGCCATGTGTTCTTGAGTGTTTTGTGTTGTGTTGTATGTGATCTGTGCGTCTTGTTTGTTTTCTGTGTGTTGTGTACGAAATGTGCATAGTATGGGTTATTTACTGCTTGTTGATCGCCTTGTGCTCTGCGTTTGGATCTGGGGCATGTTATGTGTGATATGTGCAGTTTTGAGCTTTGTGTTGTGTGAATTGAGTGGATCCTGTGGTGTTGTATATTTTGCCTTTCGATGAGCTTTCTGTTGGTGGTTGTGTTGTGTGTCTGGTGCGTGGCCTCCTTTGTCACGCTCAGGGTGAAATGTGTCTTTCTCTGTGTTGTTTGTTGTGTTACGTACTGTGTTCTGGGTTGTGTGTGCTGTGTACATGCTTTCCTGTGTGTTACGAATGGGGAAGGTGTTGGGTGGTCTGGGTATTTTGGGCATTGTGTGTGATGTTAACTGTGTGGTGTGTGTGATGTGCGTGTGTGCTTATTGAGTGTGTCTTGTGTGTATTGGGTTGTGCTGACAGTGTGTGGTTCTGAGTGTGCTCTATATGGTATGTTTGTGGTTGTGTGTGTTATGTGTCGTGTGTTGAATGCATGTCGTGTGCGTTCTTGGCGGTTGTGGGTGGTTCTGTATGAGTTGGGGGTGTTTTGTGTGTGTGACTGATTTGTGTGTGGCTGTGTTAGGTTGTGTGTGTGTTTGGCGGCTTGAGCTATGCGCATAAGGGGAGACATGTTGACTGTGTGGTTGTGCTTGCTTTGGGTTTCTCAAGGAGTGTGCAGTATGTACCTGTGCAAAGACTTTCATGTGTATTGTGAGCAGTTTTGTGCCTTGAAGTATGTGCTGTGAGTGTCCGGTCTGTTGTGTGCTTCTGTGTTGTGCTCCTGTGTGAGGATATATGTGTGGTGTGTCTGCTTGGTTGTGTGTGTTGCGTGTAATGCACCGTGTGTCCTACGTGTGATCTTTGTTTTTTTGGGTGTGTTTTGCCTTTGTTTAATGTGTGCTGTGTGTCTTTTGCGTGGGTGAATGTGATTTCCGTGTGATTGTGTTTGAGTGGATTTGTGTGCGTTTGTTTGTTATGTGTGTGATGTCAGATGTGTTGTCTGTGTTTGGTTGTGCTTGTTTAGTGTTCCTCGTTGTGTGTGCTGTGTATACTCTCTCAAATGTGGTTTCTGTGTCTTGTGGGCTATTATGTGCTTTGTTGTGTCTGCTGTGTGTCCTGTGACTTTTGTTTTGTTACTGTATGGGTTTTGTGCACGTGTGGTTTACGTAGTGCTTTCCTGGGTGGATACGTGCGTGGGGAGTCTGTGTGTGACTGTGCACGTGGTGTGTCGTGTGTGACGTGTGCGCTACGGGCTGTGATGTGTAGCGTGTGAAATGTGTGTTTTGTGTGTCTGTCGGGTTTGTTGTGTGTCTGGGGTGCTGCCAGAGTTGGTCTATGGTAGTGATTTGTGGTGTTTGTTTGTGTTTCTGTGTGTATTCTGTGGTGCCATGCGGTGTGCCATGTGTTCTTGAGTGTTTTGTGTTGTGTTGTAAGTGATCTGTGCGTCTTGTTTGTTTTCTGTGTGTTGTGTACGAAATGTGCGTGGTATGGGTTATTTACAGCTTGTTGATCGCCTTGTGCTCTGCGTTTTGATCTGGGTCATGTCATGTGTGATATGTGCAGTTTTGAGCTTTGTGTTGTGTGAATTGAGTGGATCCTGTGGTGTTGTATATTTTGCCTTTCGATGAGCTTTCTGTTGGTGGTTGTGTTGTGTGTCTGGTGCGTGGCCTCCTTTGTCACGCTCAGGGTGAAATGTGTCTTTCTCTTTGTTGTGTGTTGTGTTACGTACTGTGTTCTGGGTTGTGTGTGCTGTGTACATGCTTTCCTGTGTGTTACGTATGGGGAAGGTGTTGGGTTGTCTGGGTATTTTGGGCGTTGTGTGTGATGTTAATTGTGTGGTGTGTGTGATGTGCGTGTGTGCTTATTGAGTGTGTGATGTGTGTATTGGGTTGTGTTGACAGTGTGTGGTTCTGAGTGTGCTCTATATGGTATGCTTTTGGTTGTGTGTGTTATGTGTCGTGTGTTGAGTGCATGTCGTGTGCGTTCCTGGCGGTTGTGGGTGGTTCTGTATGAGTTGCGGGTGTTTTGTGTGTGTGACTGTGATTTGTGTGTGGCTGTGTTAGAGAGGTTGTGTGTGTGTTTGGCGGCTTGAGCTATGCGCATGAGGGGAGACATGTTGACTGTGTGGTTGTGCTTGCTTTGGGTGTCTCATGGAGTGTGCAGTATGTACCTGTGCAAAGACTTTCATGTGTAATGTGAGCAGTTTTGTGCCTTGAAGTATGTGCTGTGAGTCTCGGGTCTGTTGTGTGCTTCTGTGCTGTGCTCCTGTGTGAGGATATATGTGTGGTGTGTCTGCTTGGTTGTGTGTGTTGCGTGTAATGCACCAAGTGTGTGCTAAGTGTGATCTTTGTTTTTTTGTGTGTGTTTTGCCTTGGTTTTATGTGTGCTGTGTGTCTTTTGCGTGGGTGAATGTGATTTCCGTGTGATTGTGTTTGAGTGGATTTGTGTGCGTTTGATTGTTAAGTGTGTGATGTGAGATGTGTTGTCTGTGTGTGGTTGTGCTTGTTTAGTGTGCCTCGTTGTGTGTGCTCTGTATACTCTCTCAAATGTGGTTTCTGTGTCTTGTGAGCTATTATGTGCTTTGTTGTGTCTGTGTGTGTCCTGTGACTTTTGTTTTGTTACTGTATGGGTTTTGTGCACGTGTGCTTTGCATAGTGCTTTCCTGGGTGGATACGTGCATGGGGTGTCTGTGTGTGACTGTGCACGTGGTGTGTCGTGTGTGACATGTGCGCTATGGGCTGTGATGTGTAGCGTGTTAAATGTGTGTTTTGTGTGTCTGTCGGGTTTGTTGTGTGTCTGGGGTCTGCCAGATTTGTTGATCTATGGTAGTGATTTGTGGTGTTTGTTTTGTGTTTCTGTGTGTATTCTGTTGTGCCATGTGCTGTGCCATGTGTTCTTCAGTGTTTTGTGTTGTGTTGTATGTGATCTGTGCGTCTTGTTTGTTTTCTGTGTGTTGTGTACGAAATGTGCGTAGTATGGGTTACTTACTGCTTGTTGATCGCCTTGTGCTCTGCGTTTTGATCTGGGGCATGTTATGTGTGATATGTGCAGGTTTGATCTTTGTGTTGTGTGAATTGGGTGGATCCTGTGGTGTTGTATATTTTGCCTTTCGATGAGCTTTCTGTTGGTGGTTGTGTTGTGTGTCTGGTGCGTGGCCTCCTTTGTCACGCTCAGGGTGAAATGTGTCTTTCTCTGTGTTGTGTGTTGTGTTACGTACTGTGTTCTGGGTTGTGTGTGCTGTGTACATGCTTTCCTGTGTGTTACGTATGGGGAAGGTGTTGGTTGGTCTGGGTATTTTGGGCATTGTGTGTGATGTTAATTGTGTGGTGTGTGTGATGTGCTTGTGTGCTTATTGTGTGTGTGTTGTGTGTATTGGGTTGTGCTGACAGTGTGTGGTTCTGAGTGTGCTCTATATGGTATGTTTGTGGTTGTGTGTGGTATGTGTCGTTTGTTGAATGCATGTCGTGTGGGTTCTTGGGGGTTGTATGGTTCTGTATGAGTTGTGGGTGTTTTGTGTGTGTGACTGTGATTTGTGTGTGGCTGTGTTAGAGAGGTTGTGTGTGTGTTTGGCGGCTTGAGCTATGCGCATGAGGGGAGACATGTTGACTGTGTGGTTGTGCTTGCTTTGGGTGTCTCATGGAGGGTGCAGTATGTACCTGTGCAAAGACTTTCATGTGTATTGTGAGCAGTTTTGTGCCTTGAAGTATGTGCTGTGAGTGTCCGGTCTGTTGTGTGCTTCTGTGTTGTGCTCCTGTGTGAGGATATATGTGTGGTGTGTCTGCTTGGTTGTGTGTGTTGCGTGTAATGCACCAAGTGTGTGCTAAGTGTGATCTTTGTTTTTTTGTGTGTGTTTTGCCTTTGTTTAATGTGTGCTGTGTGTCTTTTGCGTGGGTGAATGTGATTTCCGTGTGATTGTGTTTGAGTGGATTTGTGTGCGTTTGTTTGTTATGTGTGTGATGTCAGATGTGTTGTCTGTGTTTGGTTGTGCTTGTTTAGTGTTCCTCGTTGTGTGTGCTGTGTATACTCTCTCAAATGTGGTTTCTGTGTCTTGTGGGCTATTATGTGCTTTGTTGTGTCTGCTGTGTGTCCTGTGACTTTTGTTTTGTTACTGTATGGGTTTTGTGCACGTGTGCTTTACGTAGTGCTTTCCTGGATGGATACGTGCGTGGGGTGTCTGTGTGTGACTGTGCACTTGGTGTGTCGTGTGTGACGTGTGCGCTACGGGCTGTGATGTGTAGCGTGTGAAATGTGTGTTTTGTGTGTCTGTCGGGTTTGTTGTGTGTGTGGGGTGCTGCCAGATTTGTTGGTCTATGGTAGTGATTTGTGGTGTTTGTTTTGTGTTTCTGTGTGTATTCTGTTTTGCCATGTGGTGTGCCAGGTGTTCTTGAGTGTTTTGTGTTGTGTTGTATGTGATCTGTGCGTCTTGTTTGTTTTCTGTGTGTTGTGTACGAAATGTGCGTAGTATGGGTTACTTACTGCTTGTTGATCGCCTTGTGCTCTGCGTTTTGATCTGGGGCATGTTATGTGTGATATGTGCAGTTTTGAGCTTTGTGTTGTGTGAATTGGGTGGATCCTGTGGTGTTGTATATTTTGCCTTTCGATGAGCTTTCTGTTGGTGGTTGTGTTGTGTGTCTGGTGCGTGGCCTCCTTTGTCACGCTCAGGGTGAAATGTGTCTTTCTCTGTGTTGTGTGTTGTGTTACGTACTGTGTTCTGGGTTGTGTGTGCCTTGTACATGCATCCTGTGTGTTACTAATGGGAAGGTGTTGGGCGGTCTGGGTATTTTGGGCATTGTGTGTGATGTTAATTGTGTGGTGTGTGTGATGTGCGTGTGTGCTTATTGTGTGTGTGTTGTGTGTATTGGGTTGTGTTGACAGTGTGTGGTTCTGAGTGTGCTCTATATGGTATGCTTGTGGTTGTGTGTGTTATGTGTCGTGTGTTGAGTGCATGTCGTGTGCGTTCTTGGCGGTTGTGGGTGGTTCTGTATGTGCTGTGGGTGTTTTGTGTGTGTGACTGTGATTTGTGTGTGGCTGTGTTAGAGAAGTTGTGTGTGTGTTTGGCGGCTTGAGCTATGCGCATGAGGGGAGACATGTTGACTGTGTGGTTGTGCTTGCTTTGGGTGTCTCATGGAGTGTGCAGTATGTACCTGTGCAAAGACTTTCATGTGTATTGTGAGCAGTTTTGTGCCTTGAAGTATGTGCTGTGAGTCTCGGGTCTGTTGTGTGCTTCTGTGCTGTGCTCCTGTGTGAGGATATATGTGTGGTGTGTCTGCTTGGTTGTGTGTGTTGCGTGTAATGCACCAAGTGTGCGCTAAGTGTGATCTTTGTTTTTTTGTGTGTGTTTTGCCTTGGTTTTATGTGTGCTGTGTGTCTTTTACGTGGGTGAATGTGATTTCCGTGTGATTGTGTTTGAGTGGATTTGTGTGCGTTTGTTTGTTAAGTGTGTGATGTGAGACGTGTTGTCTGTGTGTGGTTGTGCTTGTTTAGTGTGTCTCGTTGTGTGTGCTCTGTATACTCTCTCAAATGTGGTTTCTGTGTCTTGTGGGCTATTATGTGCTTTGTTGTGTCTGCTGTGTGTCCTGTGACTTTTGTTTTGTTACTGTATGGGTTTTGTGCACGTGTGCTTTACGTAGTGCTTTCCTTGGTGGATACGTGCGTGGGGTGTCTATGTGTTACTCTGCACGTGGTGTGTCGTGTGTGACGTGTGCGCTACGGGCTGTGATGTGTAGCGTGTGAAATGTGTGTTTTGTGTGTCTGTCGGGTTTGTTGTGTGTCTGGGGTGCTGCCAGAGTTGTTGGTCTATGGTAGTGATTTGTGGTGTTTGTTTGTGTTTCTGTGTGTATTCTATGGTGCCATGCGGTGTGCCATGTGTTCTTGAGTGTTTTGTGTTGTGTTGTAAGTGATCTGTGCGTCTTGTTTGTTTTCTGTGTGTTGTGTACGAAACGTGCGTGTTATGGGTTATATACTGCTTGTTGATCGCCTTGTGCTCTGCGTTTTGATCTGGGGCATGTTATGTGTGATATGTGCAGTTTTGAGCTTTGTGTTGTGTGAATTGAGTGGATCCTGTGGTGTTGTATATTTTGCCTTTCGATGAGCTTTCTGTTGGTGGTTGTGTTGTGTGTCTGGTGCGTGGCCTCCTTTGTCACGCTCAGGGTGAAATGTGTCTTTCTCTGTGTTGTGTGTTGTGTTACGTACTGTGTTCTGGGTTGTGTGTGCTGTGTACATGCTTTCCTGTGTGTTACGTATGGGGAAGGTGTTGGTTGGTCTGGGTATTTTGGGCATTGTGTGTGATGTTAATTGTGTGGTGTGTGTGATGTGCTTGTGTGCTTATTGTGTGTGTGTTGTGTGTATTGGGTTGTGCCGACAGTGTGTGGTTCTGAGTGTGCTCTATATGGTATGTTTGTGGTTGTGTGTGTTATGTGTCATGCGTTGAGTGCATGTCGTGTGCGTTCTTGGCGGTTGTGGGTGGTTCTGTATGTGCTGTGGGTGTTTTGTGTGTGTGACTGTGATTTGTGTGTGGCTGTGTTAGAGAGGTTGTGTGTGTGTTTGGCGGCTTGAGCTATGCGTATGAGGGGAGACATGTTGACTGTGTGGTTGTGCTTGCTTTGGGTGTCTCATGGAGGGTGCAGTATGTACCTGTGCAAAGACTTTCATGTGTATTGTGAGCAGTTTTGTGCCTTGAAGTATTTGCTGTGAGTCTTGGGTCTGTTGTGTGCTTCTGTGTTGTGCTCCTGTGTGAGGATATATGTGTGGTGTCTGCTTGGTTGTGTGTGTTGCGTGTAATGCACCAAGTGTGTGCTAAGTGTGATCTTTGTTTTTTTGTGTGTGTTTTGCCTTGGTTTTATGTGTGCTGTGTGTCTTTTGCGTGGGTGAATGTGATTTCCGTGTGATTGTGTTTGAGTGGATTTGTGTGCGTTTGTTTGTTAAGTGTGTGATGTGAGATGTGTTGTCTGTGTGTGGTTGTGCTTGTTTAGTGTGCCTCGTTGTGTGTGCTCTGTATACTCTCTCAAATGTGGTTTCTGTGTCTTGTGAGCTATTATGTGCTTTGTTGTGTCTGCTGTGTGTCCTGTGACTTTTGTTTTGTTACTGTATGGGTTTTGTGCACGTGTGCTTTGCATAGTGCTTTCCTGGGTGGATACGTGCGTGGGGTGTCTGTGTGAGACTGTGCACGTGGTGTGTCGTGTGTGACGTGTGCGCTACGGGCTGTGATGTGTAGCGTGTGAAATGTGTGTTTTGTGTGTCTGTCGGGTTTGTTGTGTCTGGGGTGCTGCCAGAGTTGTTGGTCTATGGTAGTGATTTGTGGTGTTTGTTTAGTGTTTCTGTGTGTATTCTGTTGTGCCATGTGTTGTGCCATGTGTTCTTGAGTGTTTTGTGTTGTGTTGTATGTGATCTGTGCGTCTTGTTTGTTTTCTGTGTGTTGTGTACGAAATGTGCATAGTATGGGTTATTTACTGCTTGTTGATCGCCTTGTGCTCTGCGTTTTGATCTGGGGCATGTTATGTGTGATATGTGCAGTTTTGAGCTTTGTGTTGTGTGAATTGGGTGGATCCTGTGGTGTTGTATATTTTGCCTTTCGATGAGCTTTCTGTTGGTGGTTGTGTTGTGTGTCTGGTGCGTGGCCTCCTTTGTCACGCTCAGGGTGAAATGTGTCTTTCTCTGTGTTGTTTGTTGTGTTACGTACTGTGTTCTGGGTTGTGTGTGCTGTGTACATGCTTTCCTGTGTGTTACGAATGGGGAAGGTGTTGGGTGGTCTGGGTATTTTGGGCATTGTGTGTGATGTTAACTGTGTGGTGTGTGTGATGTGCGTGTGTGCTTATTGAGTGTGTGTTGTGTGTATTGGGTTGTGCTGACAGTGTGTGGTTCTGAGTGTGCTCTATATGGTATGTTTGTGGTTGTGTGTGTTATGTGTCGTGTGTTGAATGCATGTCGTGTGCGTTCTTGGCGGTTGTGGGTGGTTCTGTATGAGTTGGGGGTGTTTTGTGTGTGTGACTGATTTGTGTGTGGCTGTGTTAGGTTGTGTGTGTGTTTGGCGGCTTGAGCTATGCGCATAAGGGGAGACATGTTGACTGTGTGGTTGTGCTTGCTTTGGGTGTCTCATGGAGTGTGCAGTATGTACCTGTGCAAAGACTTTCATGTGTATTGTGAGCAGTTTTGTGCCTTGAAGTATGTGCTGTGAGTGTCCGGTCTGTTGTGTGCTTCTGTGTTGTGCTCCTGTGTGAGGATATATGTGTGGTGTGTCTGCTTGGTTGTGTGTGTTGCGTGTAATGCACCGTGTGTCCTACGTGTGATCTTTGTTTTTTTGGGTGTGTTTTGCCTTTGTTTAATGTGTGCTGTGTGTCTTTTGTGTGGGTGAATGTGATTTCCGTGTGATTGTGTTTGAGTGGATTTGTGTGCGTTTGTTTGTTATGTGTGTGATGTCAGATGTGTTGTCTGTGTTTGGTTGTGCTTGTTTAGTGTTCCTCGTTGTGTGTGCTGTGTATACTCTCTCTAATGTGGTTTCTGTGTCTTGTGGGCTATTATGTGCTTTGTTGTGTCTGCTGTGTGTCCTGTGACTTTTGTTTTGTTACTGTATGGGTTTTGTGCACGTGTGCTTTACGTAGTGCTTTCCTGGATGGATACGTGCGTGGGGTGTCTGTGTGTGACTGTGCACTTGGTGTGTCGTGTGTGACGTGTGCGCTACGGGCTGTGATGTGTAGCATGTGAAATGTGTATTTTGTGTGTCTGTTGGGTTTGTTGTGTGTCTGGGGTGCTGCCAGAGTTGTTGGTCTATGGTAGTGATTAGTGGTGTTTGTTTTGTGTTTCTGTGTGTATTCTGTTTTGCCATGTGGTGTGCCATGTGTTCTTGAGTGTTTTGTGTTGTGTTGTATGTGATCTGTGCGTCTTGTTTGTTTTCTGTGTGTTGTGTACGAAATGTGCGTGGTATGGGTTATTTACAGCTTGTTGATCGCCTTGTGCTCTGCGTTTTGATCTGGGTCATGTCATGTGTGATATGTGCAGTTTTGAGCTTTGTGTTGTGTGAATTGAGTGGATCCTGTGGTGTTGTATATTTTGCCTTTCGATGAGCTTTCTGTTGGTGGTTGTGTTGTGTGTCTGGTGCGTGGCCTCCTTTGTCACGCTCAGGGTGAAATGTGTCTTTCTCTGTGTTGTGTGTTGTGTTACGTACTGTGTTCTGGGTTGTGTGTGCTGTGTACATGCTTTCCTGTGTGTTACGTATGGGGAAGGTGTTGGTTGGTCTGGGTATTTTGGGCATTGTGTGTGATGTTAATTGTGTGGTGTGTGTGATGTGCTTGTGTGCTTATTGTGTGTGTGTTGTGTGTATTGGGTTGTGCCGACAGTGTGTGGTTCTGAGTGTGCTCTATATGGTATGTTTGTGGTTGTGTGTGTTATGTGTCATGCGTTGAGTGCATGTCGTGTGCGTTCTTGGCGGTTGTGGGTGGTTCTGTATGTGCTGTGGGTGTTTTGTGTGTGTGACTGTGATTTGTGTGTGGCTGTGTTAGAGAGGTTGTGTGTGTGTTTGGCGGCTTGAGCTATGCGTATGAGGGGAGACATGTTGACTGTGTGGTTGTGCTTGCTTTGGGTGTCTCATGGAGGGTGCAGTATGTACCTGTGCAAAGACTTTCATGTGTATTGTGAGCAGTTTTGTGCCTTGAAGTATGTGCTGTGAGTCTTGGGTCTGTTGTGTGCTTCTGTGTTGTGCTCCTGTGTGAGGATATATGTGTGGTGTCTGCTTGGTTGTGTGTGTTGCGTGTAATGCACCAAGTGTGTGCTAAGTGTGATCTTTGTTTTTTTGTGTGTGTTTTGCCTTGGTTTTATGTGTGCTGTGTGTCTTTTGCGTGGGTGAATGTGATTTCCGTGTGATTGTGTTTGAGTGGATTTGTGTGCGTTTGTTTGTTAAGTGTGTGATGTGAGATGTGTTGTCTGTGTGTGGTTGTGCTTGTTTAGTGTGCCTCGTTGTGTGTGCTCTGTATACTCTCTCAAATGTGGTTTCTGTGTCTTGTGAGCTATTATGTGCTTTGTTGTGTCTGCTGTGTGTCCTGTGACTTTTGTTTTGTTACTGTATGGGTTTTGTGCACGTGTGCTTTGCATAGTGCTTTCCTGGGTGGATACGTGCGTGGGGTGTCTGTGTGAGACTGTGCACGTGGTGTGTCGTGTGTGACGTGTGCGCTACGGGCTGTGATGTGTAGCGTGTGAAATGTGTGTTTTGTGTGTCTGTCGGGTTTGTTGTGTCTGGGGTGCTGCCAGAGTTGTTGGTCTATGGTAGTGATTTGTGGTGTTTGTTTAGTGTTTCTGTGTGTATTCTGTTGTGCCATGTGTTGTGCCATGTGTTCTTGAGTGTTTTGTGTTGTGTTGTATGTGATCTGTGCGTCTTGTTTGTTTTCTGTGTGTTGTGTACGAAATGTGCATAGTATGGGTTATTTACTGCTTGTTGATCGCCTTGTGCTCTGCGTTTTGATCTGGGGCATGTTATGTGTGATATGTGCAGTTTTGAGCTTTGTGTTGTGTGAATTGGGTGGATCCTGTGGTGTTGTATATTTTGCCTTTCGATGAGCTTTCTGTTGGTGGTTGTGTTGTGTGTCTGGTGCGTGGACTCCTTTGTCACGCTCAGGGTGAAATGTGTCTTTCTCTGTGTTGTTTGTTGTGTTACGTACTGTGTTCTGGGTTGTGTGTGCTGTGTACATGCTTTCCTGTGTGTTACGAATGGGGAAGGTGTTGGGTGGTCTGGGTATTTTGGGCATTGTGTGTGATGTTAACTGTGTGGTGTGTGTGATGTGCGTGTGTGCTTATTGAGTGTGTGTTGTGTGTATTGGGTTGTGCTGACAGTGTGTGGTTCTGAGTGTGCTCTATATGGTATGTTTGTGGTTGTGTGTGTTATGTGTCGTGTGTTGAATGCATGTCGTGTGCGTTCTTGGCGGTTGTGGGTGGTTCTGTATGAGTTGGGGGTGTTTTGTGTGTGTGACTGATTTGTGTGTGGCTGTGTTAGGTTGTGTGTGTGTTTGGCGGCTTGAGCTATGCGCATAAGGGGAGACATGTTGACTGTGTGGTTGTGCTTGCTTTGGGTGTCTCATGGAGTGTGCAGTATGTACCTGTGCAAAGACTTTCATGTGTATTGTGAGCAGTTTTGTGCCTTGAAGTATGTGCTGTGAGTGTCCGGTCTGTTGTGTGCTTCTGTGTTGTGCTCCTGTGTGAGGATATATGTGTGGTGTGTCTGCTTGGTTGTGTGTGTTGCGTGTAATGCACCGTCTGTCCTACGTGTGATCTTTGTTTTTTTGGGTGTGTTTTGCCTTTGTTTAATGTGTGCTGTGTGTCTTTTGCGTGGGTGAATGTGATTTCCGTGTGATTGTGTTTGAGTGGATTTGTGTGCGTTTGTTTGTTATGTGTGTGATGTCAGATGTGTTGTCTGTGTTTGGTTGTGCTTGTTTAGTGTTCCTCGTTGTGTGTGCTGTGTATACTCTCTCTAATGTGGTTTCTGTGTCTTGTGGGCTATTATGTGCTTTGTTGTGTCTGCTGTGTGTCCTGTGACTTTTGTTTTGTTACTGTATGGGTTTTGTGCACGTGTGCTTTACGTAGTGCTTTCCTGGATGGATACGTGCGTGGGGTGTCTGTGTGTGACTGTGCACTTGGTGTGTCGTGTGTGACGTGTGCGCTACGGGCTGTGATGTGTAGCATGTGAAATGTGTATTTTGTGTGTCTGTTGGGTTTGTTGTGTGTCTGGGGTGCTGCCAGAGTTGTTGGTCTATGGTAGTGATTAGTGGTGTTTGTTTTGTGTTTCTGTGTGTATTCTGTTTTGCCATGTGGTGTGCCATGTGTTCTTGAGTGTTTTGTGTTGTGTTGTATGTGATCTGTGCGTCTTGTTTGTTTTCTGTGTGTTGTGTACGAAATGTGCGTGGTATGGGTTATTTACAGCTTGTTGATCGCCTTGTGCTCTGCGTTTTGATCTGGGTCATGTCATGTGTGATATGTGCAGTTTTGAGCTTTGTGTTGTGTGAATTGAGTGGATCCTGTGGTGTTGTATATTTTGCCTTTCGATGAGCTTTCTGTTGGTGGTTGTGTTGTGTGTCTGGTGCGTGGCCTCCTTTGTAACGCTCAGGGTGAAATGTGTCTTTCTCTTTGTTGTGTGTTGTGTTACGTACTGTGTTCTGGGTTGTGTGTGCTGTGTACATGCTTTCCTGTGTGTTACGTATGGGGAAGGTGTTGGGTTGTCTGGGTATTTTGGGCATTGTGTGTGATGTTAATTGTGTGGTGTGTGTGATGTGCGTGTGTGCTTATTGTGTGTGTGATGTGTGTATTGGGTTGTGTTGACAGTGTGTGGTTCTGAGTGTGCTCTATATGGTATGCTTGTGGTTGTGTGTGTTATGTGTCGTGTGTTGAGTGCATGGCGTGTGCGTTCCTGGCGGTTGTGGGTGGTTCTGTATGAGTTGCGGGTGTTTTGTGTGTGTGACTGTGATTTGTGTGTGGCTGTGTTAGAGAGGTTGTGTGTGTGTTTGGCGGCTTGAGCTATGCGCATGAGGGGAGACATGTTGACTGTGTGGTTGTGCTTGCTTTGGGTGTCTCATGGAGTGTGCAGTATGTACCTGTGCAAAGACTTTCATGTGTATTGTGAGCAGTTTTGTGCCTTTGAGTATGTGCTGTGTCTCGGGTCTGTTGTGTGCTTCTGTGTTGTGCTCCTGTGTGAGGATATATGTGTGGTGTGTCTGCTTGGTTGTGTGTGTTGCGTGTAATGCACCAAGTGTGTCCTACGTGTGATCTTTGTTTTTTTGGGTGTGTTTTGCCTTTGTTTAATGTGTGCTGTGTGTCTTTTGCGTGGGTGAATGTGATTTCCGTGTGATTGTGTTTGAGTGGATTTGTGTGCGTTTGTTTGTTATGTGTGTGATGTCAGATGTGTTGTCTGTGTTTGGTTGTGCTTGTTTAGTGTTCCTCGTTGTGTGTGCTGTGTATACTCTCTCAAATGTGGTTTCTGTGTCTTGTGGGCTATTATGTGCTTTGTTGTGTCTGCTGTGTGTCCTGTGACTTTTGTTTTGTTACTGTATGGGTTTTGTGCACGTGTGCTTTGCGTACTGCTTTCCAAGGTGGATACGTGCGTGGGGTGTCTGTGTGTGACTGTGCACGTGGTGTGTCGTGTGTGACATGTGCGCTATGGGCTGCGATGTGTAGCGTGTGAAATTTGTGTTTTGTTTGTCTGTCGGGTTTGTTGTGTGTCTGGGGTCTGCCAGATTTGTTGGTCTATGGTAGTGATTTGTGGTGTTTGTTTTGTGTTTCTGTGTGTATTCTGTTGTGCCATGCGCTGTGCCATGTGTTCTTGAGTGTTTTGTGTTGTGTTGTATGTGATCTGTGCGTCTTGTTTGTTTTCTGTGTGTTGTGTACGAAACGTGCGTGTTATGGGTTATATACTGCTTGTTGATCGCCTTGTGCTCTGCGTTTTGATCTGGGTCATGTTATGTGTGATATGTGCAGTTTTGAGCTTTGTGTTGTGTGAATTGGGTGGATCCTGTGGTGTTGTATATTTTGCCTTTCGATGAGCTTTCTGTTGGTGGTTGTGTTGTGTGTCTGGTGCGTGGCCTCCTTTGTCACGCTCAGGGTGAAATGTGTCTTTCTCTGTGTTGTGTGTTGTGTTACGTACTGTGTTCTGGGTTGTGTGTGCTGTGTACATGCTTTCCTGTGTGTTACGTATGGGGAAGGTGTTGGTTGGTCTGGGTATTTTGGGCATTGTGTGTGATGTTAATTGTGTGGTGTGTGTGATGTGCTTGTGTGCTTATTGTGTGTGTGTTGTGTGTATTGGGTTGTGCCGACAGTGTGTGGTTCTGAGTGTGCTCTATATGGTATGTTTGTGGTTGTGTGTGTTATGTGTCATGCGTTGAGTGCATGTCGTGTGCGTTCTTGGCGGTTGAGGGTGGTTCTGTATGTGCTGTGGGAGCTTTGTGTGTGTGACTGTGATTTGTGTGTGGCTGTGTTAGAGAAGTTGTGTGTGTGTTTGGCGGCTTGAGCTATGCGCATGAGGGGAGACATGTTGACTGTGTGGTTGTGCTTGCTTTGGGTGTCTCATGGAGTGTGCAGTATGTACCTGTGCAAAGACTTTTATGTGTATTGTGAGCAGTTTTGTGCCTTTGAGTATGTGCTGTGAGTCTCGGGTCTGTTGTGTGCTTCTGTGTTGTGCTCCTGTGTGAGGATATATGTGTGGTGTGTCTGCTTGGTTGTGTGTGTTGCGTGTAATGCACCAAGTGTGTCCTATGTGTGATCTTTGTTTTTTTGGGTGTGTTTTGCCTTTGTTTAATGTGTGCTGTGTGTCTTGCGTGGGTGATTGTGATTTCCGTGTGATTGTGTTTGAGTGGATTTGTGTGCGTTTGTTTGTTAAGTGTGTGATGTGAGATGTGTTGTCTGTGTGTGGTTGTGCTTGTTTAGTGTGTCTCGTTGTGTGTGCTCTGTATACTCTCTCAAATGTGGTTTCTGTGTCTTGTGGGCTATTATGTGCTTTGTTGTGTCTGCTGTGTGTCCTGTGACTTTTGTTTTGTTACTGTATGGGTTTTGTGCACGTGTGCTTTACGTAGTGCTTTCCTTGGTGGATACGTGCGTGGGGTGTCTATGTGTTACTCTGCACGTGGTGTGTCGTGTGTGACGTGTGCGCTACGGGCTGTGATGTGTAGCGTGTGAAATGTATATTTTGTGTGTCTGTCGGGTTTGTTGTGTGTCTGGGGTGCTGCCAGAGTTGTTGGTCTATGGTAGTGATTTGTGGTGTTTGTTTGTGTTTCTGTGTGGATTCTGTTGTGCCATGCGCTGTGCCATGTGTTCTTGAGTGTTTTGTGTTGTGTTGTAAGTGATCTGTGCGTCTTGTTTGTTTTCTGTGTGTTGTGTACGAAACGTGCGTGTTATGGGTTATATACTGCTTGTTGATCGCCTTGTGCTCTGCGTTTTGATCTGGGGCATGTTATGTGTGATATGTGCAGTTTTGAGCTTTGTGTTGTGTGAATTGAGTGGATCCTGTGGTGTTGTATATTTTGCCTTTCGATGAGCTTTCTGTTGGTGGTTGTGTTGTGTGTCTGGTGCGTGGCCTCCTTTGTCACGCTCAGGGTGAAATGTGTCTTTCTCTTTGTTTTGTGTTGTGTTACGTACTGTGTTCTCGGTTGTGTGTGCTGTGTACATGCTTTCCTGTGTGTTACGTATGGGGAAGGTGTTGGTTGGTCTGGGTATTTTGGGCATTGTATGTGATGTTAATTGTGTGGTGTGTGTGATGTGCTTGTGTGCTTATTGTGTGTGTGTTGTGTGTATTGGGTTGTGCTGACAGTGTGTGGTTCTGAGTGTGCTCTATATGGTATGTTTGTGGTTGTGTGTGTTATGTGTCATGTGTTGAGTGCATGTCGTGTGCGTTCTTGGCGGTTGTGGGTGGTTCTGTATGTGCTGTGGGTGTTTTGTGTGTGTGACTGTGATTTGTGTGTGGCTGTGTTAGAGAGGTTGTGTGTGTGTTTGGCGGCTTGAGCTATGCGTATGAGGGGAGACATGTTGACTGTGTGGTTGTGCTTGCTTTGGGTGTCTCATGGAGTGTGCAGTATGTACCTGTGCAAAGACTTTTATGTGTATTGTGAGCAGTTTTGTGCCTTTGAGTATGTGCTGTGAGTCTCGGGTCTGTTGTGTGCTTCTGTGTTGTGCTCCTGTGTGAGGATATATGTGTGGTGTGTCTGCTTGGTTGTGTGTGTTGCGTGTAATGCACCAAGTGTGTCCTACGTGTGATCTTTGTTTTTTTGGGTGTGTTTTGCCTTTGTTTAATGTGTGCTGTGTGTCTTTTGCGTGGGTGAATGTGATTTCCGTGTGATTGTGTTTGAGTGGATTTGTGTGCGTTTGTTTGTTATGTGTGTGATGTCAGATGTGTTGTCTGTGTTTGGTTGTGCTTGTTTAGTGTTCCTCGTTGTGTGTGCTGTGTATACTCTCTCAAATGTGGTTTCTGTGTCTTGTGGGCTATTATGTGCTTTGTTGTGTCTGCTGTGTGTCCTGTGACTTTTGTTTTGTTACTGTATGGGTTTTGTGCACGTGTGCTTTGCGTACTGCTTTCCAAGGTGGATACGTGCGTGGGGTGTCTGTGTGTGACTGTGCACGTGGTGTGTCGTGTGTGACATGTGCGCTATGGGCTGTGATGTGTAGCGTGTGAAATGTGTGTTTTGTTTGTCTGTCGGGTTTGTTGTGTGTCTGGGGTCTGCCAGATTTGTTGGTCTATGGTAGTGATTTGTGGTGTTTGTTTTGTGTTTCTGTGTGTATTCTGTTGTGCCATGCGCTGTGCCATGTGTTCTTGAGTGTTTTGTGTTGTGTTGTATGTGATCTGTGCGTCTTGTTTGTTTTCTGTGTGTTGTGTACGAAACGTGCGTGTTATGGGTTATATACTGCTTGTTGATCGCCTTGTGCTCTGCGTTTTGATCTGGGTCATGTTATGTGTGATATGTGCAGTTTTGAGCTTTGTGTTGTGTGAATTGGGTGGATCCTGTGGTGTTGTATATTTTGCCTTTCGATGAGCTTTCTGTTGGTGGTTGTGTTGTGTGTCTGGTGCGTGGCCTCCTTTGTCACGCTCAGGGTGAAATGTGTCTTTCTCTGTGTTGTGTGTTGTGTTACGTACTGTGTTCTGGGTTGTGTGTGCTGTGTACATGCTTTCCTGTGTGTTACGTATGGGGAAGGTGTTGGTTGGTCTGGGTATTTTGGGCATTGTGTGTGATGTTAATTGTGTGGTGTGTGTGATGTGCTTGTGTGCTTATTGTGTGTGTGTTGTGTGTATTGGGTTGTGCCGACAGTGTGTGGTTCTGAGTGTGCTCTATATGGTATGTTTGTGGTTGTGTGTGTTATGTGTCATGCGTTGAGTGCATGTCGTGTGCGTTCTTGGCGGTTGTGGGTGGTTCTGTATGTGCTGTGGGTGTTTTGTGTGTGTGACTGTGATTTGTGTGTGGCTGTGTTAGAGAAGTTGTGTGTGTGTTTGGCGGCTTGAGCTATGCGCATGAGGGGAGACATGTTGACTGTGTGGTTGTGCTTGCTTTGGGTGTCTCATGGAGTGTGCAGTATGTACCTGTGCAAAGACTTTTATGTGTATTGTGAGCAGTTTTGTGCCTTTGAGTATGTGCTGTGAGTCTCGGGTCTGTTGTGTGCTTCTGTGTTGTGCTCCTGTGTGAGGATATATGTGTGGTGTGTCTGCTTGGTTGTGTGTGTTGCGTGTAATGCACCAAGTGTGTCCTATGTGTGATCTTTGTTTTTTTGGGTGTGTTTTGCCTTTGTTTAATGTGTGCTGTGTGTCTTGCGTGGGTGATTGTGATTTCCGTGTGATTGTGTTTGAGTGGATTTGTGTGCGTTTGTTTGTTAAGTGTGTGATGTGAGATGTGTTGTCTGTGTGTGGTTGTGCTTGTTTAGTGTGTCTCGTTGTGTGTGCTCTGTATACTCTCTCAAATGTGGTTTCTGTGTCTAGTGGGCTATTATGTGCTTTGTTGTGTCTGCTGTGTGTCCTGTGACTTTTGTTTTGTTACTGTATGGGTTTTGTGCACGTGTGCTTTACGTAGTGCTTTCCTTGGTGGATACGTGCGTGGGGTGTCTATGTGTTACTCTGCACGTGGTGTGTCGTGTGTGACGTGTGCGCTACGGGCTGTGATGTGTAGCGTGTGAAATGTATATTTTGTGTGTCTGTCGGGTTTGTTGTGTGTCTGGGGTGCTGCCAGAGTTGTTGGTCTATGGTAGTGATTTGTGGTGTTTGTTTGTGTTTCTGTGTGGATTCTGTTGTGCCATGCGCTGTGCCATGTGTTCTTGAGTGTTTTGTGTTGTGTTGTAAGTGATCTGTGCGTCTTGTTTGTTTTCTGTGTGTTGTGTACGAAACGTGCGTGTTATGGGTTATATACTGCTTGTTGATCGCCTTGTGCTCTGCGTTTTGATCTGGGGCATGTTATGTGTGATATGTGCAGTTTTGAGCTTTGTGTTGTGTGAATTGAGTGGATCCTGTGGTGTTGTATATTTTGCCTTTCGATGAGCTTTCTGTTGGTGGTTGTGTTGTGTGTCTGGTGCGTGGCCTCCTTTGTCACGCTCAGGGTGAAATGTGTCTTTCTCTTTGTTTTGTGTTGTGTTACGTACTGTGTTCTCGGTTGTGTGTGCTGTGTACATGCTTTCCTGTGTGTTACGTATGGGGAAGGTGTTGGTTGGTCTGGGTATTTTGGGCATTGTATGTGATGTTAATTGTGTGGTGTGTGTGATGTGCTTGTGTGCTTATTGTGTGTGTGTTGTGTGTATTGGGTTGTGCTGACAGTGTGTGGTTCTGAGTGTGCTCTATATGGTATGTTTGTGGTTGTGTGTGTTATGTGTCATGTGTTGAGTGCATGTCGTGTGCGTTCTTGGCGGTTGTGGGTGGTTCTGTATGTGCTGTGGGTGTTTTGTGTGTGTGACTGTGATTTGTGTGTGGCTGTGTTAGAGAGGTTGTGTGTGTGTTTGGCGGCTTGAGCTATGCGTATGAGGGGAGACATGTTGACTGTGTGGTTGTGCTTGCTTTGGGTGTCTCATGGAGGGTGCAGTATGTACCTGTGCAAAGACTTTCATGTGTATTGTGAGCAGTTTTGTGCCTTGAAGTATGTGCTGTGAGTCTTGGGTCTGTTGTGTGCTTCTGTGTTGTGCTCCTGTGTGAGGATATATGTGTGGTGTCTGCTTGGTTGTGTGTGTTGCGTGTAATGCACCAAGTGTGTGCTAAGTGTGATCTTTGTTTTTTTGTGTGTGTTTTGCCTTGGTTTTATGTGTGCTGTGTGTCTTTTGCGTGGGTGAATGTGATTTCCGTGTGATTGTGTTTGAGTGGATTTGTGTGCGTTTGTTTGTTAAGTGTGTGATGTGAGATGTGTTGTCTGTGTGTGGTTGTGCTTGTTTAGTGTGCCTCGTTGTGTGTGCTCTGTATACTCTCTCAAATGTGGTTACTGTGTCTTGTGAGCTATTATGTGCTTTGTTGTGTCTGCTGTGTGTCCTGTGACTTTTGTTTTGTTACTGTATGGGTTTTGTGCACGTGTGCTTTGCATAGTGCTTTCCTGGGTGGATACGTGCGTGGGGTGTCTGTGTGAGACTGTGCACGTGGTGTGTCGTGTGTGACGTGTGCGCTACGGGCTGTGATGTGTAGCGTGTGAAATGTGTGTTTTGTGTGTCTGTCGGGTTTGTTGTGTCTGGGGTGCTGCCAGAGTTGTTGGTCTATGGTAGTGATTTGTGGTGTTTGTTTAGTGTTTCTGTGTGTATTCTGTGGTGCCATGCGGTGTGCCATGTGTTCTTGAGTGTTTTGTGTTGTGTTGTAAGTGATCTGTGCGTCTTGTTTGTTTTCTGTGTGTTGTGTACGAAATGTGCGTGGTATGGGTTATTTACAGCTTGTTGATCGCCTTGTGCTCTGCGTTTTGATCTGGGTCATGTCATGTGTGATATGTGCAGTTTTGAGCTTTGTGTTGTGTGAATTGAGTGGATCCTGTGGTGTTGTATATTTTGCCTTTCGATGAGCTTTCTGTTGGTGGTTGTGTTGTGTGTCTGGTGCGTGGCCTCCTTTGTAACGCTCAGGGTGAAATGTGTCTTTCTCTTTGTTGTGTGTTGTGTTACGTACTGTGTTCTGGGTTGTGTGTGCTGTGTACATGCTTTCCTGTGTGTTACGTATTGGGAAGGTGTTGGGTTGTCTGGGTATTTTGGGCATTGTGTGTGATGTTAATTGTGTGGTGTGTGTGATGTGCGTGTGTGCTTATTGTGTGTGTGATGTGTGTATTGGGTTGTGTTGACAGTGTGTGGTTCTGAGTGTGCTCTATATGGTATGCTTGTGGTTGTGTGTGTTATGTGTCGTGTGTTGAGTGCATGTCGTGTGCGTTCCTGGCGGTTGTGGGTGGTTCTGTATGAGTTGCGGGTGTTTTGTGTGTGTGACTGTGATTTGTGTGTGGCTGTGTTAGAGAGGTTGTGTGTGTGTTTGGCGGCTTGAGCTATGCGCATGAGGGGAGACATGTTGACTGTGTGGTTGTGCTTGCTTTGGGTGTCTCATGGAGTGTGCAGTATGTACCTGTGCAAAGACTTTCATGTGTATTGTGAGCAGTTTTGTGTCTTTGAGTATGTGCTGTGTCTCGGGTCTCTTGTGTGCTTCTGTGTTGTGCTCCTGTGTGAGGATATATGTGTGGTGTGTCTGCTTGGTTGTGTGTGTTGCGTGTAATGCACCAAGTGTGTCCTACGTGTGATCTTTGTTTTTTTGGGTGTGTTTTGCCTTTGTTTAATGTGTGCTGTGTGTCTTTTGCGTGGGTGAATGTGATTTCCGTGTGATTGTGTTTGAGTGGATTTGTGTGCGTTTGTTTGTTATGTGTGTGTTGTCAGATGTGTTGTCTGTGTTTGGTTGTGCTTGTTTAGTGTTCCTCGTTGTGTGTGCTGTGTATACTCTCTCAAATGTGGTTTCTGTGTCTTGTGGGCTATTATGTGCTTTGTTGTGTCTGCTGTGTGTCCTGTGACTTTTGTTTTGTTACTGTATGGGTTTTGTGCACGTGTGCTTTGCGTACTGCTTTCCAAGGTGGATACGTGCGTGGGGTGTCTGTGTGTGACTGTGCACGTGGTGTGTCGTGTGTGACATGTGCGCTATGGGCTGTGATGTGTAGCGTGTGAAATGTGTGTTTTGTTTGTCTGTCGGGTTTGTTGTGTGTCTGGGGTCTGCCAGATTTGTTGGTCAATGGTAGTGATTTGTGGTGTTTGTTTTGTGTTTCTGTGTGTATTCTGTTGTGCCATGCGCTGTGCCATGTGTTCTTGAGTGTTTTGTGTTGTGTTGTATGTGATCTGTGCGTCTTGTTTGTTTTCTGTGTGTTGTGAACGAAACGTGCGTGTTATGGGTTATATACTGCTTGTTGATCGCCTTGTGCTCTGCGTTTTGATCTGGGTCATGTTATGTGTGATATGTGCAGTTTTGAGCTTTGTGTTGTGTGAATTGGGTGGATCCTGTGGTGTTGTATATTTTGCCTTTCGATGAGCTTTCTGTTGGTGGTTGTGTTGTGTGTCTGGTGCGTGGCCTCCTTTGTCACGCTCAGGGTGAAATGTGTCTTTCTCTGTGTTGTGTGTTGTGTTACGTACTGTGTTCTGGGTTGTGTGTGCTGTGTACATGCTTTCCTGTGTGTTACGTATGGGGAAGGTGTTGGTTGGTCTGGGTATTTTGGGCATTGTGTGTGATGTTAATTGTGTGGTGTGTGTGATGTGCTTGTGTGCTTATTGTGTGTGTGTTGTGTGTATTGGGTTGTGCCGACAGTGTGTGGTTCTGAGTGTGCTCTATATGGTATGTTTGTGGTTGTGTGTGTTATGTGTCATGCGTTGAGTGCATGTCGTGTGCGTTCTTGGCGGTTGTGGGTGGTTCTGTATGTGCTGTGGGTGTTTTGTGTGTGTGACTGTGATTTGTGTGTGGCTGTGTTAGAGAAGTTGTGTGTGTGTTTGGCGGCTTGAGCTATGCGCATGAGGGGAGACATGTTGACTGTGTGGTTGTGCTTGCTTTGGGTGTCTCATGGAGTGTGCAGTATGTACCTGTGCAAAGACTTTTATGTGTATTGTGAGCAGTTTTGTGCCTTTGAGTATGTGCTGTGAGTCTCGGGTCTGTTGTGTGCTTCTGTGTTGTGCTCCTGTGTGAGGATATATGTGTGGTGTCTGCTTGGTTGTGTGTGTTGCGTGTAATGCACCAAGTGTGTGCTAAGTGTGATCTTTGTTTTTTTGTGTGTGTTTTGCCTTGGTTTTATGTGTGCTGTGTGTCTTTTGCGTGGGTGAATGTGATTTCCGTGTGATTGTGTTTGAGTGGATTTGTGTGCGTTTGTTTGTTAAGTGTGTGATGTGAGATGTGTTGTCTGTGTGTGGTTGTGCTTGTTTAGTGTGCCTCGTTGTGTGTGCTCTGTATACTCTCTCAAATGTGGTTTCTGTGTCTTGTGAGCTATTATGTGCTTTGTTGTGTCTGCTGTGTGTCCTGTGACTTTTGTTTTGTTACTGTATGGGTTTTGTGCACGTGTGCTTTGCATAGTGCTTTCCTGGGTGGATACGTGCGTGGGGTGTCTGTGTGAGACTGTGCACGTCGTGTGTCGTGTGTGACGTGTGCGCTACGGGCTGTGATGTGTAGCGTGTGAAATGTGTGTTTTGTGTGTCTGTCGGGTTTGTTGTGTCTGGGGTGCTGCCAGAGTTGTTGGTCTATGGTAGTGATTTGTGGTGTTTGTTTAGTGTTTCTGTGTGTATTCTGTTGTGCCATGTGTTGTGCCATGTGTTCTTGAGTGTTTTGTGTTGTGTTGTATGTGATCTGTGCGTCTTGTTTGTTTTCTGTGTGTTGTGTACGAAATGTGCATAGTATGGGTTATTTACTGCTTGTTGATCGCCTTGTGCTCTGCGTTTTGATCTGGGGCATGTTATGTGTGATATGTGCAGTTTTGAGCTTTGTGTTGTGTGAATTGAGTGGATCCTGTGGTGTTGTATATTTTGCCTTTCGATGAGCTTTCTGTTGGTGGTTGTGTTGTGTGTCTGGTGCGTGGCCTCCTTTGTCACGCTCAGGGTGAAATGTGTCTTTCTCTGTGTTGTTTGTTGTGTTACGTACTGTGTTCTGGGTTGTGTGTGCTGTGTACATGCTTTCCTGTGTGTTACGAATGGGGAAGGTGTTGGGTGGTCTGGGTATTTTGGGCATTGTGTGTGATGTTAACTGTGTGGTGTGTGTGATGTGCGTGTGTGCTTATTGAGTGTGTGTTGTGTGTATTGGGTTGTGCTGACAGTGTGTGGTTCTGAGTGTGCTCTATATGGTATGTTTGTGGTTGTGTGTGTTATGTGTCGTGTGTTGAATGCATGTCGTGTGCGTTCTTGGCGGTTGTGGGTGGTTCTGTATGAGTTGGGGGTGTTTTGTGTGTGTGACTGATTTGTGTGTGGCTGTGTTAGGTTGTGTGTGTGTTTGGCGGCTTGAGCTATGCGCATAAGGGGAGACATGTTGACTGTGTGGTTGTGCTTGCTTTGGGTGTCTCATGGAGTGTGCAGTATGTACCTGTGCAAAGACTTTCATGTGTATTGTGAGCAGTTTTGGGCCTTGAAGTATGTGCTGTGAGTGTCCGGTCTGTTGTGTGCTTCTGTGTTGTGCTCCTGTGTGAGGATATATGTGTGGTGTGTCTGCTTGGTTGTGTGTGTTGCGTGTAATGCACCGTGTGTCCTACGTGTGATCTTTGTTTTTTTGGGTGTGTTTTGCCTTTGTTTAATGTGTGCTGTGTGTCTTTTGCGTGGGTGAATGTGATTTCCGTGTGATTGTGTTTGAGTGGATTTGTGTGCGTTTGTTTGTTATGTGTGTGATGTCAGATGTGTTGTCTGTGTTTGGTTGTGCTTGTTTAGTGTTCCTCGTTGTGTGTGCTGTGTATACTCTCTCTAATGTGGTTTCTGTGTCTTGTGGGCTATTATGTGCTTTGTTGTGTCTGCTGTGTGTCCTGTGACTTTTGTTTTGTTACTGTATGGGTTTTGTGCACTTGTGCTTTACGTAGTGCTTTCCTGGATGGATACGTGCGTGGGGTGTCTGTGTGTGACTGTGCACTTGGTGTGTCGTGTGTGACGTGTGCGCTACGGGTTGTGATGTGTAGCATGTGAAATGTGTATTTTGTGTGTCTGTTGGGTTTGTTGTGTGTCTGGGGTGCTGCCAGAGTTGTTGGTCTATGGTAGTGATTCGTGGTGTTTGTTTTGTGTTTCTGTGTGTATTCTGTTTTGCCATGTGGTGTGCCATGTGTTCTTGAGTGTTTTGTGTTGTGTTGTATGTGATCTGTGCGTCTTGTTTGTTTTCTGTGTGTTGTGTACGAAATGTGCGTGGTATGGGTTATTTACAGCTTGTTGATCGCCTTGTGCTCTGCGTTTTGATCTGGGTCATGTCATGTGTGATATGTGCAGTTTTGAGCTTTGTGTTGTGTGAATTGAGTGGATCCTGTGGTGTTGTATATTTTGCCTTTCGATGAGCTTTCTGTTGGTGGTTGTGTTGTGTGTCTGGTGCGTGGCCTCCTTTGTCACGCTCAGGGTGAAATGTGTCTTTCTCTTTGTTGTGTGTTGTGTTACGTACTGTGTTCTGGGTTGTGTGTGCTGTGTACATGCTTTCCTGTGTGTTACGTATGGGGAAGGTGTTGGGTTGTCTGGGTATTTTGGGCATTGTGTGTGATGTTAATTGTGTGGTGTGTGTGATGTGCGTGTGTGCTTATTGTGTGTGTGATGTGTGTATTGGGTTGTGTTGACAGTGTGTGGTTCTGAGTGTGCTCTATATGGTATGCTTGTGGTTGTGTGTGTTATGTGTCGTGTGTTGAGTGCATGTCGTGTGCGTTCCTGGCGGTTGTGGGTGGTTCTGTATGAGTTGCGGGTGTATTGTGTGTGTGACTGTGATTTGTGTGTGGCTGTGTTAGAGAGGTTGTGTGTGTGTTTGGCGGCTTGAGCTATGCGCATGAGGGGAGACATGTTGACTGTGTGGTTGTGCTTGCTTTGGGTGTCTCATGGAGTGTGCAGTATGTACCTGTGCAAAGACTTTCATGTGTATTGTGAGCAGTTTTGTGCCTTTGAGTATGTGCTGTGTCTCGGGTCTGTTGTGTGCTTCTGTGTTGTGCTCCTGTGTGAGGATATATGTGTGGTGTGTCTGCTTGGTTGTGTGTGTTGCGTGTAATGCACCAAGTGTGTCCTACGTGTGATCTTTGTTTTTCTGGGTGTGTTTTGCCTTTGTTTAATGTGTGCTGTGTGTCTTTTGCGTGGGTGAATGTGATTTCCGTGTGATTGTGTTTGAGTGGATTTGTGTGCGTTTGTTTGTTATGTGTGTGATGTCAGATGTGTTGTCTGTGTTTGGTTGTGCTTGTTTAGTGTTCCTCGTTCTGTGTGCTGTGCATACTCTCTCAAATGTGGTTTCTGTGTCTTGTGGGCTATTATGTGCTTTGTTGTGTCTGCTGTGTGTCCTGTGACTTTTGTTTTGTTACTGTATGGGTTTTGTGCACTTGTGCTTTGCGTACTGCTTTCCTGGGTGGATACGTGCGTGGGGTGTCTGTGTGTGACTGTGCACGTGGTGTGTCGTGTGTGACATGTGCGCTATGGGCTGTGATGTGTAGCGTGTGAAATGTGTGTTTTGTGTGTCTGTCGGGTTTTTTGTGTGTCTGGGGTCTGCCAGATTTGTTGGTCAATGGTAGTGATTTGTGGTGTTTGTTTTGTGTTTCTGTGTGTATTCTGTTGTGCCATGCGCTGTGCCATGTGTTCTTGAGTGTTTTGTGTTGTGTTGTATGTGATCTGTGCGTCTTGTTTGTTTTCTGTGTGTTGTGTACGAAATGTGCGTAGTATGGGTTACTTACTGCTTGTTGATCGCCTTGTGCTCTGCGTTTTGATCTGGGGCATGTTATGTGTGATATGTGCAGGTTTGATCTTTGTGTTGTGTGAATTGGGTGGATCCTGTGGTGTTGTATATTTTGCCTTTCGATGAGCTTTCTGTTGGTGGTTGTGTTGTGTGTCTGGTGCGTGGCCTCCTTTGTCACGCTCAGGGTGAAATGTGTCTTTCTCTGTGTTGTGTGTTGTGTTACGTACTGTGTTCTGGGTTGTGTGTGCTGTGTACATGCTTTCCTGTGTGTTACGTATGGGGAAGGTGTTGGTTGGTCTGGGTATTTTGGGCATTGTGTGTGATGTTAATTGTGTGGTGTGTGTGATGTGCTTGTGTGCTTATTGTGTGTGTGTTGTGTGTATTGGGTTGTGCCGACAGTGTGTGGTTCTGAGTGTGCTCTATATGGTATGTTTGTGGTTGTGTGTGTTATGTGTCATGCGTTGAGTGCATGTCGTGTGCGTTCTTGGCGGTTGTGGGTGGTTCTGTATGTGCTGTGGGTGTTTTGTGTGTGTGACTGTGATTTGTGTGTGGCTGTGTTAGAGAAGTTGTGTGTGTGTTTGGCGGCTTGAGCTATGCGCATGAGGGGAGACATGTTGACTGTGTGGTTGTGCTTGCTTTGGGTGTCTCATGGAGTGTGCAGTATGTACCTGTGCAAAGACTTTCATGTGTATTGTGAGCAGTTTTGTGCCTTTGAGTATGTGCTGTGAGTCCCGGGTCTGTTGTGTGCTTCTGTGTTGTGCTCCTGTGTGAGGATATATGTGTGGTGTGTCTGCTTGGTTGTGTGTGTTGCGTGTAATGCACCAAGTGTGTCCTATGTGTGATCATTGTTTTTTTGGGTGTGTTTTGCCTTGGTTTAATGTGTGCTGTGTGTCTTGCGTGGGTGATTGTGATTTCCGTGTGATTGTGTTTGAGTGGATTTGTGTGCGTTTGTTTGTTAAGTGTGTGATGTGAGATGTGTTGTCTGTGTGTGGTTGTGCTTGTTTAGTGTGTCTCGTTGTGTGTGCTCTGTATACTCTCTCAAATGTGGTTTCTGTGTCTTGTGGGCTATTATGTGCTTTGTTGTGTCTGCTGTGTGTCCTGTGACTTTTGTTTTGTTACTGTATGGGTTTTGTGCACGTGTGCTTTACGTAGTGCTTTCCTGGGTGGATACGTGCGTGGGGTGTCTGTGTGTGACTGTGCACGTGGTGTGTCGTGTGTGACGTGTGCGCTACGGGCTGTGATGTGTAGCGTGTGAAATGTGTGTTTTGTGTGTCTGTCGGGTTTGTTGTGTGTCTGGGGTGCTGCCAGAGTTGGTCTATGGTAGTGATTTGTGGTGTTTGTTTGTGTTTCTGTGTGTATTCTGTGGTGCCATGCGGTGTGCCATGTGTTCTTGAGTGTTTTGTGTTGTGTTGTAAGTGATCTGTGCGTCTTGTTTGTTTTCTGTGTGTTGTGTACGAAATGTGCGTGGTATGGGTTATTTACAGCTTGTTGATCGCCTTGTGCTCTGCGTTTTGATCTGGGTCATGTCATGTGTGATATGTGCAGTTTTGAGCTTTGTGTTGTGTGAATTGAGTGGATCCTGTGGTGTTGTATATTTTGCCTTTCGATGAGCTTTCTGTTGGTGGTTGTGTTGTGTGTCTGGTGCGTGGCCTCCTTTGTCACGCTCAGGGTGAAATGTGTCTTTCTCTTTGTTTTGTGTTGTGTTACGTACTGTGTTCTCGGTTGTGTGTGCTGTGTACATGCTTTCCTGTGTGTTACGTATGGGGAAGGTGTTGGTTGGTCTGGGTATTTTGGGCATTGTGTGTGATGTTAATTGTGTGGTGTGTGTGATGTGCTTGTGTGCTTATTGTGTGTGTGTTGTGTGTATTGGGTTGTGCTGACAGTGTGTGGTTCTGAGTGTGCTCTATATGGTATGTTTGTGGTTGTGTGTGTTATGTGTCATGTGTTGAGTGCATGTCGTGTGCGTTCTTGGCGGTTGTGGGTGGTTCTGTATGTGCTGTGGGTGTTTTGTGTGTGTGACTGTGATTTGTGTGTGGCTGTGTTAGAGAGGTTGTGTGTGTGTTTGGCGGCTTGAGCTATGCGTATGAGGGGAGACATGTTGACTGTGTGGTTGTGCTTGCTTTGGGTGTCTCATGGAGGGTGCAGTATGTACCTGTGCAAAGACTTTCATGTGTATTGTGAGCAGTTTTGTGCCTTGAAGTATGTGCTGTGAGTCTTGGGTCTGTTGTGTGCTTCTGTGTTGTGCTCCTGTGTGAGGATATATGTGTGGTGTCTGCTTGGTTGTGTGTGTTGCGTGTAATGCACCAAGTGTGTGCTAAGTGTGATCTTTGTTTTTTTGTGTGTGTTTTGCTTTGGTTTTATGTGTGCTGTGTGTCTTTTGCGTGGGTGAATGTGATTTCCGTGTGATTGTGTTTGAGTGGATTTGTGTGCGTTTGTTTGTTAAGTGTGTGATGTGAGATGTGTTGTCTGTGTGTGGTTGTGCTTGTTTAGTGTGCCTCGTTGTGTGTGCTCTGTATACTCTCTCAAATGTGGTTTCTGTGTCTTGTGAGCTATTATGTGCTTTGTTGTGTCTGCTGTGTGTCCTGTGACTTTTGTTTTGTTACTGTATGGGTTTTGTGCACGTGTGCTTTGCATAGTGCTTTCCTGGGTGGATACGTGCGTGGGGTGTCTGTGTGAGACTGTGCACGTGGTGTGTCGTGTGTGACGTGTGCGCTACGGGCTGTGATGTGTAGCGTGTGAAATGTGTGTTTTGTGTGTCTGTCGGGTTTGTTGTGTCTGGTGTGCTGCCAGAGTTGTTGGTCTATGGTAGTGATTTGTGGTGTTTGTTTAGTGTTTCTGTGTGTATTCTGTTGTGCCATGTGTTGTGCCATGTGTTCTTGAGTGTTTTGTGTTGTGTTGTATGTGATCTGTGCGTCTTGTTTGTTTTCTGTGTGTTGTGTACGAAATGTGCATAGTATGGGTTATTTACTGCTTGTTGATCGCCTTGTGCTCTGCGTTTGGATCTGGGGCATGTTATGTGTGATATGTGCAGTTTTGAGCTTTGTGTTGTGTGAATTGAGTGGATCCTGTGGTGTTGTATATTTTGCCTTTCGATGAGCTTTCTGTTGGTGGTTGTGTTGTGTGTCTGGTGCGTGGCCTCCTTTGTCACGCTCAGGGTGAAATGTGTCTTTCTCTGTGTTGTTTGTTGTGTTACGTACTGTGTTCTGGGTTGTGTGTGCTGTGTACATGCTTTCCTGTGTGTTACGAATGGGGAAGGTGTTGGTTGGTCTGGGTATTTTGGGCATTGTGTGTGATGTTAACTGTGTGGTGTGTGTGATGTGCGTGTGTGCTTATTGAGTGTGTGTTGTGTGTATTGGGTTGTGCTGACAGTGTGTGGTTCTGAGTGTGCTCTATATGGTATGTTTGTGGTTGTGTGTGTTATGTGTCGTGTGTTGAATGCATGTCGTGTGCGTTCTTGGCGGTTGTGGGTGGTTCTGTATGAGTTGGGGGTGTTTTGTGTGTGTGACTGATTTGTGTGTGGCTGTGTTAGGTTGTGTGTGTGTTTGGCGGCTTGAGCTATGCGCATAAGGGGAGACATGTTGACTGTGTGGTTGTGCTTGCTTTGGGTGTCTCATGGAGTGTGCAGTATGTACCTGTGCAAAGACTTTCATGTGTATTGTGAGCAGTTTTGTGCCTTGAAGTATGTGCTGTGAGTGTCCGGTCTGTTGTGTGCTTCTGTGTTGTGCTCCTGTGTGAGGATATATGTGTGGTGTGTCTGCTTGGTTGTGTGTGTTGCGTGTAATGCACCGTGTGTCCTACGTGTGATCTTTGTTTTTTTGGGTGTGTTTTGCCTTTGTTTAATGTGTGCTGTGTGTCTTTTGCGTGGGTGAATGTGATTTCCGTGTGATTGTGTTTGAGTGGATTTGTGTGCGTTTGTTTGTTATGTGTGTGATGTCAGATGTGTTGTCTGTGTTTGGTTGTGCTTGTTTAGTGTTCCTCGTTGTGTGTGCTGTGTATACTCTCTCTAATGTGGTTTCTGTGTCTTGTGGGCTATTATGTGCTTTGTTGTGTCTGCTGTGTGTCCTGTGACTTTTGTTTTGTTACTGTATGGGTTTTGTGCACTTGTGCTTTACGTAGTGCTTTCCTGGATGGATATGTGCGTGGGGTGTCTGTGTGTGACTGTGCACGTGGTGTGTCGTGTGTGACGTGTGCGCTACAGGCTGTGATGTGTAGCATGTGAAATGTGTATTTTGTGTGTCTGTTGGGTTTGTTGTGTGTCTGGGGTGCTGCCAGAGTTGTTGGACTATGGTAGTGATTAGTGGTGTTTGTTTTGTGTTTCTGTGTGTATTCTGTTTTGCCATTTGGTGTGCCATGTGTTCTTGAGTGTTTTGTGTTGTGTTGTATGTGATCTGTGCGTCTTGTTTGTTTTCTGTGTGTTGTGTACGAAATGTGCGTGGTATGGGTTATTTATAGCTTGTTGATCGCCTTGTGCTCTGCGTTTTGATCTGGGTCATGTCATGTGTGATATGTGCAGTTTTGAGCTTTGTGTTGTGTGAATTGAGTGGATCCTGTGGTGTTGTATATTTTGCCTTTCGATGAGCTTTCTGTTGGTGGTTGTGTTGTGTGTCTGGTGCGTGGCCTCCTTTGTCACGCTCAGGGTGAAATGTGTCTTTCTCTTTGTTGTGTGTTGTGTTACGTACTGTGTTCTGTGTTGTGTGTGCTGTGTACATGCTTTCCTGTGTGTTACGTATGGGGAAGGTGTTGGGTTGTCTGGGTATTTTGGGCATTGTGTGTGATGTTAATTGTGTGGTGTGTGTGATGTGCGTGTGTGCTTATTGTGTGTGTGATGTGTGTATTGGGTTGTGTTGACAGTGTGTGGTTCTGAGTGTGCTCTATATGGTATGCTTGTGGTTGTGTGTGTTATGTGTCGTGTGTTGAGTGCATGTCGTGTGCGTTCCTGGCGGTTGTGGGTGGTTCTGTATGAGTTGCGGGTGTTTTGTGTGTGTGACTGTGATTTGTGTGTGGCTGTGTTAGAGAGGTTGTGTGTGTGTTTGGCGGCTTGAGCTATGCGCATGAGGGGAGACATGTTGACTGTGTGGTTGTGCTTGCTTTGGGTGTCTCATGGAGTGTGCAGTATGTACCTGTGCAAAGACTTTCATGTGTATTGTGAGCAGTTTTGTGCCTTTGAGTATGTGCTGTGTCTCGGGTCTGTTGTGTGCTTCTGTGTTGTGCTCCTGTGTGAGGATATATGTGTGGTGTGTCTGCTTGGTTGTGTGTGTTGCGTGTAATGCACCAAGTGTGTCCTACGTGTGATCTTTGTTTTTTTGGGTGTGTTTTGCCTTTGTTTAATGTGTGCTGTGTGTCTTTTGCGTGGGTGAATGTGATTTCCGTGTGATTGTGTTTGAGTGGATTTGTGTGCGTTTGTTTGTTATGTGTGTGATGTCAGATGTGTTGTCTGTGTTTGGTTGTGCTTGTTTAGTGTTCCTCGTTGTGTGTGCTGTGTATACTCTCTCAAATGTGGTTTCTGTGTCTTGTTGGCTATTATGTGCTTTGTTGTGTCTGCTGTGTGTCCTGTGACTTTTGTTTTGTTACTGTATGGGTTTTGTGCACGTGTGCTTTGCGTACTGCTTTCCAAGGTGGATACGTGCGTGGGGTGTCTGTGTGTGACTGTGCACGTGGTGTGTCGTGTGTGACTTGTGCGCTATGGGCTGTGATGTGTAGCGTGTGAAATGTGTGTTTTGTTTGTCTGTCGGGTTTGTTGTGTGTCTGGGGTCTGCCAGATTTGTTGGTCTATGGTAGTGATTTGTGGTGTTTGTTTTGTGTTTCCGTGTGTATTCTGTTGTGCCATGCGCTGTGCCATGTGTTCTTGAGTGTTTTGTGTTGTGTTGTATGTGATCTGTGCGTCTTGTTTGTTTTCTGTGTGTTGTGTACGAAACGTGCGTGTTATGGGTTATATACTGCTTGTTGATCGCCTTGTGCTCTGCGTTTTGATCTGGGGCATGTTATGTGTGATATGTACAGTTTTGAGCTTTGTGTTGTGTGAATTGAGTGGATCCTGTGGTGTTGTATATTTTGCCTTTCGATGAGCTTTCTGTTGGTGGTTGTGTTGTGTGTCTGGTGCGTGGCCTCCTTTGTAACGCTCAGGGTGAAATGTGTCTTTCTCTTTGTTTTGTGTTGTGTTACGTACTGTGTTCTCGGTTGTGTGTGCTGTGTACATGCTTTCCTGTGTGTTACGTATGGGGAAGGTGTTGGTTGGTCTGGGTATTTTGGGCATTGTGTGTGATGTTAATTGTGTGGTGTGTGTGATGTGCTTGTGTGCTTATTGTGTGTGTGTTGTGTGTATTGGGTTGTGCTGACAGTGTGTGGTTCTGAGTGTGCTCTATATGGTATGTTTGTGGTTGTGTGTGTTATGTGTCATGTGTTGAGTGCATGTCGTGTGCGTTCTTGGCGGTTGTGGGTGGTTCTGTATGTGCTGTGGGTGTTTTGTGTGTGTGACTGTGATTTGTGTGTGGCTGTGTTAGAGAGGTTGTGTGTGTGTTTGGCGGCTTGAGCTATGCGTATGAGGGGAGACATGTTGACTGTGTGGTTGTGCTTGCTTTGGGTGTCTCATGGAGGGTGCAGTATGTACCTGTGCAAAGACTTTCATGTGTATTGTGAGCAGTTTTGTGCCTTGAAGTATGTGCTGTGAGTCTTGGGTCTGTTGTGTGCTTCTGTGTTGTGCTCCTGTGTGAGGATATATGTGTGGTGTCTGCTTGGTTGTGTGTGTTGCGTGTAATGCACCAAGTGTGTGCTAAGTGTGATCTTTGTTTTTTTGTGTGTGTTTTGCCTTGGTTTTATGTGTGCTGTGTGTCTTTTGCGTGGGTGAATGTGATTTCCGTGTGATTGTGTTTGAGTGGATTTGTGTGCGTTTGTTTGTTAAGTGTGTGATGTGAGATGTGTTGTCTGTGTGTGGTTGTGCTTGTTTAGTGTGCCTCGTTGTGTGTGCTCTGTATACTCTCTCAAATGTGGTTTCTGTGTCTTGTGAGCTATTATGTGCTTTGTTGTGTCTGCTGTGTGTCCTGTGACTTTTGTTTTGTTACTGTATGGGTTTTGTGCACGTGTGCTTTGCATAGTGCTTTCCTGGGTGGATACGTGCGTGGGGTGTCTGTGTGAGACTGTGCACGTGGTGTGTCGTGTGTGACGTGTGCGCTACGGGCTGTGATGTGTAGCGTGTGAAATGTGTGTTTTGTGTGTCTGTCGGGTTTGTTGTGTCTGGGGTGCTGCCAGAGTTGTTGGTCTATGGTAGTGATTTGTGGTGTTTGTTTAGTGTTTCTGTGTGTATTCTGTTGTGCCATGTGTTGTGCCATGTGTTCTTGAGTGTTTTGTGTTGTGTTGTATGTGATCTGTGCGTCTTGTTTGTTTTCTGTGTGTTGTGTACGAAATGTGCATAGTATGGGTTATTTACTGCTTGTTGATCGCCTTGTGCTCTGCGTTTTGATCTGGGGCATGTTATGTGTGATATGTGCAGTTTTGAGCTTTGTGTTGTGTGAATTGAGTGGATCCTGTGGTGTTGTATATTTTGCCTTTCGATGAGCTTTCTGTTGGTGGTTGTGTTGTGTGTCTGGTGCGTGGCCTCCTTTGTCACGCTCAGGGTGAAATGTGTCTTTCTCTGTGTTGTTTGTTGTGTTACGTACTGTGTTCTGGGTTGTGTGTGCTGTGTACATGCTTTCCTGTGTGTTACGAATGGGGAAGGTGTTGGGTGGTCTGGGTATTTTGGGCATTGTGTGTGATGTTAACTGTGTGGTGTGTGTGATGTGCGTGTGTGCTTATTGAGTGTGTGTTGTGTGTATTGGGTTGTGCTGACAGTGAGTGGTTCTGAGTGTGCTCTATATGGTATGTTTGTGGTTGTGTGTGTTATGTGTCGTGTGTTGAATGCATGTCGTGTGCGTTCTTGGCGGTTGTGGGTGGTTCTGTATGAGTTGGGGGTGTTTTGTGTGTGTGACTGATTTGTGTGTGGCTGTGCTAGGTTGTGTGTGTGTTTGGCCGCTTGAGCTATGCGCATAAGGGGAGACATGTTGACTGTGTGGTTGTGCTTGCTTTGGGTGTCTCATGGAGTGTGCAGTATGTACCTGTGCAAAGACTTTCATGTGTATTGTGAGCAGTTTTGTGCCTTGAAGTATGTGCTGTGAGTGTCCGGTCTGTTGTGTGCTTCTGTGTTGTGCTCCTGTGTGAGGATATATGTGTGGTGTGTCTGCTTGGTTGTGTGTGTTGCGTGTAATGCACCGTGTGTCCTACATGTGATCTTTGTTTTTTTGGGTGTGTTTTGCCTTTGTTTAATGTGTGCTGTGTGTCTTTTGCGTGGGTGAATGTGATTTCCGTGTGATTGTGTTTGAGTGGATTTGTGTGCGTTTGTTTGTTATGTGTGTGATGTCAGATGTGTTGTCTGTGTTTGGTTGTGCTTGTTTAGTGTTCCTCGTTGTGTGTGCTGTGTATACTCTCTCTAATGTGGTTTCTGTGTCTTGTGGGCTATTATGTGCTTTGTTGTGTCTGCTGTGTGTCCTGTGACTTTTGTTTTGTTACTGTATGGGTTTTGTGCACTTGTGCTTTACGTAGTGCTTTCCTGGATGGATACGTGCGTGGGGTGTCTGTGTGTGACTGTGCACTTGGTGTGTCGTGTGTGACGTGTGCGCTACGGGCTGTGATGTGTAGCATGTGAAATGTGTATTTTGTGTGTCTGTTGGGTTTGTTGTGTGTCTGGGGTGCTGCCAGAGTTGTTGGTCTATGGTAGTGATTAGTGGTGTTTGTTTTGTGTTTCTGTGTGTATTCTGTTTTGCCATGTGGTGTGCCATGTGTTCTTGAGTGTTTTGTGTTGTGTTGTATGTGATCTGTGCGTCTTGTTTGTTTTCTGTGTGTTGTGTACGAAATGTGCGTGGTATGGGTTATTTACAGCTTGTTGATCGCCTTGTGCTCTGCGTTTTGATCTGGGTCATGTCATGTGTGATATGTGCAGTTTTGAGCTTTGTGTTGTGTGAATTGAGTGGATCCTGTGGTGTTGTATATTTTGCCTTTCGATGAGCTTTCTGTTGGTGGTTGTGTTGTGTGTCTGGTGCGTGGCCTCCTTTGTCACGCTCAGGGTGAAATGTGTCTTTCTCTTTGTTGTGTGTTGTGTTACGTACTGTGTTCTGGGTTGTGTGTGCTGTGTACATGCTTTCCTGTGTGTTACGTATGGGGAAGGTGTTGGGTTGTCTGGGTATTTTGGGCATTGTGTGTGATGTTAATTGTGTGGTGTGTGTGATGTGCGTGTGTGCTTATTGTGTGTGTGATGTGTGTATTGGGTTGTGTTGACAGTGTGTGGTTCTGAGTGTGCTCTATATGGTATGCTTGTGGTTGTGTGTGTTATGTGTCGTGTGTTGAGTGCATGTCGTGTGCGTTCCTGGCGGTTGTGGGTGGTTCTGTATGAGTTGCGGGTGTTTTGTGTGTGTGACTGTGATTTGTGTGTGGCTGTGTTAGAGAGGTTGTGTGTGTGTTTGGCGGCTTGAGCTATGCGCATGAGGGGAGACATGTTGACTGTGTGGTTGTGCTTGCTTTGGGTGTCTCATGGAGTGTGCAGTATGTACCTGTGCAAAGACTTTCATGTGTATTGTGAGCAGTTTTGTGCCTTTGAGTATGTGCTGTGTCTCGGGTCTGTTGTGTGCTTCTGTGTTGTGCTCCTGTGTGAGGATATATGTGTGGTGTGTCTGCTTGGTTGTGTGTGTTGCGTGTAATGCACCAAGTGTGTCCTACGTGTGATCTTTGTTTTTTTGGGTGTGTTTTGCCTTTGTTTAATGTGTGCTGTGTGTCTTTTGCGTGGGTGAATGTGATTTCAGTGTGATTGTGTTTGAGTGGATTTGTGTGCGTTTGTTTGTTATGTGTGTGATGTCAGATGTGTGGTCTGTGTTTGGTTGTGCTTGTTTAGTGTTCCTCGTTCTGTGTGCTGTGCATACTCTCTCAAATGTGGTTTCTGTGTCTTGTGGGCTATTATGTGCTTTGTTGTGTCTGCTGTGTGTCCTGTGACTTTTGTTTTGTTACTGTATGGGTTTTGTGCACGTGTGCTTTGCGTACTGCTTTCCTGGGTGGATACGTGCGTGGGGTGTCTGTGTGTGACTGTGCACGTGGTGTGTCGTGTGTGACATGTGCGCTATGGGCTGTGATGTGTAGCGTGTGAAATGTGTGTTTTGTGTGTCTGTCGGGTTTTTTGTGTGTCTGGGGTCTGCCAGATTTGTTGGTCTATGGTAGTGATTTGTGGTGTTTGTTTTGTGTTTCTGTGTGTATTCTGTTGTGCCATGCGCTGTGCCATGTGTTCTTGAGTGTTTTGTGTTGTGTTGTATGTGATCTGTGCGTCTTGTTTGTTTTCTGTGTGTTGTGTACGAAATGTGCGTAGTATGGGTTACTTACTGCTTGTTGATCGCCTTGTGCTCTGCGTTTTGATCTGGGGCATGTTATGTGTGATATGTGCAGGTTTGATCTTTGTGTTGTGTGAATTGGGTGGATCCTGTGGTGTTGTATATTTTGCCTTTCGATGAGCTTTCTGTTGGTGGTTGTGTTGTGTGTCTGGTGCGTGGCCTCCTTTGTCACGCTCAGGGTGAAATGTGTCTTTCTCTGTGTTGTGTGTTGTGTTACGTACTGTGTTCTGGGTTGTGTGTGCTGTGTACATGCTTTCCTGTGTGTTACGTATGGGGAAGGTGTTGGTTGGTCTGGGTATTTTGGGCATTGTGTGTGATGTTAATTGTGTGGTGTGTGTGATGTGCTTGTGTGCTTATTGTGTGTGTGTTGTGTGTATTGGGTTGTGCCGACAGTGTGTGGTTCTGAGTGTGCTCTATATGGTATGTTTGTGGTTGTGTGTGTTATGTGTCATGCGTTGAGTGCATGTCGTGTGCGTTCTTGGCGGTTGTGGGTGGTTCTGTATGTGCTGTGGGTGTTTTGTGTGTGTGACTGTGATTTGTGTGTGGCTGTGTTAGAGAAGTTGTGTGTGTGTTTGGCGGCTTGAGCTATGCGCATGAGGGGAGACATGTTGACTGTGTGGTTGTGCTTGCTTTGGGTGTCTCATGGAGTGTGCAGTATGTACCTGTGCAAAGACTTTCATGTGTATTGTGAGCAGTTTTGTGCCTTTGAGTATGTGCTGTGTGTCCCGGGTCTGTTGTGTGCTTCTGTGTTGTGCTCCTGTGTGAGGATATATGTGTGGTGTGTCTGCTTGGTTGTGTGTGTTGCGTGTAATGCACCAAGTGTGTCCTATGTGTGATCATTGTTTTTTTGGGTGTGTTTTGCCTTGGTTTAATGTGTGCTGTGTGTCTTGCGTGGGTGATTGTGATTTCCGTGTGATTGTGTTTGAGTGGATTTGTGTGCGTTTGTTTGTTAAGTGTGTGATGTGAGATGTGTTGTCTGTGTGTGGTTGTGCTTGTTTAGTGTGTCTCGTTGTGTGTGCTCTGTATACTCTCTCAAATGTGGTTTCTGTGTCTTGTGGGCTATTAGGTGCTTTGTTGTGTCTGCTGTGTGTCCTGTGACTTTTGTTTTGTTACTGTATGGGTTTTGTGCACGTGTGCTTTACGTAGTGCTTTCCTGGGTGGATACGTGCGTGGGGTGTCTGTGTGTGACTGTGCACGTGGTGTGTCGTGTGTGACGTGTGCGCTACGGGCTGTGATGTGTAGCGTGTGAAATGTGTGTTTTGTGTGTCTGTCGGGTTTGTTGTGTGTCTGGGGTGCTGCCAGAGTTGGTCTATGGTAGTGATTTGTGGTGTTTGTTTGTGTTTCTGTGTGTATTCTGTGGTGCCATGCGGTGTGCCATGTGTTCTTGAGTGTTTTGTGTTGTGTTGTAAGTGATCTGTGCGTCTTGTTTGTTTTCTGTGTGTTGTGTACGAAATGTGCGTGGTATGGGTTATTTACAGCTTGTTGATCGCCTTGTGCTCTGCGTTTTGATCTGGGTCATGTCATGTGTGATATGTGCAGTTTTGAGCTTTGTGTTGTGTGAATTGAGTGGATCCTGTGGTGTTGTATATTTTGCCTTTCGATGAGCTTTCTGTTGGTGGTTGTGTTGTGTGTCTGGTGCGTGGCCTCCTTTGTCACGCTCAAGGTGAAATCTGTCTTTCTCTTTGTTTTGTGTTGTGTTACGTACTGTGTTCTCGGTTGTGTGTGCTGTGTACATGCTTTCCTGTGTGTTACGTATGGGGAAGGTGTTGGTTGGTCTGGGTATTTTGGGCATTGTGTGTGATGTTAATTGTGTGGTGTGTGTGATGTGCTTGTGTGCTTATTGTGTGTGTGTTGTGTGTATTGGGTTGTGCTGACAGTGTGTGGTTCTGAGTGTGCTCTATATGGTATGTTTGTGGTTGTGTGTGTTATGTGTCATGTGTTGAGTGCATGTCGTGTGCGTTCTTGGCGGTTGTGGGTGGTTCTGTATGTGCTGTGGGTGTTTTGTGTGTGTGACTGTGATTTGTGTGTGGCTGTGTTAGAGAGGTTGTGTGTGTGTTTGGCGGCTTGAGCTATGCGTATGAGGGGAGACATGTTGACTGTGTGGTTGTGCTTGCTTTGGGTGTCTCATGGAGGGTGCAGTATGTACCTGTGCAAAGACTTTCATGTGTATTGTGAGCAGTTTTGTGCCTTGAAGTATGTGCTGTGAGTCTTGGGTCTGTTGTGTGCTTCTGTGTTGTGCTCCTGTGTGAGGATATATGTGTGGTGTGTCTGCTTGGTTGTGTGTGTTGCGTGTAATGCACCAAGTGTGTGCTAAGTGTGATCTTTGTTTTTTTGTGTGTGTTTTGCCTTGGTTTTATGTGTGCTGTGTGTCTTTTGCGTGGGTGAATGTGATTTCCGTGTGATTGTGTTTGAGTGGATTTGTGTGCGTTTGTTTGTTATGTGTGTGATGTGAGATGTGTTGTCTGTGTGTGGTTGTGCTTGTTTAGTGTGCCTCGTTGTGTGTGCTCTGTATACTCTCTCAAATGTGGTTTCTGTGTCTTGTGAGCTATTATGTGCTTTGTTGTGTCTGCTGTGTGTCCTGTGACTTTTGTTTTGTTACTGTATGGGTTTTGTGCACGTGTGCTTTGCATAGTGCTTTCCTGGGTGGATACGTGCGTGGGGTGTCTGTGTGAGACTGTGCACGTGGTGTGTCGTGTGTGACGTGTGCGCTACGGGCTGTGATGTGTAGCGTGTGAAATGTGTGTTTTGTGTGTCTGTCGGGTTTGTTGTGTCTGGGGTGCTGACAGAGTTGTTGGTCTATGGTAGTGATTTGTGGTGTTTGTTTAGTGTTTCTGTGTGTATTCTGTTGTGCCATGTGTTGTGCCATGTGTTCTTGAGTGTTTTGTGTTGTGTTGTATGTGATCTGTGCGTCTTGTTTGTTTTCTGTGTGTTGTGTACGAAATGTGCATAGTATGGGTTATTTACTGCTTGTTGATCGCCTTGTGCTCTGCGTTTGGATCTGGGGCATGTTATGTGTGATATGTGCAGTTTTGAGCTTTGTGTTGTGTGAATTGAGTGGATCCTGTGGTGTTGTATATTTTGCCTTTCGATGAGCTTTCTGTTGGTGGTTGTGTTGTGTGTCTGGTGCGTGGCCTCCTTTGTCACGCTCAGGGTGAAATGTGTCTTTCTCTGTGTTGTTTGTTGTGTTACGTACTGTGTTCTGGGTTGTGTGTGCTGTGTACATGCTTTCCTGTGTGTTACGAATGGGGAAGGTGTTGGGTGGTCTGGGTATTTTGGGCATTGTGTGTGATGTTAACTGTGTGGTGTGTGTGATGTGCGTGTGTGCTTATTGAGTGTGTGTTGTGTGTATTGGGTTGTGCTGACAGTGTGTGGTTCTGAGTGTGCTCTATATGGTATGTTTGTGGTTGTGTGTGTTATGTGTCGTGTGTTGAATGCATGTCGTGTGCGTTCTTGGCGGTTGTGGGTGGTTCTGTATGAGTTGGGGGTGTTTTGTGTGTGTGACTGATTTGTGTGTGGCTGTGTTAGGTTGTGTGTGTGTTTGGCGGCTTGAGCTATGCGCATAAGGGGAGACATGTTGACTGTGTGGTTGTGCTTGCTTTGGGTGTCTCATGGAGTGTGCAGTATGTACCTGTGCAAAGACTTTCATGTGTATTGTGAGCAGTTTTGTGCCTTGAAGTATGTGCTGTGAGTGTCCGGTCTGTTGTGTGCTTCTGTGTTGTGCTCCTGTGTGAGGATATATGTGTGGTGTGTCTGCTTGGTTGTGTGTGTTGCGTGTAATGCACCGTGTGTCCTACGTGTGATCTTTGTTTTTTTGGGTGTGTTTTGCCTTTGTTTAATGTGTGCTGTGTGTCTTTTGCGTGGGTGAATGTGATTTCCGTGTGATTGTGTTTGAGTGGATTTGTGTGCGTTTGTTTGTTATGTGTGTGATGTCAGATGTGTTGTCTGTGTTTGGTTGTGCTTGTTTAGTGTTCCTCGTTGTGTGTGCTGTGTATACTCTCTCTAATGTGGTTTCTGTGTCTTGTGGGCTATTATGTGCTTTGTTGTGTCTGCTGTGTGTCCTGTGACTTTTGTTTTGTTACTGTATGGGTTTTGTGCACTTGTGCTTTACGTAGTGCTTTCCTGGATGGATACGTGCGTGGGGTGTCTGTGTGTGACTGTGCACGTGGTGTGTCGTGTGTGACGTGTGCGCTACAGGCTGTGATGTGTAGCATGTGAAATGTGTATTTTGTGTGTCTGTTGGGTTTGTTGTGTGTCTGGGGTGCTGCCAGAGTTGTTGGACTATGGTAGTGATTAGTGGTGTTTGTTTTGTGTTTCTGTGTGTATTCTGTTTTGCCATTTGGTGTGCCATGTGTTCTTGAGTGTTTTGTGTTGTGTTGTATGTGATCTGTGCGTCTTGTTTGTTTTCTGTGTGTTGTGTACGAAATGTGCGTGGTATGGGTTATTTATAGCTTGTTGATCGCCTTGTGCTCTGCGTTTTGATCTGGGTCATGTCATGTGTGATATGTGCAGTTTTGAGCTTTGTGTTGTGTGAATTGAGTGGATCCTGTGGTGTTGTATATTTTGCCTTTCGATGAGCTTTCTGTTGGTGGTTGTGTTGTGTGTCTGGTGCGTGGCCTCCTTTGTCACGCTCAGGGTGAAATGTGTCTTTCTCTTTGTTGTGTGTTGTGTTACGTACTGTGTTCTGGGTTGTGTGTGCTGTGTACATGCTTTCCTGTGTGTTACGTATGGGGAAGGTGTTGGGTTGTCTGGGTATTTTGGGCATTGTGTGTGATGTTAATTGTGTGGTGTGTGTGATGTGCGTGTGTGCTTATTGTGTGTGTGATGTGTGTATTGGGTTGTGTTGACAGTGTGTGGTTCTGAGTGTGCTCTATATGGTATGCTTGTGGTTGTGTGTGTTATGTGTCGTGTGTTGAGTGCATGTCGTGTGCGTTCCTGGCGGTTGTGGGTGGTTCTGTATGAGTTGCGGGTGTTTTGTGTGTGTGACTGTGATTTGTGTGTGGCTGTGTTAGAGAGGTTGTGTGTGTGTTTGGCGGCTTGAGCTATGCGCATGAGGGGAGACATGTTGACTGTGTGGTTGTGCTTGCTTTGGGTGTCTCATGGAGTGTGCAGTATGTACCTGTGCAAAGACTTTCATGTGTATTGTGAGCAGTTTTGTGCCTTTGAGTATGTGCTGTGTCTCGGGTCTGTTGTGTGCTTCTGTGTTGTGCTCCTGTGTGAGGATATATGTGTGGTGTGTCTGCTTGGTTGTGTGTGTTGCGTGTAATGCACCAAGTGTGTCCTACGTGTGATCTTTGTTTTTTTGGGTATGTTTTGCCTTTGTTTAATGTGTGCTGTGTGTCTTTTGCGTGGGTGAATGTGATTTCCGTGTGATTGTGTTTGAGTGGATTTGTGTGCGTTTGTTTGTTATGTGTGTGATGTCAGATGTGTTGTCTGTGTTCGGTTGTGCTTGTTTAGTGTTCCTCGTTGTGTGTGCTGTGTATACTCTCTCAAATGTGGTTTCTGTGTCTTGTGGGCTATTATGTGCTTTGTTGTGTCTGCTGTGTGTCCTGTGACTTTTGTTTTGTTACTGTATGGGTTTTGTGCACGTGTGCTTTGCGTACTGCTTTCCAAGGTGGATACGTGCGTGGGGTGTCTGTGTGTGACTGTGCACGTGGTGTGTCGTGTGTGACATGTGCGCTATGGGCTGTGATGTGTAGCGTGTGAAATGTGTGTTTTGTTTGTCTGTCGGGTTTGTTGTGTGTCTGGGGTCTGCCAGATTTGTTGGTCTATGGTAGTGATTTGTGGTGTTTGTTTTGTGTTTCCGTGTGTATTCTGTTGTGCCATGCGCTGTGCCATGTGTTCTTGAGTGTTTTGTGTTGTGTTGTATGTGATCTGTGCGTCTTATTTGTTTTCTGTGTGTTGTGTACGAAACGTGCGTGTTATGGGTTATATACTGCTTGTTGATCACCTTGTGCTCTGCGTTTTGATCTGGGGCATGTTATGTGTGATATGTGCAGTTTTGAGCTTTGTGTTGTGTGAATTGGGTGGATCCTGTGGTGTTGTATATTTTGCCTTTCGATGAGCTTTCTGTTGGTGGTTGTGTTGTGTGTCTGGTGCGTGGCCTCCTTTGTCACGCTCAGGGTGAAATGTGTCTTTCTCTTTGTTTTGTGTTGTGTTAAGTACTGTGTTCTCGGTTGTGTGTGCTGTGTACATGCTTTCCTGTGTGTTACGTATGGGGAAGGTGTTGGTTGGTCTGGGTATTTTGGGCATTGTGTGTGATGTTAATTGTGTGGTGTGTGTGATGTGCTTGTGTGCTTATTGTGTGTGTGTTGTGTGTATTGGGTTGTGCTGACAGTGTGTGGTTCTGAGTGTGCTCTATATGGTATGTTTGTGGTTGTGTGTGTTATGTGTCATGTGTTGAGTGCATGTCGTGTGCGTTCTTGGCGGTTGTGGGTGGTTCTGTATGTGCTGTGGGTGTTTTGTGTGTGTGACTGTGATTTGTGTGTGGCTGTGTTAGAGAGGTTGTGTGTGTGTTTGGCGGCTTGAGCTATGCGTATGAGGGGAGACATGTTGACTGTGTGGTTGTGCTTGCTTTGGGTGTCTCATGGAGGGTGCAGTATGTACCTGTGCAAAGACTTTCATGTGTATTGTGAGCAGTTTTGTGCCTTGAAGTATGTGCTGTGAGTCTTGGGTCTGTTGTGTGCTTCTGTGTTGTGCTCCTGTGTGAGGATATATGTGTGGTGTCTGCTTGGTTGTGTGTGTTGCGTGTAATGCACCAAGTGTGTGCTAAGTGTGATCTTTGTTTTTTTGTGTGTGTTTTGCCTTGGTTTTATGTGTGCTGTGTGTCTTTTGCGTGGGTGAATGTGATTTCCGTGTGATTGTGTTTGAGTGGATTTGTGTGCGTTTGTTTGTTAAGTGTGTGATGTGAGATGTGTTGTCTGTGTGTGGTTGTGCTTGTTTAGTGTGCCTCGTTGTGTGTGCTCTGTATACTCTCTCAAATGTGGTTTCTGTGTCTTGTGAGCTATTATGTGCTTTGTTGTGTCTGCTGTGTGTCCTGTGACTTTTGTTTTGTTACTGTATGGGTTTTGTGCACGTGTGCTTTGCATAGTGCTTTCCTGGGTGGATACGTGCGTGGGGTGTCTGTGTGAGACTGTGCACGTGGTGTGTCGTGTGTGACGTGTGCGCTACGGGCTGTGATGTGTAGCGTGTGAAATGTGTGTTTTGTGTGTCTGTCGGGTTTGTTGTGTCTGGGGTGCTGCCAGAGTTGTTGGTCTATGGTAGTGATTTGTGGTGTTTGTTTAGTGTTTCTGTGTGTATTCTGTTGTGCCATGTGTTGTGCCATGTGTTCTTGAGTGTTTTGTGTTGTGTTGTATGTGATCTGTGCGTCTTGTTTGTTTTCTGTGTGTTGTGTACGAAATGTGCATAGTATGGGTTATTTACTGCTTGTTGATCGCCTTGTGATCTGCGTTTTGATCTGGGGCATGTTATGTGTGATATGTGCAGTTTTGAGCTTTGTGTTGTGTGAATTGAGTGGATCCTGTGGTGTTGTATATTTTGCCTTTCGATGAGCTTTCTGTTGGTGGTTGTGTTGTGTGTCTGGTGCGTGGCCTCCTTTGTCACGCTCAGGGTGAAATGTGTCTTTCTCTGTGTTGTTTGTTGTGTTACGTACTGTGTTCTGGGTTGTGTGTGCTGTGTACATGCTTTCCTGTGTGTTACGAATGGGGAAGGTGTTGGTTGGTCTGGGTATTTTGGGCATTGTGTGTGATGTTAACTGTGTGGTGTGTGTGATGTGCGTGTGTGCTTATTGAGTGTGTGTTGTGTGTATTGGGTTGTGCTGACAGTGTGTGGTTCTGAGTGTGCTCTATATGGTATGTTTGTGGTTGTGTGTGTTATGTGTCGTGTGTTGAATGCATGTCGTGTGCGTTCTTGGCGGTTGTGGGTGGTTCTGTATGAGTTGGGGGTGTTTTGTGTGTGTGACTGATTTGTGTGTGGCTGTGTTAGGTTGTGTGTGTGTTTGGCGGCTTGAGCTATGCGCATAAGGGGAGACATGTTGACTGTGTGGTTGTGCTTGCTTTGGGTGTCTCATGGAGTGTGCAGTATGTACCTGTGCAAAGACTTTCATGTGTATTGTGAGCAGTTTTGTGCCTTGAAGTATGTGCTGTGAGTGTCCGGTCTGTTGTGTGCTTCTGTGTTGTGCTCCTGTGTGAGGATATATGTGTGGTGTGTCTGCTTGGTTGTGTGTGTTGCGTGTAATGCACCGTGTGTCCTACGTGTGATCTTTGTTTTTTTGGGTGTGTTTTGCCTTTGTTTAATGTGTGCTGTGTGTCTTTTGCGTGGGTGAATGTGATTTCCGTGTGATTGTGTTTGAGTGGATTTGTGTGCGTTTGTTTGTTATGTGTGTGATGTCAGATGTGTTGTCTGTGTTTGGTTGTGCTTGTTTAGTGTTCCTCGTTGTGTGTGCTGTGTATACTCTCTCTAATGTGGTTTCTGTGTCTTGTGGGCTATTAGGTGCTTTGTTGTGTCTGCTGTGTGTCCTGTGACTTTTGTTTTGTTACTGTATGGGTTTTGTGCACGTGTGCTTTACGTAGTGCTTTCCTGGGTGGATACGTGCGTGGGGTGTCTGTGTGTGACTGTGCACGTGGTGTGTCGTGTGTGACGTGTGCGCTACGGGCTGTGATGTGTAGCGTGTGAAATGTGTGTTTTGTGTGTCTGTCGGGTTTGTTGTGTGTCTGGGGTGCTGCCAGAGTTGGTCTATGGTAGTGATTTGTGGTGTTTGTTTGTGTTTCTGTGTGTATTCTGTGGTGCCATGCGGTGTGCCATGTGTTCTTGAGTGTTTTGTGTTGTGTTGTAAGTGATCTGTGCGTCTTGTTTGTTTTCTGTGTGTTGTGTACGAAATGTGCGTGGTATGGGTTATTTACAGCTTGTTGATCGCCTTGTGCTCTGCGTTTTGATCTGGGTCATGTCATGTGTGATATGTGCAGTTTTGAGCTTTGTGTTGTGTGAATTGAGTGGATCCTGTGGTGTTGTATATTTTGCCTTTCGATGAGCTTTCTGTTGGTGGTTGTGTTGTGTGTCTGGTGCGTGGCCTCCTTTGTCACGCTCAGGGTGAAATGTGTCTTTCTCTTTGTTGTGTGTTGTGTTACGTACTGTGTTCTGGGTTGTGTGTGCTGTGTACATGCTTTCCTGTGTGTTACGTATGGGGAAGGTGTTGGGTTGTCTGGGTATTTTGGGCATTGTGTGTGATGTTAATTGTGTGGTGTGTGTGATGTGCGTGTGTGCTTATTGTGTGTGTGATGTGTGTATTGGGTTGTGTTGACAGTGTGTGGTTCTGAGTGTGCTCTATATGGTATGCTTTTGGTTGTGTGTGTTATGTGTCGTGTGTTGAGTGCATGTCGTGTGCGTTCCTGGCGGTTGTGGGTGGTTCTGTATGAGTTGCGGGTGTTTTGTGTGTGTGACTGTGATTTGTGTGTGGCTGTGTTAGAGAGGTTGTGTGTGTGTTTGGCGGCTTGAGCTATGCGCATGAGGGGAGACATGTTGACTGTGTGGTTGTGCTTGCTTTGGGTGTCTCATGGAGTGTGCAGTATGTACCTGTGCAAAGACTTTCATGTGTATTGTGAGCAGTTTTGTGCCTTTGAGTATGTGCTGTGTCTCGGGTCTGTTGTGTGCTTCTGTGTTGTGCTCCTGTGTGAGGATATATGTGTGGTGTGTCTGCTTGGTTGTGTGTGTTGCGTGTAATGCACCAAGTGTGTCCTACGTGTGATCTTTGTTTTTTTGGGTGTGTTTTGCCTTTGTTTAATGTGTGCTGTGTGTCTTTTGCGTGGGTGAATGTGATTTCCGTGTGATTGTGTTTGAGTGGATTTGTGTGCGTTTGTTTGTTATGTGTGTGATGTCAGATGTGTTGTCTGTGTTTGGTTGTGCTTGTTTAGTGTTCCTCGTTGTGTGTGCTGTGTATACTCTCTCAAATGTGGTTTCTGTGTCTTGTGGGCTATTATGTGCTTTGTTGTGACTGCTGTGTGTCCTGTGACTTTTGTTTTGTTACTGTATGGGTTTTGTGCACGTGTGCTTTGCGTACTGCTTTCCAAGGTGGATACGTGCGTGGGGTGTCTGTGTGTGACTGTGCACGTGGTGTGTCGTGTGTGACATGTGCGCTATGGGCTGTGATGTGTAGCGTGTGAAATGTGTGTTTTGTGTGTCTGTCGGGTTTGTTGTGTGTCTGGGGTCTGCCAGATTTGTTGGTCTATGGTAGTGATTTGTGGTGTTTGTTTTGTGTTTCTGTGTGTATTCTGTTGTGCCATGCGCTGTGCCATGTGTTCTTGAGTGTTTTGTGTTGTGTTGTATGTGATCTGTGCGTCTTGTTTGTTTTCTGTGTGTTGTGTACGAAATGTGCGTAGTATGGGTTACTTACTGCTTGTTGATCGCCTTGTGCTCTGCGTTTTGATCTGGGGCATGTTATGTGTGATATGTGCAGGTTTGATCTTTGTGTTGTGTGAATTGGGTGGATCCTGTGGTGTTGTATATTTTGCCTTTCGATGAGCTTTCTGTTGGTGGTTGTGTTGTGTGTCTGGTGCGTGGCCTCCTTTGTCACGCTCAGGGTGAAATGTGTCTTTCCCTGTGTTGTGTGTTGTGTTACGTACTGTGTTCTGGGTTGTGTGTGCTGTGTACATGCTTTCCTGTGTGTTACGTATGGGGAAGGTGTTGGTTGGTCTGGGTATTTTGGGCATTGTGTGTGATGTTAATTGTGTGGTGTGTGTGATGTGCTTGTGTGCTTATTGTGTGTGTGTTGTGTGTATTGGGTTGTGCTGACAGTGTGTGGTTCTGAGTGTGCTCTATATGGTATGTTTGTGGTTGTGTGTGTTATGTGTCATGCGTTGAGTGCATGTCGTGTGCGTTCTTGGCGGTTGTGGGTGGTTCTGTATGTGCTGTGGGTGTTTTGTGTGTGTGACTGTGATTTGTGTGTGGCTGTGTTAGAGAAGTTGTGTGTGTGTTTGGCGGCTTGAGCTATGCGCATGAGGGGAGACATGTTGACTGTGTGGTTGTGCTTGCTTTGGGTGTCTCATGGAGTGTGCAGTATGTACCTGTGCAAAGACTTTCATGTGTATTGTGAGCAGTTTTGTGCCTTGAAGTATGTGCTGTGAGTCTCGGGTCTGTTGTGTGCTTCTGTGCTGTGCTCCTGTGTGAGGATATATGTGTGGTGTGTCTGCTTGGTTGTGTGTGTTGCGTGTAATGCACCAAGTGTGTGCTAAGTGTGATCTTTGTTTTTTTGTGTGTGTTTTGCCTTGGTTTTATGTGTGCTGTGTGTCTTTTGCGTGGGTGAATGTGATTTCCGTGTGATTGTGTTTGAGTGGATTTGTGTGCGTTTGTTTGTTAAGTGTGTGATGTGAGATGTGTTGTCTGTGTGTGGTTGTGCTTGTTTAGTGTGCCTCGTTGTGTGTGCTCTGTATACTCTCTCAAATGTGGTTTCTGTGTCTTGTGAGCTATTATGTGCTTTGTTGTGTCTGTGTGTGTCCTGTGACTTTTGTTTTGTTACTGTATGGGTTTTGTGCACGTGTGCTTTGCATAGTGCTTTCCTGGGTGGATACGTGCATGGGGTGTCTGTGTGTGACTGTGCACGTGGTGTGTCGTGTGTGACATGTGCGCTATGGGCTGTGATGTGTAGCGTGTGAAATGTGTGTTTTGTGTGTCTGTCGGGTTTGTTGTGTGTCTGGGGTCTGCCAGATTTGTTGGTCTATGGTAGTGATTTGTGGTGTTTGTTTTGTGTTTCTGTGTGTATTCTGTTGTGCCATGTGCTGTGCCATGTGTTCTTCAGTGTTTTGTGTTGTGTTGTATGTGATCTGTGCGTCTTGTTTGTTTTCTGTGTGTTGTGTACGAAATGTGCGTAGTATGGGTTACTTACTGCTTGTTGATCGCCTTGTGCTCTGCGTTTTGATCTGGGGCATGTTATGTGTGATATGTGCAGGTTTGATCTTTGTGTTGTGTGAATTGGGTGGATCCTGTGGTGTTGTATATTTTGCCTTTCGATGAGCTTTCTGTTGGTGGTTGTGTTGTGTGTCTGGTGCGTGGCCTCCTTTGTCACGCTCAGGGTGAAATGTGTCTTTCTCTGTGTTGTGTGTTGTGTTACGTACTGTGTTCTGGGTTGTGTGTGCTGTGTACATGCTTTCCTGTGTGTTACGTATGGGGAAGGTGTTGGTTGGTCTGGGTATTTTGGGCATTGTGTGTGATGTTAATTGTGTGGTGTGTGTGATGTGCTTGTGTGCTTATTGTGTGTGTGTTGTGTGTATTGGGTTGTGCTGACAGTGTGTGGTTCTGAGTGTGCTCTATATGGTATGTTTGTGGTTGTGTGTGTTATGTGTCGTTTGTTGAATGCATGTCGTGTGCGTTCTTGGGGGTTGTATGGTTCTGTATGAGTTGTGGGTGTTTTGTGTGTGTGACTGTGATTTGTGTGTGGCTGTGTTAGAGAGGTTGTGTGTGTGTTTGGCGGCTTGAGCTATGCGCATGAGGGGAGACATGTTGACTGTGTGGTTGTGCTTGCTTTGGGTGTCTCATGGAGGGTGCAGTATGTACCTGTGCAAAGACTTTCATGTGTATTGTGAGCAGTTTTGTGCCTTGAAGTATGTGCTGTGAGTGTCCGGTCTGTTGTGTGCTTCTGTGTTGTGCTCCTGTGTGAGGATATATGTGTGGTGTGTCTGCTTGGTTTTGTGTGTTGCGTGTAATGCACCAAGTGTGTGCTAAGTGTGATCTTTGTTTTTTTGTGTGTGTTTTGCCTTTGTTTAATGTGTGCTGTGTGTCTTTTGCGTGGGTGAATGTGATTTCCGTCTGATTGTGTTTGAGTGGATTTGTGTGCGTTTGTTTGTTATGTGTGTGATGTCAGATGTGTTGTCTGTGTTTGGTTGTGCTTGTTTAGTGTTCCTCGTTGTGTGTGCTGTGTATACTCTCTCAAATGTGGTTTCTGTGTCTTGTGGGCTATTAGGTGCTTTGTTGTGTCTGCTGTGTGTCCTGTGACTTTTGTTTTGTTACTGTATGGGTTTTGTGCACGTGTGCTTTACGTAGTGCTTTCCTGGGTGGATACGTGCGTGGGGTGTCTGTGTGTGACTGTGCACGTGGTGTGTCGTGTGTGACGTGTGCGCTACGGGCTGTGATGTGTAGCGTGTGAAATGTGTGTTTTGTGTGTCTGTCGGGTTTGTTGTGTGTCTGGGGTGCTGCCAGAGTTGGTCTATGGTAGTGATTTGTGGTGTTTGTTTGTGTTTCTGTGTGTATTCTGTGGTGCCATGCGGTGTGCCATGTGTTCTTGAGTGTTTTGTGTTGTGTTGTAAGTGATCTGTGCGTCTTGTTTGTTTTCTGTGTGTTGTGTAGGAAACGTGTGTAGTATGGCTTATTTACATCTTGTTGATCGCCTTGTGCTCTGCGTTTTGATCTGGGTCATGTCATGTGTGATATGTGCAGTTTTGAGCTTTGTGTTGTGTGAATTGAGTGGATCCTGTGGTGTTGTATATTTTGCCTTTCGATGAGCTTTCTGTTGGTGGTTGTGTTGTGTGTCTGGTGCGTGGCCTCCTTTGTCACGCTCAGGGTGAAATGTGTCTTTCTCTTTGTTGTGTGTTGTGTTACGTACTGTGTTCTGGGTTGTGTGTGCTGTGTACATGCTTTCCTGTGTGTTACGTATGGGGAAGGTGTTGGGTTGTCTGGGTATTTTGGGCATTGTGTGTGATGTTAATTGTGTGGTGTGTGTGATGTGCGTGTGTGCTTATTGTGTGTGTGATGTGTGTATTGGGTTGTGCTGACAGTGTGTGGTTCTGAGTGTGCTCTATATGGTATGCTTTTGGTTGTGTGTGTTATGTGTCGTGTGTTGAGTGCATGTCGTGTGCGTTCCTGGCGGTTGTGGGTGGTTCTGTATGAGTTGCGGGTGTTTTGTGTGTGTGACTGTGATTTGTGTGTGGCTGTGTTAGAGAGGTTGTGTTTGGCGGCTTGAGCTATGCGCATGAGGGGAGACATGTTGACTGTGTGGTTGTGCTTGCTTTGGGTGTCTCATGGAGTGTGCAGTATGTACCTGTGCAAAGACTTTCATGTGTATTGTGAGCAGTTTTGTGCCTTTGAGTATGTGCTGTGTCTCGGGTCTGTTGTGTGCTTCTGTGTTGTGCTCCTGTGTGAGGATATATGTGTGGTGTGTCTGCTTGGTTGTGTGTGTTGCGTGTAATGCACCAAGTGTGTCCTACGTGTGATCTTTGTTTTTTTGGGTGTGTTTTGCCTTTGTTTAATGTGTGCTGTGTGTCTTTTGCGTGGGTGAATGTGATTTCCGTGTGATTGTGTTTGAGTGGATTTGTGTGCGTTTGTTTGTTATGTGTGTGATGTCAGATGTGTTGTCTGTGTTTGGTTGTGCTTGTTTAGTGTTCCTCGTTGTGTGTGCTGTGTATACTCTCTCAAATGTGGTTTCTGTGTCTTGTGGGCTATTATGTGCTTTGTTGTGTCTGCTGTGTGTCCTGTGACTTTTGTTTTGTTACTGTATGGGTTTTGTGCACGTGTGCTTTGCGTACTGCTTTCCAAGGTGGATACGTGCGTGGGGTGTCTGTGTGTGACTGTGCACGTGGTGTGTCGTGTGTGACATGTGCGCTATGGGCTGTGATGTGTAGCGTGTGAAATGTGTGTTTTGTGTGTCTGTCGGGTTTGTTGTGTGTCTGGGTTCTGCCAGATTTGTTGGTCTATGGTAGTGATTTGTGGTGTTTGTTTTGTGTTTCTGTGTGTATTCTGTTGTGCCATGCGCTGTGCCATGTGTTCTTGAGTGTTTTGTGTTGTGTTGTATGTGATCTGTGCGTCTTGTTTGTTTTCTGTGTGTTGTGTACGAAATGTGCGTAGTATGGGTTACTTACTGCTTGTTGATCGCCTTGTGCTCTGCGTTTTGATCTGGGGCATGTTATGTGTGATATGTGCAGGTTTGATCTTTGTGTTGTGTGAATTGGGTGGATCCTGTGGTGTTGTATATTTTGCCTTTCGATGAGCTTTCTGTTGGTGGTTGTGTTGTGTGTCTGGTGCGTGGCCTCCTATGTCACGCTCAGGGTGAAATGTGTCTTTCTCTGTGTTGTGTGTTGTGTTACGTACTGTGTTCTGGGTTGTGTGTGCTGTGTACATGCTTTCCTGTGTGTTACGTATGGGGAAGGTGTTGGTTGGTCTGGGTATTTTGGGAATTGTGTGTGATGTTAATTGTGTGGTGTGTGTGATGTGCTTGTGTGCTTATTGTGTGTGTGTTGTGTGTATTGGGTTGTGCCGACAGTGTGTGGTTCTGAGTGTGCTCTATATGGTATGTTTGTGGTTGTGTGTGTTATGTGTCATGCGTTGAGTGCATGTCGTGTGCGTTCTTGGCGGTTGTGGGTGGTTCTGTATGTGCTGTGGGTGTTTTGTGTGTGTGACTGTGATTTGTGTGTTGCTGTGTTAGAGAAGTTGTGTGTGTGTTTGGCGGCTTGAGCTATGCGCATGAGGGGAGACATGTTGACTGTGTGGTTGTGCTTGCTTTGGGTGTCTCATGGAGTGTGCAGTATGTACCTGTGCAAAGACTTTCATGTGTATTGTGAGCAGTTTTGTGCCTTGAAGTATGTGCTGTGAGTCTCGGGTCTGTTGTGTGCTTCTGTGCTGTGCTCCTGTGTGAGGATATATGTGTGGTGTGTCTGCTTGGTTGTGTGTGTTGCGTGTAATGCACCAAGTGTGTGCTAAGTGTGATCTTTGTTTTTTTGTGTGTGTTTTGCCTTGGTTTTATGTGTGCTGTGTGTCTTTTGCGTGGGTGAATGTGATTTCCGTGTGATTGTGTTTGAGTGGATTTGTGTGCGTTTGTTTGTTAAGTGTGTGATGTGAGATGTGTTGTCTGTGTGTGGTTGTGCTTGTTTAGTGTGCCTCGTTGTGTGTGCTCTGTATACTCTCTCAAATGTGGTTTCTGTGTCTTGTGAGCTATTATGTGCTTTGTTGTGTCTGTGTGTGTCCTGTGACTTTTGTTTTGTTACTGTATGGGTTTTGTGCACGTGTGCTTTGCATAGTGCTTTCCTGGGTGGATACGTGCATGGGGTGTCTGTGTGTGACTGTGCACGTGGTGTGTCGTGTGTGACATGTGCGCTATGGGCTGTGATGTGTAGCGTGTGAAATGTGTGTTTTGTGTGTCTGTCGGGTTTGTTGTGTGTCTGGGGTCTGCCAGATTTGTTGGTCTATGGTAGTGATTTGTGGTGTTTGTTTTGTGTTTCTGTGTGTATTCTGTTGTGCCATGCGCTGTGCCATGTGTTCTTGAGTGTTTTGTGTTGTGTTGTATGTGATCTGTGCGTCTTGTTTGTTTTCTGTGTGTTGTGTACGAAATGTGCGTAGTATGGGTTACTTACTGCTTGTTGATCGCCTTGTGCTCTGCGTTTTGATCTGGGGCATGTTATGTGTGATATGTGCAGGTTTGATCTTTGTGTTGTGTGAATTGGGTGGATCCTGTGGTGTTGTATATTTTGCCTTTCGATGAGCTTTCTGTTGGTGGTTGTGTTGTGTGTCTGGTGCGTGGCCTCCTTTGTCACGCTCAGGGTGAAATGTGTCTTTCTCTGTGTTGTGTGTTGTGTTACGTACTGTGTTCTGGGTTGTGTGTGCTGTGTACATGCTTTCCTGTGTGTTACGTATGGGGAAGGTGTTGGTTGGTCTGGGTATTTTGGGCATTGTGTGTGATGTTAATTGTGTGGTGTGTGTGATGTGCTTGTGTGCTTATTGTGTGTGTGTTGTGTGTATTGGGTTGTGCTGACAGTGTGTGGTTCTGAGTGTGCTCTATATGGTATGTTTGTGGTTGTGTGTGTTATGTGTCGTTTGTTGAATGCATGTCGTGTGCGTTCTTGGGGGTTGTATGGTTCTGTATGAGTTGTGGGTGTTTTGTGTGTGTGACTGTGATTTGTGTGTGGCTGTGTTAGAGAGGTTGTGTGTGTGTTTGGCGGCTTGAGCTATGCGCATGAGGGGAGACATGTTGACTGTGTGGTTGTGCTTGCTTTGGGTGTCTCATGGAGGGTGCAGTATGTACCTGTGCAAAGACTTTCATGTGTATTGTGAGCAGTTTTGTGCCTTGAAGTATGTGCTGTGAGTGTCCGGTCTGTTGTGTGCTTCTGTGTTGTGCTCCTGTGTGAGGATATATGTGTGGTGTGTCTGCTTGGTTGTGTGTGTTGCGAGTAATGCACCAAGTGTGTGCTAAGTGTGATCTTTGTTTTTTTGTGTGTGTTTTGCCTTTGTTTAATGTGTGCTGTGTGTCTTTTGCGTGGGTGAATGTGATTTCCGTCTGATTGTGTTTGAGTGGATTTGTGTGCGTTTGTTTGTTATGTGTGTGATGTCAGATGTGTTGTCTGTGTTTGGTTGTGCTTGTTTAGTGTTCCTCATTGTGTGTGCTGTGTATACTCTCTCAAATGTGGTTTCTGTGTCTTGTGGGCTATTAGGTGCTTTGTTGTGTCTGCTGTGTGTCCTGTGACTTTTGTTTTGTTACTGTATGGGTTTTGTGCACGTGTGCTTTGCGTACTGCTTTCCAAGGTGGATACGTGCGTGGGGTGTCTGTGTGTGACTGTGCACGTGGTGTGTCGTGTGTGACATGTGCGCTATGGGCTGTGATGTGTAGCGTGTGAAATGTGTGTTTTGTGTGTCTGTCGGGTTTGTTGTGTGTCTGGGGTCTGCCAGATTTGTTGGTCTATGGTAGTGATTTGTGGTGTTTGTTTTGTGTTTCTGTGTGTATTCTGTTGTGCCATGCGCTGTGCCATGTGTTCTTGAGTGTTTTGTGTTGTGTTGTATGTGATCTGTGCGTCTTGTTTGTTTTCTGTGTGTTGTGTACGAAATGTGCGTAGTATGGGTTACTTACTGCTTGTTGATCGCCTTGTGCTCTGCGTTTTGACCTGGGGCATGTTATGTGTGATATGTGCAGGTTTGATCTTTGTGTTGTGTGAATTGGGTGGATCCTGTGGTGTTGTATATTTTGCCTTTCGATGAGCTTTCTGTTGGTGGTTGTGTTGTGTGTCTGGTGCGTGGCCTCCTTTGTCACGCTCAGGGTGAAATGTGTCTTTCTCTGTGTTGTGTGTTGTGTTACGTACTGTGTTCTGGGTTGTGTGTGCTGTGTACATGCTTTCCTGTGTGTTACGTATGGGGAAGGTGTTGGTTGGTCTGGGTATTTTGGGCATTGTGTGTGATGTTAATTGTGTGGTGTGTGTGATGTGCTTGTGTGCTTATTGTGTGTGTGCTGTGTGTATTGGGTTGTGCCGACAGTGTGTGGTTCTGAGTGTGCTCTATATGGTATGTTTGTGGTTGTGTGTGTTATGTGTCATGCGTTGAGTGCATGTCGTGTGCGTTCTTGGCGGTTGTGGGTGGTTCTGTATGTGCTGTGGGTGTTTTGTGTGTGTGACTGTGATTTGTGTGTGGCTGTGTTAGAGAAGTTGTGTGTGTGTTTGGCGGCTTGAGCTATGCGCATGAGGGGAGACATGTTGACTGTGTGGTTGTGCTTGCTTTGGGTGTCTCATGGAGTGTGCAGTATGTACCTGTGCAAAGACTTTCATGTGTATTGTGAGCAGTTTTGTGCCTTGAAGTATGTGCTGTGAGTCTTGGGTCTGTTGTGTGCTTCTGTGTTGTGCTCCTGTGTGAGGATATATGTGTGGTGTCTGCTTGGTTGTGAGTGTTGCGTGTAATGCACCGTGTGTCCTAAGTGTGATCTTTGTTTTTTTGTGTGTGTTTTGCCTTGGTTTTATGTGTGCTGTGTGTCTTTTGCGTGGGTGAATGTTATTTCCGTGTGATTGTGTTTGAGTGGATTTGTGTGCGTTTGTTTGTTAAGTGTGTGATGTGAGATGTGTTGTCTGTGTGTGGTTGTGCTTGTTTAGTGTGCCTCGTTGTGTGTGCTCTGTATACTCTCTCAAATGTGGTTTCTGTGTCTAGTGGGCTATTACGTGCTTTGTTGTGTCTGCTGTGTGTCCTGTGACTTTTGTTTTGTTACTGTATGGGTTTTGTGCACGTGTGCTTTGCATAGTGCTTTCCTGGGTGGATACGTGCGTGGGGTGTCTGTGTGAGACTGTGCACGTGGTGTGTCGTGTGTGACGTGTGCGCTACGGGCTGTGATGTGTAGCGTGTGAAATGTGTGTTTTGTGTGTCTGTCGGGTTTGTTGTGTCTGGGGTGCTGCCAGAGTTGTTGGTCTATGGTAGTGATTTGTGGTGTTTGTTTAGTGTTTCTGTGTGTATTCTGTTGTGCCATGTGTTGTGCCATGTGTTCTTGAGTGTTTTGTGTTGTGTTGTATGTGATCTGTGCGTCTTGTTTGTTTTCTGTGTGTTGTGTACGAAATGTGCATAGTATGGGTTATTTACTGCTTGTTGATCGCCTTGTGCTCTGCGTTTTGATCTGGGGCATGTTATGTGTGATATGTGCAGTTTTGAGCTTTGTGTTGTGTGAATTGAGTGGATCCTGTGGTGTTGTATATTTTGCCTTTCGATGAGCTTTCTGTTGGTGGTTGTGTTGTGTGTCTGGTGCGTGGCCTCCTTTGTCACGCTCAGGGTGAAATGTGTCTTTCTCTGTGTTGTTTGTTGTGTTACGTACTGTGTTCTGGGTTGTGTGTGCTGTGTACATGCTTTCCTGTGTGTTACGAATGGGGAAGGTGTTGGGTGGTCTGGGTATTTTGGGCATTGTGTGTGATGTTAACTGTGTGGTGTGTGTGATGTGCGTGTGTGCTTATTGAGTGTGTGTTGTGTGTATTGGGTTGTGCTGACAGTGTGTGGTTCTGAGTGTGCTCTATATGGTATGTTTGTGGTTGTGTGTGTTATGTGTCGTGTGTTGAATGCATGTCGTGTGCGTTCTTGGCGGTTGTGGGTGGTTCTGTATGAGTTGGTGGTGTTTTGTGTGTGTGACTGATTTGTGTGTGGCTGTGTTAGGTTGTGTGTGTGTTTGGCGGCTTGAACTATGCGCATAAGGGGAGACATGTTGACTGTGTGGTTGTGCTTGCTTTGGGTGTCTCATGGAGTGTGCAGTATGTACCTGTGCAAAGACTTTCATGTGTATTGTGAGCAGTTTTGTGCCTTGAAGTATGTGCTGTGAGTGTCCGGTCTGTTGTGTGCTTCTGTGTTGTCCTCCTGTGTGAGGATATATGTGTGTTGTCTGCTTGGTTGTGAGTGTTGCGTGTAATGCACCGTGTGTCCTAAGTGTGATCTTTGTTTTTTTGGGTGTGTTTTGCCTTTGTTTAATGTGTGCTGTGTGTCTTTTGCGTGGGTGAATGTGATTTCCGTGTGATTGTGTTTGAGTGGATTTGTGTGCGTTTGTTTGTTATGTGTGTGATGTCAGATGTGTTGTCTGTGTTTGGTTGTGCTTGTTTAGTGTTCCTCGTTGTGTGTGCTGTGTATACTCTCTCTAATGTGGTTTCTGTGTCTTGTGGGCTATTATGTGCTTTGTTGTGTCTGCTGTGTGTCCTGTGACTTTTGTTTTGTTACTGTATGGGTTTTGTGCACTTGTGCTTTACGTAGTGCTTTCCTGGATGGATACGTGCGTGGGGTGTCTGTGTGTGTTCTGTGCACTTGGTGTGTCGTGTGTGACGTGTGCGCTACGGGCTGTGATGTGTAGCATGTGAAATGTGTATTTTGTGTGTCTGTTGGGTTTGTTGTGTGTCTGGGGTGCTGCCAGAGTTGTTGGTCTATGGTAGTGATTAGTGGTGTTTGTTTTGTGTTTCTTTGTGTATTCTGTTTTGCCATGTGGTGTGCCATGTGTTCTTGAGTGTTTTGTGTTGTGTTGTATGTGATCTGTGCGTCTTGTTTGTTTTCTGTGTGTTGTGTACGAAATGTGCGTTGTATGGGTTATTTACAGCTTGTTGATCGCCTTGTGCTCTGCGTTTTGATCTGGGTCATGTCATGTGTGATATGTGCAGTTTTGAGCTTTGTGTTGTGTGAATTGAGTGGATCCTGTGGTGTTGTATATTTTGCCTTTCGTTGAGCTTTCTGTTGGTGGTTGTGTTGTGTGTCTGGTGCGTGGCCTCCTTTGTCACGCTCAGGGTGAAATGTGTCTTTCTCTTTGTTGTGTGTTGTGTTACGTACTGTGTTCTGGGTTGTGTGTGCTGTGTACATGCTTTCCTGTGTGTTACGTATGGGGAAGGTGTTGGGTTGTCTGGGTATTTTGGGCATTGTGTGTGATGTTAATTGTGTGGTGTGTGTGATGTGCGTGTGTGCTTATTGTGTGTGTGATGTGTGTATTGGGTTGTGTTGACAGTGTGTGGTTCTGAGTGTGCTCTATATGGTATGCTTGTCATTGTGTGTGTTATGTGTCGTGTGTTGAGTGCATGTCGTGTGCGTTCCTGGCGGTTGTGGGTGGTTCTGTATGAGTTGCTTGTGTTTTGTGTGTGTGACTGTGATTTGTGTGTGGCTGTGTTAGAGTGGTTGTGTGTGTGTTTGGCGGCTTGAGCTATGCGCATGAGGGGAGACATGTTGACTGTGTGGTTGTGCTTGCTTTGGGTGTCTCATGGAGTGTGCAGTATGTACCTGTGCAAAGACTTTCATGTGTATTGTGAGCAGTTTTGTGACTTTGAGTATGTGCTGTGTCTCGGGTCTGTTGTGTGCTTCTGTGTTGTGCTCCTGTGTGAGGATATATGTGTGGTGTGTCTGCTTGGTTGTGTGTGTTGCGTGTAATGCACCAAGTGTGTCCTACGTGTGATCTTTGTTTTTTTGGGTGTGTTTTGCCTTGGTTTAATGTGTGCTGTGTGTCTTTTGCGTGGGTGAATGTGATTTCCGTCTGATTGTGTTTGAGTGGATTTGTGTGCATTTGTTTGTTATGTGTGTGATGTCAGATGTGTTGTCTGTGTTTGGTTGTGCTTGTTTAGTGTTCCTCGTTGTGTGTGCTGTGTATACTCTCTCAAATGTGGTTTCTGTGTCTTGTGGGCTATTAGGTGCTTTGTTGTGTCTGCTGTGTGTCCTGTGACTTTTGTTTTGTTACTGTATGGGTTTTGTGCACGTGTGCTTTACGTAGTGCTTTCCTGGGTGGATACGTGCGTGGGGTGTCTGTGTGTGACTGTGCACGTGGTGTGTCGTGTGTGACGTGTGCGCTACGGGCTGTGATGTGTAGCGTGTGAAATGTGTGTTTTGTGTGTCTGTCGGGTTTGTTGTGTGTCTGGGGTCTGCCAGATTTGTTGGTCTATGGTAGTGATTTGTGGTGTTTGTTTTGTGTTTCTGTGTGTATTCTGTTGTGCCATGTGCTGTGCCATGTGTTCTTCAGTGTTTTGTGTTGTGTTGTATGTGATCTGTGCGTCTTGTTTGTTTTCTGTGTGTTGTGTACGAAATGTGCGTAGTATGGGTTACTTACTGCTTGTTGATCGCCTTGTGCTCTGCGTTTTGATCTGGGTCATGTCATGTGTGATATGTGCAGTTTTGAGCTTTGTGTTGTGTGAATTGAGTGGATCCTGTGGTGTTGTATATTTTGCCTTTCGATGAGCTTTCTGTTGGTGGTTGTGTTGTGTGTCTGGTGCGTGGCCTCCTTTGTCACGCTCAGGGTGAAATGTGTCTTTCTCTGTGTTGTGTGTTGTGTTACGTACTGTGTTCTGGGTTGTGTGTGCTGTGTACATGCTTTCCTGTGTGTTACGTATTGGGAAGGTGTTGGGTTGTCTGGGTATTTTGGGCATTGTGTGTGATGTTAATTGTGTGGTGTGTGTGATGTGCGTGTGTGCTTATTGTGTGTGTGATGTGTGTATTGGGTTGTGCTGACAGTGTGTGGTTCTGTGTGTGCTCTATATGGTATGCTTTTGGTTGTGTGTGTTATGTGTCGTGTGTTGAGTGCATGTCGTGTGCGTTCCTGTCGGTTGTGGGTGGTCCTGTATGAGTTGCGGGTGTTTTGTGTGTGTGACTGTGATTTGTGTGTGGCTGTGTTAGAGAGGTTGTGTGTGTGTTTGGCGGCTTGAGCTATGCGCATGAGGGGAGACATGTTGACTGTGTGGTTGTGCTTGCTTTGGGTGTCTCATGGAGTGTGCAGTATGTACCTGTGCAAAGACTTTCATGTGTATTGTGAGCAGTTTTGTGCCTTTGAGTATGTGCTGTGTCTCGGGTCTGTTGTGTGCTTCTGTGTTGTGCTCCTGTGTGAGGATATATGTGTGGTGTGTCTGCTTGGTTGTGTGTGTTGCGTGTAATGCACCAAGTGTGTCCTACGTGTGATCTTTGTTTTTTTGGGTGTGTTTTGCCTTTGTTTAATGTGTGCTGTGTGTCTTTTGCGTGGGTGAATGTGATTTCCGTCTGATTGTGTTTGAGTGGATTTGTGTGCGTTTGTTTGTTATGTGTGTGATGTCAGATGTGTTGTCTGTGTTTGGTTGTGCTTGTTTAGTGTTCCTCGTTGTGTGTGCTGTGTATACTCTCTCAAATGTGGTTTCTGTGTCTTGTGGGCTATTATGTGCTTTGTTGTGTCTGCTGTGTGTCCTGTGACTTTTGTTTTGTTACTGTATGGGTTTTGTGCACGTGTGCTTTGCGTACTGCTTTCCAAGGTGGATACGTGCGTGGGGTGTCTGTGTGTGACTGTGCACGTGGTGTGTCGTGTGTGACATGTGCGCTATGGGCTGTGATGTGTAGCGTGTGAAATGTGTGTTTTGTGTGTCTGTCGGGTTTGTTGTGTGTCTGGGGTCTGCCAGATTTGTTGGTCTATGGTAGTGATTTGTGGTGTTTGTTTTGTGTTTCTGTGTGTATTCTGTTGTGCCATGCGCTGTGCCATGTGTTCTTGAGTGTTTTGTGTTGTGTTGTATGTGATCTGTGCGTCTTGTTTGTTTTCTGTGTGTTGTGTACGAAACGTGCGTGTTATGGGTTATATACTGCTTGTTGATCGCCTTGTGCTCTGCGTTTTGATCTGGGGCATGTTATGTGTGATATGTGCAGTTTTGAGCTTTGTGTTGTGTGAATTGAGTGGATCCTGTGGTGTTGCATATTTTGCCTTTCGATGAGCTTTCTGTTGGTGGTTGTGTTGTGTGTCTGGTGCGTGGCCTCCTTTGTCACGCTCAGGGTGAAATGTGTCTTTCTCTTTGTTTTGTGTTGTGTTACGTACTGTGTTCTCGGTTGTGTGTGCTGTGTACATGCTTTCCTGTGTGTTACGTATGGGGAAGGTGTTGGTTGGTCTGGGTATTTTGGGCATTGTGTGTGATGTTAATTGTGTGGTGTGTGTGATGTGCTTGTGTGCTTATTGTGTGTGTGTTGTGTGTATTGGGTTGTGCTGACAGTGTGTGGTTCTGAGTGTGCTCTATATGGTATGTTTGTGGTTGTGTGTGTTATGTGTCATGTGTTGAGTGCATGTCGTGTGCGTTCTTGGCGGTTGTGGGTGGTTCTGTATGTGCTGTGGGTGTTTTGTGTGTGTGACTGTGATTTGTGTGTGGCTGTGTTAGAGAGGTTGTGTGTGTGTTTGGCGGCTTGAGCTATGCGTATGAGGGGAGACATGTTGACTGTGTGGTTGTGCTTGCTTTGGGTGTCTCATGGAGGGTGCAGTATGTACCTGTGCAAAGACTTTCATGTGTATTGTGAGCAGTTTTGTGCCTTGAAGTATGTGCTGTGAGTCTTGGGTCTGTTGTGTGCTTCTGTGTTGTGCTCCTGTGTGAGGATATATGTGTGGTGTCTGCTTGGTTGTGTGTGTTGCGTGTAATGCACCAAGTGTGTGCTAAGTGTGATCTTTGTTTTTTTGTGTGTGTTTTGCCTTTGTTTTATGTGTGCTGTGTGTCTTTTGCGTGGGTGAATGTGATTTCCGTGTGATTGTGTTTGAGTGGATTTGTGTGCGTTTGTTTGTTATGTGTGTGATGTCAGATGTGTTGTCTGTGTTTGGTTGTGCTTGTTTAGTGTTCCTCGTTGTGTGTGCTGTGTATACTCTCTCTAATGTGGTTTCTGTGTCTTGTGGGCTATTATGTGCTTTGTTGTGTCTGCTGTGTGTCCTGTGACTTTTGTTTTGTTACTGTATGGGTTTTGTGCACTTGTGCTTTACGTAGTGCTTTCCTGGATGGATACGTGCGTGGGGTGTCTGTGTGTGACTGTGCACTTGGTGTGTCGTGTGTGACGTGTGCGCTACGGGCTGTGATGTGTAGCATGTGAAATGTGTATTTTGTGTGTCTGTTGGGTTTGTTGTGTGTCTGGGTTGCTGCCAGAGTTGTTGGTCTATGGTAGTGATTAGTGGTGTTTGTTTTGTGTTTCTGTGTGTATTCTGTTTTGCCATGTGCTGTGCCATGTGTTCTTGAGTGTTTTGTGTTGTGTTGTATGTGATCTGTGCGTCTTGTTTGTTTTCTGTGTGTTGTGTACGAAATGTGCGTGGTATGGGTTATTTACAGCTTGTTGATCGCCTTGTGCTCTGCGTTTTGATCTGGGTCATGTCATGTGTGACATGTGCAGTTTTGAGCTTTGTGTTGTGTGAATTGAGTGGATCCTGTGGTGTTGTATATTTTGCCTTTCGATGAGCTTTCTGTTGGTGGTTGTGTTGTGTGTCTGGTGCGTGGCCTCCTTTGTCACGCTCAGGGTGAAATGTGTCTTTCTCTTTGTTGTGTGTTGTGTTACGTACTGTGTTCTGGGTTGTGTGTGCTGTGTACATGCTTTCCTGTGTGTTACGTATGGGGAAGGTGTTGGGTTGTCTGGGTATTTTGGGCATTGTGTGTGATGTTAATTGTGTGGTGTGTGTGATGTGCGTGTGTGCTTATTGTGTGTGTGATGTGTGTATTGGGTTGTGTTGACAGTGTGTGGTTCTGAGTGTGCTCTATATGGTATGCTTGTGGTTGTGTGTGTTATGTGTCGTGTGTTGAGTGCATGTCGTGTGCGTTCCTGGCGGATGTGGGTGGTTCTGTATGAGTTGCGGGAGTTTTGTGTGTGTGACTGTGATTTGTGTGTGGCTGTGTTAGAGTGGTTGTGTGTGTGTTTGGCGGCTTGAGCTATGCGCATGAGGGGAGACATGTTGACTGTGTGGTTGTGCTTGCTTTGGGTGTCTCATGGAGTGTGCAGTATGTACCTGTGCAAAGACTTTCATGTGTATTGTGAGCAGTTTTGTGCCTTTGAGTATGTGCTGTGTCTCGGGTCTGTTGTGTGCTTCTGTGTTGTGCTCCTGTGTGAGGATATATGTGTGGTGTGTCTGCTTGGTTGTGTGTGTTGCGTGTAATGCACCAAGTGTGTCCTACGTGTGATCTTTGTTTTTTTGGGTGTGTTTTGCCTTTGTTTAATGTGTGCTGTGTGTCTTTTGCGTGGGTGAATGTGATTTCCGTGTGATTGTGTTTGAGTGGATTTGTGTGCGTTTGTTTGTTATGTGTGTGATGTCAGATGTGTTGTCTGTGTTTGGTTGTGCTTGTTTAGTGTTCCTCGTTGTGTGTGCTGTGTATACTCTCTCAAATGTGGTTTCTGTGTCTTGTGGGCTATTATGTGCTTTGTTGTGTCTGCTGTGTGTCCTGTGACTTTTGTTTTGTTACTGTATGGGTTTTGTGCACGTGTGCTTTGCGTACTGCTTTCCAAGGTGGATACGTGCGTGGGGTGTCTGTGTGTGACTGTGCACGTGGTGTGTCGTGTGTGACATGTGCGCTATGGGCTGTGATGTGTAGCGTGTGAAATGTGTGTTTTGTGTGTCTGTCGGGTTTGTTGTGTGTCTGGGGTCTGCCAGATTTGTTGGTCTATGGTAGTGATTTGTGGTGTTTGTTTTGTGTTTCTGTGTGTATTCTGTTGTGCCATGCGCTGTGCCATGTGTTCTTGAGTGTTTTGTGTTGTGTTGTATGTGATCTGTGCGTCTTGTTTGTTTTCTGTGTGTTGTGTACGAAATGTGCGTAGTATGGGTTACTTACTGCTTGTTGATCGCCTTGTGCTCTGCGTTTTGATCTGGGGCATGTTATGTGTGATATGTGCAGGTTTGATCTTTGTGTTGTGTGAATTGGGTGGATCCTGTGGTGTTGTATATTTTGCCTTTCGATGAGCTTTCTGTTGGTGGTTGTGTTGTGTGTCTGGTGCGTGGCCTCCTTTGTCACGCTCAGGGTGAAATGTGTCTTTCTCTGTGTTGTGTGTTGTGTTACGTACTGTGTTCTGGGTTGTGTGTGCTGTGTACATGCTTTCCTGTGTGTTACGTATGGGGAAGGTGTTGGGTTGTCTGGGTATTTTGGGCATTGTGTGTGATGTTAATTGTGTGGTGTGTGTGATGTGCGTGTGTGCTTATTGTGTGTGTGATGTGTGTATTGGGTTGTGTTGACAGTGTGTGGTTCTGAGTGTGCTCTATATGGTATGCTTGTGGTTGTGTGTGTTATGTGTCGTGTGTTGAGTGCATGTCGTGTGCGTTCCTGGCGGATGTGGGTGGTTCTGTATGAGTTGCGGGAGTTTTGTGTGTGTGACTGTGATTTGTGTGTGGCTGTGTTAGAGTGGTTGTGTGTGTGTTTGGCGGCTTGAGCTATGCGCATGAGGGGAGACATGTTGACTGTGTGGTTGTGCTTGCTTTGGGTGTCTCATGGAGTGTGCAGTATGTACCTGTGCAAAGACTTTCATGTGTATTGTGAGCAGTTTTGTGCCTTTGAGTATGTGCTGTGTCTCGGGTCTGTTGTGTGCTTCTGTGTTGTGCTCCTGTGTGAGGATATATGTGTGGTGTGTCTGCTTGGTTGTGTGTGTTGCGTGTAATGCACCAAGTGTGTCCTACGTGTGATCTTTGTTTTTTTGGGTGTGTTTTGCCTTTGTTTAATGTGTGCTGTGTGTCTTTTGCGTGGGTGAATGTGATTTCCGTGTGATTGTGTTTGAGTGGATTTGTGTGCGTTTGTTTGTTATGTGTGTGATGTCAGATGTGTTGTCTGTGTTTGGTTGTGCTTGTTTAGTGTTCCTCGTTGTGTGTGCTGTGTATACTCTCTCAAATGTGGTTTCTGTGTCTTGTGGGCTATTATGTGCTTTGTTGTGTCTGCTGTGTGTCCTGTGACTTTTGTTTTGTTACTGTATGGGTTTTGTGCACGTGTGCTTTGCGTACTGCTTTCCAAGGTGGATACGTGCGTGGGGTGTCTGTGTGTGACTGTGCACGTGGTGTGTCGTGTGTGACATGTGCGCTATGGGCTGTGATGTGTAGCGTGTGAAATGTGTGTTTTGTGTGTCTGTCGGGTTTGTTGTGTGTCTGGGGTCTGCCAGATTTGTTGGTCTATGGTAGTGATTTGTGGTGTTTGTTTTGTGTTTCTGTGTGTATTCTGTTGTGCCATGCGCTGTGCCATGTGTTCTTGAGTGTTTTGTGTTGTGTTGTATGTGATCTGTGCGTCTTGTTTGTTTTCTGTGTGTTGTGTACGAAATGTGCGTAGTATGGGTTACTTACTGCTTGTTGATCGCCTTGTGCTCTGCGTTTTGATCTGGGGCATGTTATGTGTGATATGTGCAGGTTTGATCTTTGTGTTGTGTGAATTGGGTGGATCCTGTGGTGTTGTATATTTTGCCTTTCGATGAGCTTTCTGTTGGTGGTTGTGTTGTGTGTCTGGTGCGTGGCCTCCTTTGTCACGCTCAGGGTGAAATGTGTCTTTCTCTGTGTTGTGTGTTGTGTTACGTACTGTGTTCTGGGTTGTGTGTGCTGTGTACATGCTTTCCTGTGTGTTACGTATGGGGAAGGTGTTGGTTGGTCTGGGTATTTTGGGCATTGTGTGTGATGTTAATTGTGTGGTGTGTGTGATGTGCTTGTGTGCTTATTGTGTGTGTGTTGTGTGTATTGGGTTGTGCCGACAGTGTGTGGTTCTGAGTGTGCTCTATATGGTATGTTTGTGGTTGTGTGTGTTATGTGTCATGCGTTGAGTGCATGTCGTGTGCGTTCTTGGCGGTTGTGGGTGGTTCTGTATGTGCTGTGGGTGTTTTGTGTGTGTGACTGTGATTTGTGTGTGGCTGTGTTAGAGAAGTTGTGTGTGTGTTTGGCGGCTTGAGCTATGCGCATGAGGGGAGACATGTTGACTGTGTGGTTGTGCTTGCTTTGGGTGTCTCATGGAGTGTGCAGTATGTACCTGTGCAAAGACTTTCATGTGTATTGTGAGCAGTTTTGTGCCTTGAAGTATGTGCTGTGAGTCTCGGGTCTGTTGTGTGCTTCTGTGCTGTGCTCCTGTGTGAGGATATATGTGTGGTGTGTCTGCTTGGTTGTGTGTGTTGCGTGTAATGCACCAAGTGTGCGCTAAGTCAGATCTTTGTTTTTTTGTGTGTGTTTTGCCTTGGTTTTATGTGTGCTGTGTGTCTTTTGCGTGGGTGAATGTGATTTCCGTGTGATTGTGTTTGAGTGGATTTGTGTGCGTTTGTTTGTTAAGTGTGTGATGTGAGATGTGTTGTCTGTGTGTGGTTGTGCTTGTTTAGTGTGCCTCGTTGTGTGTGCTCTGTATACTCTCTCAAATGTGGTTTCTGTGTCTTGTGGGCTATTATGTGCTTTGTTGTGTCTGTGTGTGTCCTGTGACTTTTGTTTTGTTACTGTATGGGTTTTGTGCACGTGTGCTTTGCATAGTGCTTTCCTGGGTGGATACGTGCATGGGGTGTCTGTGTGTGACTGTGCACGTGGTGTGTCGTGTGTGACATGTGTGCTATGGGCTGTGATGTGTAGCGTGTGAAATGTGTGTTTTGTGTGTCTGTCGGGTTTGTTGTGTGTCTGGGGTCTGCCAGATTTGTTGGTCTATGGTAGTGATTTGTGGTGTTTGTTTTGTGTTTCTGTGTGTATTCTGTTGTGCCATGTGCTGTGCCATGTGTTCTTCAGTGTTTTGTGTTGTGTTGTATGTGATCTGTGCGTCTTGTTTGTTTTCTGTGTGTTGTGTATGAAATGTGCGTAGTATGGGTTACTTACTGCTTGTTGATCGCCTTGTGCTCTGCGTTTTGATCTGGGGCATGTTATGTGTGATATGTGCAGGTTTGATCTTTGTGTTGTGTGAATTGGGTGGATCCTGTGGTGTTGTATATTTTGCCTTTCGATGAGCTTCCTGTTGGTGGTTGTGTTGTGTGTCTGGTGCGTGGCCTCCTTTGTCACGCTCAGGGTGAAATGTGTCTTTCTCTGTGTTGTGTGTTGTGTTACGTACTGTGTTCTGGGTTGTGTGTGCTGTGTACATGCTTTCCTGTGTGTTACGTATGGGGAAGGTGTTGGTTGGTCTGGGTATTTTGGGCATTGTGTGTGATGTTAATTGTGTGGTGTGTGTGATGTGCTTGTGTGCTTATTGTGTGTGTGTTGTGTGTATTGGGTTGTGCTGACAGTGTGTGGTTCTGAGTGTGCTCTATATGGTATGTTTGTGGTTGTGTGTGTTATGTGTCGTTTGTTGAATGCATGTCGTGTGCGTTCTTGGGGGTTGTATGGTTCTGTATGAGTTGTGGGTGTTTTGTGTGTGTGACTGTGATTTGTGTGTGGCTGTGTTAGAGAGGTTGTGTGTGTGTTTGGCGGCTTGAGCTATGCGCATGAGGGGAGACATGTTGACTGTGTGGTTGTGCTTGCTTTGGGTGTCTCATGGAGGGTGCAGTATGTACCTGTGCAAAGACTTTCATGTGTATTGTGAGCAGTTTTGTGCCTTGAAGTATGTGCTGTGAGTGTCCGGTCTGTTGTGTGCTTCTGTGTTGTGCTCCTGTGTGAGGATATATGTGTGGTGTGTCTGCTTGGTTGTGTGTGTTGCGTGTAATGCACCAAGTGTGTGCTAAGTGTGATCTTTGTTTTTTTGTGTGTGTTTTGCCTTTGTTTAATGTGTGCTGTGTGTCTTTTGCGTGGGTGAATGTGATTTCCGTCTGATTGTGTTTGAGTGGATTTGTGTGCGTTTGTTTGTTATGTGTGTGATGTCAGATGTGTTGTCTGTGTTTGGTTGTGCTTGTTTAGTGTTCCTCGTTGTGTGTGCTGTGTATACTCTCTCAAATGTGGTTTCTGTGTCTTGTGGGCTACTATGTGCTTTGTTGTGTCTGCTGTGTGTCCTGTGACTTTTGTTTTGTTACTGTATGGGTTTTGTGCACGTGTGCTTTACGTAGTGCTTTCCTGGGTGGATACGTGCGTGGGGTGTCTGTGTGTGACTGTGCACTTGGTGTGTCGTGTGTGACGTGTGCGCTACGGGCTGTGATGTGTAGCGTGTGAAATGTGTGTTTTGTGTGTCTGTCGGGTTTGTTGTGTGTCTGGGGTGCTGCCAGAGTTGTTGGTCTATGGTAGTGATTTGTGGTGTTTGTTTTGTGTTTCTGTGTGTATTCTGTTTTGCCATGTGGTGTGCCATGTGTTCTTGAGTGTTTTGTGTTGTGTTGTATGTGATCTGTGCGTCTTATTTGTTTTCTGTGTGTTGTGTACAAAATGTGCGTAGTATGGGTTACTTACTGCTTGTTGATCGCCTTGTGCTCTGCGTTTTGATCTGGGGCATGTTATGTGTGATATGTGCAGGTTTGATCTTTGTGTTGTGTGAATTGGGTGGATCCTGTGGTGTTGTATATTTTGCCTTTCGATGAGCTTTCTGTTGGTGGTTGTGTTGTGTGTCTGGTGCGTGGCCTCCTTTGTCACGCTCAGGGTGAAATGTGTCTTTCTCTGTGTTGTGTGTTGTGTTACGTACTGTGTTCTGGGTTGTGTGTGCTGTGTACATGCTTTCCTGTGTGTTACGTATGGGGAAGGTGTTGGTTGGTCTGGGTATTTTGGGCATTGTGTGTGATGTTAATTGTGTGGTGTGTGTGATGTGCTTGTGTGCTTATTGTGTGTGTGTTGTGTGTATTGGGTTGTGCTGACAGTGTGTGGTTCTGAGTGTGCTCTATATGGTATGTTTGTGGTTGTGTGTGTTATGTGTCATGCGTTGAGTGCATGTCGTGTGCGTTCTTGGCGGTTGTGGGTGGTTCTGTATGTGCTGTGGGTGTTTTGTGTGTGTGACTGTGATTTGTGTGTGGCTGTGTTAGAGAAGTTGTGTGTGTGTTTGGCGGCTTGAGCTATGCGCATGAGGGGAGACATGTTGACTGTGTGGTTGTGCTTGCTTTGGGTGTCTCATGGAGTGTGCAGTATGTACCTGTGCAAAGACTTTCATGTGTATTGTGAGCAGTTTTGTGCCTTTGAGTATGTGCTGTGAGTCTCGGGTCTGTTGTGTGCTTCTGTGTTGTGCTCCTGTGTGAGGATATATGTGTGGTGTGTCTGCTTGGTTGTGTGTGTTGCGTGTAATGCACCAAGTGTGTCCTATGTGTGATCATTGTTTTTTTGGGTGTGTTTTGCCTTGGTTTAATGTGTGCTGTGTGTCTTGCGTGGGTGATTGTGATTTCCGTGTGATTGTGTTTGAGTGGATTTGTGTGCGTTTGTTTGTTAAGTGTGTGATGTGAGATGTGTTGTCTGTGTGTGGTTGTGCTTGTTTAGTGTGTCTCGTTGTGTGTGCTCTGTATACTCTCTCAAATGTGGTTTCTGTGTCTTGTGGGCTATTAGGTGCTTTGTTGTGTCTGCTGTGTGTCCTGTGACTTTTGTTTTGTTACTGTATGGGTTTTGTGCACGTGTGCTTTACGTAGTGCTTTCCTGGGTGGATACGTGCGTGGGGTGTCTGTGTGTGACTGTGCACGTGGTGTGTCGTGTGTGACGTGTGCGCTACGGGCTGTGATGTGTAGCGTGTGAAATGTGTGTTTTGTGTGTCTGTCGGGTTTGTTGTGTGTCTGGGGTGCTGCCAGAGTTGGTCTATGGTAGTGATTTGTGGTGTTTGTTTGTGTTTCTGTGTGTATTCTGTGGTGCCATGCGGTGTGCCATGTGTTCTTGAGTGTTTTGTGTTGTGTTGTAAGTGATCTGTGCGTCTTGTTTGTTTTCTGTGTGTTGTGTAGGAAACGTGTGTAGTATGGCTTATTTACATCTTGTTGATCGCCTTGTGCTCTGCGTTTTGATCTGGGTCATGTCATGTGTGATATGTGCAGTTTTGAGCTTTGTGTTGTGTGAATTGAGTGGATCCTGTGGTGTTGTATATTTTGCCTTTCGATGAGCTTTCTGTTGGTGGTTGTGTTGTGTGTCTGGTGCGTGGCCTCCTTTGTCACGCTCAGGGTGAAATGTGTCTTTCTCTTTGTTGTGTGTTGTGTTACGTACTGTGTTCTGGGTTGTGTGTGCTGTGTACATGCTTTCCTGTGTGTTACGTATGGGGAAGGTGTTGGGTTGTCTGGGTATTTTGGGCATTGTGTGTGATGTTAATTGTGTGGTGTGTGTGATGTGCGTGTGTGCTTATTGTGTGTGTGATGTGTGTATTGGGTTGTGCTGACAGTGTGTGGTTCTGAGTGTGCTCTATATGGTATGCTTTTGGTTGTGTGTGTTATGTGTCGTGTGTTGAGTGCATGTCGTGTGCGTTCCTGGCGGTTGTGGGTGGTTCTGTATGAGTTGCGGGTGTTTTGTGTGTGTGACTGTGATTTGTGTGTGGCTGTGTTAGAGAGGTTGTGTTTGGCGGCTTGAGCTATGCGCATGAGGGGAGACATGTTGACTGTGTGGTTGTGCTTGCTTTGGGTGTCTCATGGAGTGTGCAGTATGTACCTGTGCAAAGACTTTCATGTGTATTGTGAGCAGTTTTGTGCCTTTGAGTATGTGCTGTGTCTCGGGTCTGTTGTGTGCTTCTGTGTTGTGCTCCTGTGTGAGGATATATGTGTGGTGTGTCTGCTTGGTTGTGTGTGTTGCGTGTAATGCACCAAGTGTGTCCTACGTGTGATCTTTGTTTTTTTGGGTGTGTTTTGCCTTTGTTTAATGTGTGCTGTGTGTCTTTTGCGTGGGTGAATGTGATTTCCGTGTGATTGTGTTTGAGTGGATTTGTGTGCGTTTGTTTGTTATGTGTGTGATGTCAGATGTGTTGTCTGTGTTTGGTTGTGCTTGTTTAGTGTTCCTCGTTGTGTGTGCTGTGTATACTCTCTCAAATGTGGTTTCTGTGTCTTGTGGGCTATTATGTGCTTTGTTGTGTCTGCTGTGTGTCCTGTGACTTTTGTTTTGTTACTGTATGGGTTTTGTGCACGTGTGCTTTGCGTACTGCTTTCCAAGGTGGATACGTGCGTGGGGTGTCTGTGTGTGACTGTGCACGTGGTGTGTCGTGTGTGACATGTGCGCTATGGGCTGTGATGTGTAGCGTGTGAAATGTGTGTTTTGTGTGTCTGTCGGGTTTGTTGTGTGTCTGGGGTCTGCCAGATTTGTTGGTCTATGGTAGTGATTTGTGGTGTTTGTTTTGTGTTTCTGTGTGTATTCTGTTGTGCCATGCGCTGTGCCATGTGTTCTTGAGTGTTTTGTGTTGTGTTGTATGTGATCTGTGCGTCTTGTTTGTTTTCTGTGTGTTGTGTACGAAACGTGCGTGTTATGGGTTATATACTGCTTGTTGATCGCCTTGTGCTCTGCGTTTTGATCTGGGGCATGTTATGTGTGATATGTGCAGTTTTGAGCTTTGTGTTGTGTGAATTGAGTGGATCCTGTGGTGTTGTATATTTTGCCTTTCGATGAGCTTTCTGTTGGTGGTTGTGTTGTGTGTCTGGTGCGTGGCCTCCTTTGTCACGCTCAGGGTGAAATGTGTCTTTCTCTTTGTTTTGTGTTGTGTTACGTACTGTGTTCTCGGTTGTGTGTGCTGTGTACATGCTTTCCTGTGTGTTACGTATGGGGAAGGTGTTGGTTGTTCTGGGTAGTTTGGGCATTGTGTGTGATGTTAATTGTGTGGTGTGTGTGATGTGCTTGTGTGCTTATTGTGTGTGTGTTGTGTGTATTGGGTTGTGCTGACAGTGTGTGGTTCTGAGTGTGCTCTATATGGTATGTTTGTGGTTGTATGTGTTATGTGTCATGTGTTGAGTGCATGTCGTGTGCGTTCTTGGCGGTTGTGTGTGGTTCTGTATGTGCTGTGGGTGTTTTGTGTGTGTGACTGTGATTTGTGTGTGGCTGTGTTAGAGAGGTTGTGTGTGTGTTTGGCGGCTTGAGCTATGCGTATGAGGGGAGACATGTTGACTGTGCGGTTGTGCTTGCTTTGGGTGTCTCATGGAGGGTGCAGTATGTACCTGTGCAAAGACTTTCATGTGAATTGTGAGCAGTTTTGTGCCTTGAAGTATGTGCTGTGAGTCTTGGGTCTGTTGTGTGCTTCTGTGTTGTGCTCCTGTGTGAGGATATATGTGTGGTGTCTGCTTGGTTGTGTGTGTTTGCGTGTAATGCACCAAGTGTGTGCTAAGTGTGATCTTTGTTTTTTTGTGTGTGTTTTGCCTTGGTTTTATGTGTGCTGTGTGTCTTTTGCGTGGGTGAATGTGATTTCCGTGTGATTGTGTTTGAGTGGATTTGTGTGCGTTTGTTTGTTAAGTGTGTGATGTGAGATGTGTTGTCTGTGTGTGGTTGTGCTTGTTTAGTGTGCCTCGTTGTGTGTGCTCTGTATACTCTCTCAAATGTGGTTTCTGTGTCTTGTGAGCTATTATGTGCTTTGTTGTGTCTGCTGTGTGTCCTGTGACTTTTGTTTTGTTACTGTATGGGTTTTGTGCACGTGTGCTTTGCATAGTGCTTTCCTGGGTGGATACGTGCGTGGGGTGTCTGTGTGAGACTGTGCACGTTGTGTGTCGTGTGTGACGTGTGCGCTACGGGCTGTGATGTGTAGCGTGTGAAATGTGTGTTTTGTGTGTCTGTCGGGTTTGTTGTGTCTGGGGTGCTGCCAGAGTTGTTGGTCTATGGTAGTGATTTGTGGTGTTTGTTTAGTGTTTCTGTGTGTATTCTGTTGTGCCATGCGCTGTGCCATGTGTTCTTGAGTGTTTTGTGTTGTGTTGTATGTGATCTGTGCGTCTTGTTTGTTTTCTGTGTGTTGTGTACGAAATGTGCGTAGTATGGGTTACTTACTGCTTGTTGATCGCCTTGTGCTCTGCGTTTTGACCTGGGGCATGTTATGTGTGATATGTGCAGGTTTGATCTTTGTGTTGTGTGAATTGGGTGGATCCTGTGGTGTTGTATATTTTGCCTTTCGATGAGCTTTCTGTTGGTGGTTGTGTTGTGTGTCTGGTGCGTGGCCTCCTTTGTCACGCTCAGGGTGAAATGTGTCTTTCTCTGTGTTGTGTGTTGTGTTACGTACTGTGTTCTGGGTTGTGTGTGCTGTGTACATGCTTTCCTGTGTGTTACGTATGGGGAAGGTGTTGGTTGGTCTGGGTATTTTGGGCATTGTGTGTGATGTTAATTGTGTGGTGTGTGTGATGTGCTTGTGTGCTTATTGTGTGTGTGCTGTGTGTATTGGGTTGTGCCGACAGTGTGTGGTTCTGAGTGTGCTCTATATGGTATGTTTGTGGTTGTGTGTGTTATGTGTCATGCGTTGAGTGCATGTCGTGTGCGTTCTTGGCGGTTGTGGGTGGTTCTGTATGTGCTGTGGGTGTTTTGTGTGTGTGACTGTGATTTGTGTGTGGCTGTGTTAGAGAAGTTGTGTGTGTGTTTGGCGGCTTGAGCTATGCGCATGAGGGGAGACATGTTGACTGTGTGGTTGTGCTTGCTTTGGGTGTCTCATGGAGTGTGCAGTATGTACCTGTGCAAAGACTTTCATGTGTATTGTGAGCAGTTTTGTGCCTTGAAGTATGTGCTGTGAGTCTTGGGTCTGTTGTGTGCTTCTGTGTTGTGCTCCTGTGTGAGGATATATGTGTGGTGTCTGCTTGGTTGTGTGTGTTTGCGTGTAATGCACCAAGTGTGTCCTAAGTGTGATCTTTGTTTTTTTGTGTGTGTTTTGCCTTGGTTTTATGTGTGCTGTGTGTCTTTTGCGTGGGTGAATGTGATTTCCGTGTGATTGTGTTTGAGTGGATTTGTGTGCGTTTGTTTGTTAAGTGTGTGATGTGAGATGTGTTGTCTGTGTGTGGTTGTGCTTGTTTAGTGTGCCTCGTTGTGTGTGCTCTGTATACTCTCTCAAATGTGGTTTCTGTGTCTAGTGGGCTATTATGTGCTTTGTTGTGTCTGCTGTGTGTCCTGTGACTTTTGTTTTGTTACTGTATGGGTTTTGTGCACGTGTGCTTTGCATAGTGCTTTCCTGGGTGGATACGTGCGTGGGGTGTCTGTGTGAGACTGTGCACGTGGTGTGTCGTGTGTGACGTGTGCGCTACGGGCTGTGATGTGTAGCGTGTGAAATGTGTGTTTTGTGTGTCTGTCGGGTTTGTTGTGTCTGGGGTGCTGCCAGAGTTGTTGGTCTATGGTAGTGATTTGTGGTGTTTGTTTAGTGTTTCTGTGTGTATTCTGTTGTGCCATGTGTTGTGCCATGTGTTCTTGAGTGTTTTGTGTTGTGTTGTATGTGATCTGTGCGTCTTGTTTGTTTTCTGTGTGTTGTGTACGAAATGTGCATAGTATGGGTTATTTACTGCTTGTTGATCGCCTTGTGCTCTGCGTTTTGATCTGGGGCATGTTATGTGTGATATGTGCAGTTTTGAGCTTTGTGTTGTGTGAATTGAGTGGATCCTGTGGTGTTGTATATTTTGCCTTTCGATGAGCTTTCTGTTGGTGGTTGTGTTGTGTGTCTGGTGCGTGGCCTCCTTTGTCACGCTCAGGGTGAAATGTGTCTTTCTCTGTGTTGTTTGTTGTGTTACGTACTGTGTTCTGGGTTGTGTGTGCTGTGTACATGCTTTCCTGTGTGTTACGAATGGGGAAGGTGTTGGGTGGTCTGGGTATTTTGGGCATTGTGTGTGATGTTAACTGTGTGGTGTGTGTGATGTGCGTGTGTGCTTATTGAGTGTGTGTTGTGTGTATTGGGTTGTGCTGACAGTGTGTGGTTCTGAGTGTGCTCTATATGGTATGTTTGTGGTTGTGTGTGTTATGTGTCGTGTGTTGAATGCATGTCGTGTGCGTTCTTGGCGGTTGTGGGTGGTTCTGTATGAGTTGGTGGTGTTTTGTGTGTGTGACTGATTTGTGTGTGGCTGTGTTAGGTTGTGTGTGTGTTTGGCGGCTTGAACTATGCGCATAAGGGGAGACATGTTGACTGTGTGGTTGTGCTTGCTTTGGGTGTCTCATGGAGTGTGCAGTATGTACCTGTGCAAAGACTTTCATGTGTATTGTGAGCAGTTTTGTGCCTTGAAGTATGTGCTGTGAGTGTCCGGTCTGTTGTGTGCTTCTGTGTTGTCCTCCTGTGTGAGGATATATGTGTGCTGTCTGCTTGGTTGTGAGTGTTGCGTGTAATGCACCGTGTGTCCTAAGTGTGATCTTTGTTTTTTTGGGTGTGTTTTGCCTTTGTTTAATGTGTGCTGTGTGTCTTTTGCGTGGGTGAATGTGATTTCCGTGTGATTGTGTTTGAGTGGATTTGTGTGCGTTTGTTTGTTATGTGTGTGATGTCAGATGTGTTGTCTGTGTTTGGTTGTGCTTGTTTAGTGTTCCTCGTTGTGTGTGCTGTGTATACTCTCTCTAATGTGGTTTCTGTGTCTTGTGGGCTATTATGTGCTTTGTTGTGTCTGCTGTGTGTCCTGTGACTTTTGTTTTGTTACTGTATGGGTTTTGTGCACTTGTGCTTTACGTAGTGCTTTCCTGGATGGATACGTGCGTGGGGTGTCTGTGTGTGTTCTGTGCACTTGGTGTGTCGTGTGTGACGTGTGCGCTACGGGCTGTGATGTGTAGCATGTGAAATGTGTATTTTGTGTGTCTGTTGGGTTTGTTGTGTGTCTGGGGTGCTGCCAGAGTTGTTGGTCTATGGTAGTGATTAGTGGTGTTTGTTTTGTGTTTCTTTGTGTATTCTGTTTTGCCATGTGGTGTGCCATGTGTTCTTGAGTGTTTTGTGTTGTGTTGTATGTGATCTGTGCGTCTTGTTTGTTTTCTGTGTGTTGTGTACGAAATGTGCGTGGTATGGGTTATTTACAGCTTGTTGATCGCCTTGTGCTCTGCGTTTTGATCTGGGTCATGTCATGTGTGATATGTGCAGTTTTGAGCTTTGTGTTGTGTGAATTGAGTGGATCCTGTGGTGTTGTATATTTTGCCTTTCGTTGAGCTTTCTGTTGGTGGTTGTGTTGTGTGTCTGGTGCGTGGCCTCCTTTGTCACGCTCAGGGTGAAATGTGTCTTTCTCTTTGTTGTGTGTTGTGTTACGTACTGTGTTCTGGGTTGTGTGTGCTGTGTACATGCTTTCCTGTGTGTTACGTATGGGGAAGGTGTTGGGTTGTCTGGGTATTTTGGGCATTGTGTGTGATGTTAATTGTGTGGTGTGTGTGATGTGCGTGTGTGCTTATTGTGTGTGTGATGTGTGTATTGGGTTGTGTTGACAGTGTGTGGTTCTGAGTGTGCTCTATATGGTATGCTTGTCATTGTGTGTGTTATGTGTCGTGTGTTGAGTGCATGTCGTGTGCGTTCCTGGCGGTTGTGGGTGGTTCTGTATGAGTTGCGGGTGTTTTGTGTGTGTGACTGTGATTTGTGTGTGGCTGTGTTAGAGTGGTTGTGTGTGTGTTTGGCGGCTTGAGCTATGCGCATGAGGGGAGACATGTTGACTGTGTGGTTGTGCTTGCTTTGGGTGTCTCATGGAGTGTGCAGTATGTACCTGTGCAAAGACTTTCATGTGTATTGTGAGCAGTTTTGTGCCTTTGAGTATGTGCTGTGTCTCGGGTCTGTTGTGTGCTTCTGTGTTGTGCTCCTGTGTGAGGATATATGTGTGGTGTGTCTGCTTGGTTGTGTGTGTTGCGTGTAATGCACCAAGTGTGTCCTACGTGTGATCTTTGTTTTTTTGGGTGTGTTTTGCCTTGGTTTAATGTGTGCTGTGTGTCTTTTGCGTGGGTGAATGTGATTTCCGTCTGATTGTGTTTGAGTGGATTTGTGTGCATTTGTTTGTTATGTGTGTGATGTCAGATGTGTTGTCTGTGTTTGGTTGTGCTTGTTTAGTGTTCCTCGTTGTGTGTGCTGTGTATACTCTCTCAAATGTGGTTTCTGTGTCTTGTGGGCTATTAGGTGCTTTGTTGTGTCTGCTGTGTGTCCTGTGACTTTTGTTTTGTTACTGTATGGGTTTTGTGCACGTGTGCTTTACGTAGTGCTTTCCTGGGTGGATACGTGCGTGGGGTGTCTGTGTGTGACTGTGCACGTGGTGTGTCGTGTGTGACGTGTGCGCTACGGGCTGTGATGTGTAGCGTGTGAAATGTGTGTTTTGTGTGTCTGTCGGGTTTGTTGTGTGTCTGGGGTCTGCCAGATTTGTTGGTCTATGGTAGTGATTTGTGGTGTTTGTTTTGTGTTTCTGTGTGTATTCTGTTGTGCCATGTGCTGTGCCATGTGTTCTTCAGTGTTTTGTGTTGTGTTGTATGTGATCTGTGCGTCTTGTTTGTTTTCTGTGTGTTGTGTACGAAATGTGCGTAGTATGGGTTACTTACTGCTTGTTGATCGCCTTGTGCTCTGCGTTTTGATCTGGGTCATGTCATGTGTGATATGTGCAGTTTTGAGCTTTGTGTTGTGTGAATTGAGTGGATCCTGTGGTGTTGTATATTTTGCCTTTCGATGAGCTTTCTGTTGGTGGTTGTGTTGTGTGTCTGGTGCGTGGCCTCCTTTGTCACGCTCAGGGTGAAATGTGTCTTTCTCTGTGTTGTGTGTTGTGTTACGTACTGTGTTCTGGGTTGTGTGTGCTGTGTACATGCTTTCCTGTGTGTTACGTATGGGGAAGGTGTTGGGTTGTCTGGGTATTTTGGGCATTGTGTGTGATGTTAATTGTGTGGTGTGTGTGATGTGCGTGTGTGCTTATTGTGTGTGTGATGTGTGTATTGGGTTGTGCTGACAGTGTGTGGTTCTGTGTGTGCTCTATATGGTATGCTTTTGGTTGTGTGTGTTATGTGTCGTGTGTTGAGTGCATGTCGTGTGCGTTCCTGTCGGTTGTGGGTGGTCCTGTATGAGTTGCGGGTGTTTTGTGTGTGTGACTGTGATTTGTGTGTGGCTGTGTTAGAGAGGTTGTGTGTGTGTTTGGCGGCTTGAGCTATGCGCATGAGGGGAGACATGTTGACTGTGTGGTTGTGCTTGCTTTGGGTGTCTCATGGAGTGTGCAGTATGTACCTGTGCAAAGACTTTCATGTGTATTGTGAGCAGTTTTGTGCCTTTGAGTATGTGCTGTGTCTCGGGTCTGTTGTGTGCTTCTGTGTTGTGCTCCTGTGTGAGGATATATGTGTGGTGTGTCTGCTTGGTTGTGTGTGTTGCGTGTAATGCACCAAGTGTGTCCTACGTGTGATCTTTGTTTTTTTGGGTGTGTTTTGCCTTTGTTTAATGTGTGCTGTGTGTCTTTTGCGTGGGTGAATGTGATTTCCGTGTGATTGTGTTTGAGTGGATTTGTGTGCGTTTGTTTGTTATGTGTGTGATGTCAGATGTGTTGTCTGTGTTTGGTTGTGCTTGTTTAGTGTTCCTCGTTGTGTGTGCTGTGTATACTCTCTCAAATGTGGTTTCTGTGTCTTGTGGGCTATTATGTGCTTTGTTGTGTCTGCTGTGTGTCCTGTGACTTTTGTTTTGTTACTGTATGGGTTTTGTGCACGTGTGCTTTGCGTACTGCTTTCCAAGGTGGATACGTGCGTGGGGTGTCTGTGTGTGACTGTGCACGTGGTGTGTCGTGTGTGACATGTGCGCTATGGGCTGTGATGTGTAGCGTGTGAAATGTGTGTTTTGTGTGTCTGTCGGGTTTGTTGTGTGTCTGGGGTCTGCCAGATTTGTTGGTCTATGGTAGTGATTTGTGGTGTTTGTTTTGTGTTTCTGTGTGTATTCTGTTGTGCCATGCGCTGTGCCATGTGTTCTTGAGTGTTTTGTGTTGTGTTGTATGTGATCTGTGCGTCTTGTTTGTTTTCTGTGTGTTGTGTACGAAACGTGCGTGTTATGGGTTATATACTGCTTGTTGATCGCCTTGTGCTCTGCGTTTTGATCTGGGGCATGTTATGTGTGATATGTGCAGTTTTGAGCTTTGTGTTGTGTGAATTGAGTGGATCCTGTGGTGTTGTATATTTTGCCTTTCGATGAGCTTTCTGTTGGTGGTTGTGTTGTGTGTCTGGTGCGTGGCCTCCTTTGTCACGCTCAGGGTGAAATGTGTCTTTCTCTTTGTTTTGTGTTGTGTTACGTACTGTGTTCTCGGTTGTGTGTGCTGTGTACATGCTTTCCTGTGTGTTACGTATGGGGAAGGTGTTGGTTGGTCTGGGTATTTTGGGCATTGTGTGTGATGTTAATTGTGTGGTGTGTGTGATGTGCTTGTGTGCTTATTGTGTGTGTGTTGTGTGTATTGGGTTGTGCTGACAGTGTGTGGTTCTGAGTGTGCTCTATATGGTATGTTTGTGGTTGTGTGTGTTATGTGTCATGTGTTGAGTGCATGTCGTGTGCGTTCTTGGCGGTTGTGGGTGGTTCTGTATGTGCTGTGGGTGTTTTGTGTGTGTGACTGTGATTTGTGTGTGGCTGTGTTAGAGAGGTTGTGTGTGTGTTTGGCGGCTTGAGCTATGCGTATGAGGGGAGACATGTTGACTGTGTGGTTGTGCTTGCTTTGGGTGTCTCATGGAGGGTGCAGTATGTACCTGTGCAAAGACTTTCATGTGTATTGTGAGCAGTTTTGTGCCTTGAAGTATGTGCTGTGAGTCTTGGGTCTGTTGTGTGCTTCTGTGTTGTGCTCCTGTGTGAGGATATATGTGTGGTGTCTGCTTGGTTGTGTGTGTTGCGTGTAATGCACCAAGTGTGTGCTAAGTGTGATCTTTGTTTTTTTGTGTGTGTTTTGCCTTGGTTTTATGTGTGCTGTGTGTCTTTTGCGTGGGTGAATGTGATTTCCGTGTGATTGTGTTTGAGTGGATTTGTGTGCGTTTGTTTGTTATGTGTGTGATGTCAGATGTGTTGTCTGTGTTTGGTTGTGCTTGTTTAGTGTTCCTCGTTGTGTGTGCTGTGTATACTCTCTCTAATGTGGTTTCTGTGTCTTGTGGGCTATTATGTGCTTTGTTGTGTCTGCTGTGTGTCCTGTGACTTTTGTTTTGTTACTGTATGGGTTTTGTGCACTTGTGCTTTACGTAGTGCTTTCCTGGATGGATACGTGCGTGGGGTGTCTGTGTGTGACTGTGCACTTGGTGTGTCGTGTGTGACGTGTGCGCTACGGGCTGTGATGTGTAGCATGTGAAATGTGTATTTTGTGTGTCTGTTGGGTTTGTTGTGTGTCTGGGTTGCTGCCAGAGTTGTTGGTCTATGGTAGTGATTAGTGGTGTTTGTTTTGTGTTTCTGTGTGTATTCTGTTTTGCCATGTGCTGTGCCATGTGTTCTTGAGTGTTTTGTGTTGTGTTGTATGTGATCTGTGCGTCTTGTTTGTTTTCTGTGTGTTGTGTACGAAATGTGCGTGGTATGGGTTATTTACAGCTTGTTGATCGCCTTGTGCTCTGCGTTTTGATCTGGGTCATGTCATGTGTGACATGTGCAGTTTTGAGCTTTGTGTTGTGTGAATTGAGTGGATCCTGTGGTGTTGTATATTTTGCCTTTCGATGAGCTTTCTATTGGTGGTTGTGTTGTGTGTCTGGTGCGTGGCCTCCTTTGTCACGCTCAGGGTGAAATGTGTCTTTCTCTTTGTTGTGTGTTGTGTTACGTACTGTGTTCTGGGTTGTGTGTGCTGTGTACATGCTTTCCTGTGTGTTACGTATGGGGAAGGTGTTGGGTTGTCTGGGTATTTTGGGCATTGTGTGTGATGTTAATTGTGTGGTGTGTGTGATGTGCGTGTGTGCTTATTGTGTGTGTGATGTGTGTATTGGGTTGTGTTGACAGTGTGTGGTTCTGAGTGTGCTCTATATGGTATGCTTGTGGTTGTGTGTGTTATGTGTCGTGTGTTGAGTGCATGTCGTGTGCGTTCCTGGCGGTTGTGGGTGGTTCTGTATGAGTTGCGGGAGTTTTGTGTGTGTGACTGTGATTTGTGTGTGGCTGTGTTAGAGTGGTTGTGTGTGTGTTTGGCGGCTTGAGCTATGCGCATGAGGGGAGACATGTTGACTGTGTGGTTGTGCTTGCTTTGGGTGTCTCATGGAGTGTGCAGTATGTACCTGTGCAAAGACTTTCATGTGTATTGTGAGCAGTTTTGTGCCTTTGAGTATGTGCTGTGTCTCGGGTCTGTTGTGTGCTTCTGTGTTGTGCTCCTGTGTGAGGATATATGTGTGGTGTGTCTGCTTGGTTGTGTGTGTTGCGTGTAATGCACCAAGTGTGTCCTACGTGTGATCTTTGTTTTTTTGGGTGTGTTTTGCCTTTGTTTAATGTGTGCTGTGTGTCTTTTGCGTGGGTGAATGTGATTTCCGTGTGATTGTGTTTGAGTGGATTTGTGTGCGTTTGTTTGTTATGTGTGTGATGTCAGATGTGTTGTCTGTGTTTGGTTGTGCTTGTTTAGTGTTCCTCGTTGTGTGTGCTGTGTATACTCTCTCAAATGTGGTTTCTGTGTCTTGTGGGCTATTATGTGCTTTGTTGTGTCTGCTGTGTGTCCTGTGACTTTTGTTTTGTTACTGTATGGGTTTTGTGCACGTGTGCTTTGCGTACTGCTTTCCAAGGTGGATACGTGCGTGGGGTGTCTGTGTGTGACTGTGCACGTGGTGTGTCGTGTGTGACATGTGCGCTATGGGCTGTGATGTGTAGCGTGTGAAATGTGTGTTTTGTGTGTCTGTCGGGTTTGTTGTGTGTCTGGGGTCTGCCAGATTTGTTGGTCTATGGTAGTGATTTGTGGTGTTTGTTTTGTGTTTCTGTGTGTATTCTGTTGTGCCATGCGCTGTGCCATGTGTTCTTGAGTGTTTTGTGTTGTGTTGTATGTGATCTGTGCGTCTTGTTTGTTTTCTGTGTGTTGTGTACGAAATGTGCGTAGTATGGGTTACTTACTGCTTGTTGATCGCCTTGTGCTCTGCGTTTTGATCTGGGGCATGTTATGTGTGATATGTGCAGGTTTGATCTTTGTGTTGTGTGAATTGGGTGGATCCTGTGGTGTTGTATATTTTGCCTTTCGATGAGCTTTCTGTTGGTGGTTGTGTTGTGTGTCTGGTGCGTGGCCTCCTTTGTCACGCTCAGGGTGAAATGTGTCTTTCTCTGTGTTGTGTGTTGTGTTACGTACTGTGTTCTGGGTTGTGTGTGCTGTGTACATGCTTTCCTGTGTGTTACGTATGGGGAAGGTGTTGGTTGGTCTGGGTATTTTGGGCATTGTGTGTGATGTTAATTGTGTGGTGTGTGTGATGTGCTTGTGTGCTTATTGTGTGTGTGTTGTGTGTATTGGGTTGTGCCGACAGTGTGTGGTTCTGAGTGTGCTCTATATGGTATGTTTGTGGTTGTGTGTGTTATGTGTCATGCGTTGAGTGCATGTCGTGTGCGTTCTTGGCGGTTGTGGGTGGTTCTGTATGTGCTGTGGGTGTTTTGTGTGTGTGACTGTGATTTGTGTGTGGCTGTGTTAGAGAAGTTGTGTGTGTGTTTGGCGGCTTGAGCTATGCGCATGAGGGGAGACATGTTGACTGTGTGGTTGTGCTTGCTTTGGGTGTCTCATGGAGTGTGCAGTATGTACCTGTGCAAAGACTTTCATGTGTATTGTGAGCAGTTTTGTGCCTTGAAGTATGTGCTGTGAGTCTCGGGTCTGTTGTGTGCTTCTGTGCTGTGCTCCTGTGTGAGGATATATGTGTGGTGTGTCTGCTTGGTTGTGTGTGTTGCGTGTAATGCACCAAGTGTGCGCTAAGTCTGATCTTTGTTTTTTTGTGTGTGTTTTGCCTTGGTTTTATGTGTGCTGTGTGTCTTTTGCGTGGGTGAATGTGATTTCCGTGTGATTGTGTTTGAGTGGATTTGTGTGCGTTTGTTTGTTAAGTGTGTGATGTGAGATGTGTTGTCTGTGTGTGGTTGTGCTTGTTTAGTGTGCCTCGTTGTGTGTGCTCTGTATACTCTCTCAAATGTGGTTTCTGTGTCTTGTGAGCTATTATGTGCTTTGTTGTGTCTGTGTGTGTCCTGTGAATTTTGTTTTGTTACTGTATGGGTTTTGTGCACGTGTGCTTTGCATAGTGCTTTCCTGGGTGGATACGTGCATGGGGTGTCTGTGTGTGACTGTGCACGTGGTGTGTCGTGTGTGACATGTGCGCTATGGGCTGTGATGTGTAGCGTGTGAAATGTGTGTTTTGTGTGTCTGTCGGGTTTGTTGTGTGTCTGGGGTCTGCCAGATTTGTTGGTCTATGGTAGTGATTTGTGGTGTTTGTTTTGTGTTTCTGTGTGTATTCTGTTGTGCCATGTGCTGTGCCATGTGTTCTTCAGTGTTTTGTGTTGTGTTGTATGTGATCTGTGCGTCTTGTTTGTTTTCTGTGTGTTGTGTATGAAATGTGCGTAGTATGGGTTACTTACTGCTTGTTGATCGCCTTGTGCTCTGCGTTTTGATCTGGGGCATGTTATGTGTGATATGTGCAGGTTTGATCTTTGTGTTGTGTGAATTGGGTGGATCCTGTGGTGTTGTATATTTTGCCTTTCGATGAGCTTTCTGTTGGTGGTTGTGTTGTGTGTCTGGTGCGTGGCCTCCTTTGTCACGCTCAGGGTGAAATGTGTCTTTCTCTGTGTTGTGTGTTGTGTTACGTACTGTGTTCTGGGTTGTGTGTGCTGTGTACATGCTTTCCTGTGTGTTACGTATGGGGAAGGTGTTGGTTGGTCTGGGTATTTTGGGCATTGTGTGTGATGTTAATTGTGTGGTGTGTGTGATGTGCTTGTGTGCTTATTGTGTGTGTGTTGTGTGTATTGGGTTGTGCTGACAGTGTGTGGTTCTGAGTGTGCTCTATATGGTATGTTTGTGGTTGTGTGTGTTATGTGTCGTTTGTTGAATGCATGTCGTGTGCGTTCTTGGGGGTTGTATGGTTCTGTATGAGTTGTGGGTGTTTTGTGTGTGTGACTGTGATTTGTGTGTGGCTGTGTTAGAGAGGTTGTGTGTGTGTTTGGCGGCTTGAGCTATGCGCATGAGGGGAGACATGTTGACTGTGTGGTTGTGCTTGCTTTGGGTGTCTCATGGAGGGTGCAGTATGTACCTGTGCAAAGACTTTCATGTGTATTGTGAGCAGTTTTGTGCCTTGAAGTATGTGCTGTGAGTGTCCGGTCTGTTGTGTGCTTCTGTGTTGTGCTCCTGTGTGAGGATATATGTGTGGTGTGTCTGCTTGGTTGTGTGTGTTGCGTGTAATGCACCAAGTGTGTGCTAAGTGTGATCTTTGTTTTTTTGTGTGTGTTTTGCCTTTGTTTAATGTGTGCTGTGTGTCTTTTGCGTGGGTGAATGTGATTTCCGTGTGATTGTGTTTGAGTGGATTTGTGTGCGTTTGTTTGTTATGTGTGTGATGTCAGATGTGTTGTCTGTGTTTGGTTGTGCTTGTTTAGTGTTCCTCGTTGTGTGTGCTGTGTATACTCTCTCTAATGTGGTTTCTGTGTCTTGTGGGCTACTATGTGCTTTGTTGTGTCTGCTGTGTGTCCTGTGACTTTTGTTTTGTTACTGTATGGGTTTTGTGCACGTGTGCTTTACGTAGTGCTTTCCTGGGTGGATACGTGCGTGGGGTGTCTGTGTGTGACTGTGCACTTGGTGTGTCGTGTGTGACGTGTGCGCTACGGGCTGTGATGTGTAGCGTGTGAAATGTGTGTTTTGTGTGTCTGTCGGGTTTGTTGTGTGTCTGGGGTGCTGCCAGAGTTGTTGGTCTATGGTAGTGATTTGTGGTGTTTGTTTTGTGTTTCTGTGTGTATTCTGTTTTGCCATGTGGTGTGCCATGTGTTCTTGAGTTTTTTGTGTTGTGTTGTATGTGATCTGTGCGTCTTATTTGTTTTCTGTGTGTTGTGTACAAAATGTGCGTAGTATGGGTTACTTACTGCTTGTTGATCGCCTTGTGCTCTGCGTTTTGATCTGGGGCATGTTATGTGTGATATGTGCAGGTTTGATCTTTGTGTTGTGTGAATTGGGTGGATCCTGTGGTGTTGTATATTTTGCCTTTCGATGAGCTTTCTGTTGGTGGTTGTGTTGTGTGTCTGGTGCGTGGCCTCCTTTGTCACGCTCAGGGTGAAATGTGTCTTTCTCTGTGTTGTGTGTTGTGTTACGTACTGTGTTCTGGGTTGTGTGTGCTGTGTACATGCTTTCCTGTGTGTTACGTATGGGGAAGGTGTTGGTTGGTCTGGGTATTTTGGGCATTGTGTGTGATGTTAATTGTGTGGTGTGTGTGATGTGCTTGTGTGCTTATTGTGTGTGTGTTGTGTGTATTGGGTTGTGCCGACAGTGTGTGGTTCTGAGTGTGCTCTATATGGTATGTTTGTGGTTGTGTGTGTTATGTGTCATGCGTTGAGTGCATGTCGTGTGCGTTCTTGGCGGTTGTGGGTGGTTCTGTATGTGCTGTGGGTGTTTTGTGTGTGTGACTGTGATTTGTGTGTGGCTGTGTTAGAGAAGTTGTGTGTGTGTTTGGCGGCTTGAGCTATGCGCATGAGGGGAGACATGTTGACTGTGTGGTTGTGCTTGCTTTGGGTGTCTCATGGAGTGTGCAGTATGTACCTGTGCAAAGACTTTCATGTGTATTGTGAGCAGTTTTGTGCCTTTGAGTATGTGCTGTGAGTCTCGGGTCTGTTGTGTGCTTCTGTGTTGTGCTCCTGTGTGAGGATATATGTGTGGTGTGTCTGCTTGGTTGTGTGTGTTGCGTGTAATGCACCAAGTGTGTCCTATGTGTGATCATTGTTTTTTTGGGTGTGTTTTGCCTTGGTTTAATGTGTGCTGTGTGTCTTGCGTGGGTGATTGTGATTTCCGTGTGATTGTGTTTGAGTGGATTTGTGTGCGTTTGTTTGTTAAGTGTGTGATGTGAGATGTGTTGTCTGTGTGTGGTTGTGCTTGTTTAGTGTGTCTCGTTGTGTGTGCTCTGTATACTCTCTCAAATGTGGTTTCTGTGTCTTGTGGGCTATTAGGTGCTTTGTTGTGTCTGCTGTGTGTCCTGTGACTTTTGTTTTGTTACTGTATGGGTTTTGTGCACGTGTGCTTTACGTAGTGCTTTCCTGGGTGGATACGTGCGTGGGGTGTCTGTGTGTGACTGTGCACGTGGTGTGTCGTGTGTGACGTGTGCGCTACGGGCTGTGATGTGTAGCGTGTGAAATGTGTGTTTTGTGTGTCTGTCGGGTTTGTTGTGTGTCTGGGGTGCTGCCAGAGTTGGTCTATGGTAGTGATTTGTGGTGTTTGTTTGTGTTTCTGTGTGTATTCTGTGGTGCCATGCGGTGTGCCATGTGTTCTTGAGTGTTTTGTGTTGTGTTGTAAGTGATCTGTGCGTCTTGTTTGTTTTCTGTGTGTTGTGTAGGAAACGTGTGTAGTATGGCTTATTTACATCTTGTTGATCGCCTTGTGCTCTGCGTTTTGATCTGGGTCATGTCATGTGTGATATGTGCAGTTTTGAGCTTTGTGTTGTGTGAATTGAGTGGATCCTGTGGTGTTGTATATTTTGCCTTTCGATGAGCTTTCTGTTGGTGGTTGTGTTGTGTGTCTGGTGCGTGGCCTCCTTTGTCACGCTCAGGGTGAAATGTGTCTTTCTCTTTGTTGTGTGTTGTGTTACGTACTGTGTTCTGGGTTGTGTGTGCTGTGTACATGCTTTCCTGTGTGTTACGTATGGGGAAGGTGTTGGGTTGTCTGGGTATTTTGGGCATTGTGTGTGATGTTAATTGTGTGGTGTGTGTGATGTGCGTGTGTGCTTATTGTGTGTGTGATGTGTGTATTGGGTTGTGCTGACAGTGTGTGGTTCTGAGTGTGCTCTATATGGTATGCTTTTGGTTGTGTGTGTTATGTGTCGTGTGTTGAGTGCATGTCGTGTGCGTTCCTGGCGGTTGTGGGTGGTTCTGTATGAGTTGCGGGTGTTTTGTGTGTGTGACTGTGATTTGTGTGTGGCTGTGTTAGAGAGGTTGTGTTTGGCGGCTTGAGCTATGCGCATGAGGGGAGACATGTTGACTGTGTGGTTGTGCTTGCTTTGGGTGTCTCATGGAGTGTGCAGTATGTACCTGTGCAAAGACTTTCATGTGTATTGTGAGCAGTTTTGTGCCTTTGAGTATGTGCTGTGTCTCGGGTCTGTTGTGTGCTTCTGTGTTGTGCTCCTGTGTGAGGATATATGTGTGGTGTGTCTGCTTGGTTGTGTGTGTTGCGTGTAATGCACCAAGTGTGTCCTACGTGTGATCTTTGTTTTTTTGGGTGTGTTTTGCCTTTGTTTAATGTGTGCTGTGTGTCTTTTGCGTGGGTGAATGTGATTTCCGTGTGATTGTGTTTGAGTGGATTTGTGTGCGTTTGTTTGTTATGTGTGTGATGTCAGATGTGTTGTCTGTGTTTGGTTGTGCTTGTTTAGTGTTCCTCGTTGTGTGTGCTGTGTATACTCTCTCAAATGTGGTTTCTGTGTCTTGTGGGCTATTATGTGCTTTGTTGTGTCTGCTGTGTGTCCTGTGACTTTTGTTTTGTTACTGTATGGGTTTTGTGCACGTGTGCTTTGCGTACTGCTTTCCAAGGTGGATACGTGCGTGGGGTGTCTGTGTGTGACTGTGCACGTGGTGTGTCGTGTGTGACATGTGCGCTATGGGCTGTGATGTGTAGCGTGTGAAATGTGTGTTTTGTGTGTCTGTCGGGTTTGTTGTGTGTCTGGGGTCTGCCAGATTTGTTGGTCTATGGTAGTGATTTGTGGTGTTTGTTTTGTGTTTCTGTGTGTATTCTGTTGTGCCATGCGCTGTGCCATGTGTTCTAGAGTGTTTTGTGTTGTGTTGTATGTGATCTGTGCGTCTTGTTTGTTTTCTGTGTGTTGTGTACGAAACGTGCGTGTTATGGGTTATATACTGCTTGTTGATCGCCTTGTGCTCTGCGTTTTGATCTGGGGCATGTTATGTGTGATATGTGCAGTTTTGAGCTTTGTGTTGTGTGAATTGAGTGGATCCTGTGGTGTTGTATATTTTGCCTTTCGATGAGCTTTCTGTTGGTGGTTGTGTTGTGTGTCTGGTGCGTGGCCTCCTTTGTCACGCTCAGGGTGAAATGTGTCTTTCTCTTTGTTTTGTGTTGTGTTACGTACTGTGTTCTCGGTTGTGTGTGCTGTGTACATGCTTTCCTGTGTGTTACGTATGGGGAAGGTGTTGGTTGTTCTGGGTATTTTGGGCATTGTGTGTGATGTTAATTGTGTGGTGTGTGTGATGTGCTTGTGTGCTTATTGTGTGTGTGTTGTGTGTATTGGGTTGTGCTGACAGTGTGTGGTTCTGAGTGTGCTCTATATGGTATGTTTGTGGTTGTGTGTGTTATGTGTCATGTGTTGAGTGCATGTCGTGTGCGTTCTTGGCGGTTGTGTGTGGTTCTGTATGTGCTGTGGGTGTTTTGTGTGTGTGACTGTGATTTGTGTGTGGCTGTGTTAGAGAGGTTGTGTGTGTGTTTGGCGGCTTGAGCTATGCGTATGAGGGGAGACATGTTGACTGTGTGGTTGTGCTTGCTTTGGGTGTCTCATGGAGGGTGCAGTATGTACCTGTGCAAAGACTTTCATGTGTATTGTGAGCAGTTTTGTGCCTTGAAGTATGTGCTGTGAGTCTTGGGTCTGTTGTGTGCTTCTGTGTTGTGCTCCTGTGTGAGGATATATGTGTGGTGTCTGCTTGGTTGTGTGTGTTTGCGTGTAATGCACCAAGTGTGTGCTAAGTGTGATCTTTGTTTTTTTGTGTGTGTTTTGCCTTGGTTTTATGTGTGCTGTGTGTCTTTTGCGTGGGTGAATGTGATTTCCGTGTGATTGTGTTTGAGTGGATTTGTGTGCGTTTGTTTGTTAAGTGTGTGATGTGAGATGTGTTGTCTGTGTGTGGTTGTGCTTGTTTAGTGTGCCTCGTTGTGTGTGCTCTGTATACTCTCTCAAATGTGGTTTCTGTGTCTTGTGAGCTATTATGTGCTTTGTTGTGTCTGCTGTGTGTCCTGTGACTTTTGTTTTGTTACTGTATGGGTTTTGTGCACGTGTGCTTTGCATAGTGCTTTCCTGGGTGGATACGTGCGTGGGGTGTCTGTGTGAGACTGTGCACGTTGTGTGTCGTGTGTGACGTGTGCGCTACGGGCTGTGATGTGTAGCGTGTGAAATGTGTGTTTTGTGTGTCTGTCGGGTTTGTTGTGTCTGGGGTGCTGCCAGAGTTGTTGGTCTATGGTAGTGATTTGTGGTGTTTGTTTAGTGTTTCTGTGTGTATTCTGTTGTGCCATGTGTTGTGCCATGTGTTCTTGAGTGTTTTGTGTTGTGTTGTATGTGATCTGTGCGTCTTGTTTGTTTTCTGTGTGTTGTGTACGAAATGTGCATAGTATGGGTTATTTACTGCTTGTTGATCGCCTTGTGCTCTGCGTTTTGATCTGGGGCATGTTATGTGTGATATGTGCAGTTTTGAGCTTTGTGTTGTGTGAATTGAGTGGATCCTGTGGTGTTGTATATTTTGCCTTTCGATGAGCTTTCTGTTGGTGGTTGTGTTGTGTGTCTGGTGCGTGGCCTCCTTTGTCACGCTCAGGGTGAAATGTGTCTTTCTCTGTGTTGTTTGTTGTGTTACGTACAGTGTTCTGGGTTGTGTGTGCTGTGTACATGCTTTCCTGTGTGTTACGAATGGGGAAGGTGTTGGGTGGTCTGGGTATTTTGGGCATTGTGTGTGATGTTAACTGTGTGGTGTGTGTGATGTGCGTGTGTGCTTATTGAGTGTGTGTTGTGTGTATTGGGTTGTGCTGACAGTGTGTGGTTCTGAGTGTGCTCTATATGGTATGTTTGTGGTTGTGTGTGTTATGTGTCGTGTGTTGAATGCATGTCGTGTGCGTTCTTGGCGGTTGTGGATGGTTCTGTATGAGTTGGGGGTGTTTTGTGTGTGTGACTGATTTGTGTGTGGCTGTGTTAGGTTGTGTGTGTGTTTGGCGGCTTGAGCTATGCGCATAAGGGGAGACATGTTGACTGTGTGGTTGTGCTTGCTTTGGGTGTCTCATGGAGTGTGCAGTATGTACCTGTGCAAAGACTTTCATGTGTATTGTGAGCAGTTTTGTGCCTTGAAGTATGTGCTGTGAGTGTCCGGTCTGTTGTGTGCTTCTGTGTTGTGCTCCTGTGTGAGGATATATGTGTGGTGTGTCTGCTTGGTTGTGTGTGTTGCGTGTAATGCACCGTGTGTCCTACGTGTGATCTTTGTTTTTTTGGGTGTGTTTTGCCTTTGTTTAATGTGTGCTGTGTGTCTTTTGCGTGGGTGAATGTGATTTCCGTGTGATTGTGTTTGAGTGGATTTGTGTGCGTTTGTTTGTTATGTGTGTGATGTCAGATGTGTTGTCTGTGTTTGGTTGTGCTTGTTTAGTGTTCCTCGTTGTGTGTGCTGTGTATACTCTCTCTAATGTGGTTTCTGTGTCTTGTGGGCTATTATGTGCTTTGTTGTGTCTGCTGTGTGTCCTGTGACTTTTGTTTTGTTACTGTATGGGTTTTGTGCACTTGTGCTTTACGTAGTGCTTTCCTGGATGGATACGTGCGTGGGGTGTCTGTGTGTGACTGTGCACTTGGTGTGTCGTGTGTGACGTGTGCGCTACGGGCTGTGATGTGTAGCATGTGAAATGTGTATTTTGTGTGTCTGTTGGGTTTGTTGTGTGTCTGGGGTGCTGCCAGAGTTGTTGGTCTATGGTAGTGATTAGTGGTGTTTGTTTTGTGTTTCTGTGTGTATTCTGTTTTGCCATGTGGTGTGCCATGTGTTCTTGAGTGTTTTGTGTTGTGTTGTATGTGATCTGTGCGTCTTGTTTGTTTTCTGTGTGTTGTGTACGAAATGTGCGTGGTATGGGTTATTTACAGCTTGTTGATCGCCTTGTGCTCTGCGTTTTGATCTGGGTCATGTCATGTGTGATATGTGCAGTTTTGAGCTTTGTGTTGTGTGAATTGAGTGGATCCTGTGGTGTTGTATATTTTGCCTTTCGAGCTTTCTGTTGGTGGTTGTGTTGTGTGTCTGGTGCGTGGCCTCCTTTGTAACGCTCAGGGTGAAATGTGTCTTTCTCTTTGTTGTGTGTTGTGTTACGTACTGTGTTCTGGGTTGTGTGTGCTGTGTACATGCTTTCCTGTGTGTTACGTATGGGGAAGGTGTTGGGTTGTCTGGGTATTTTGGGCATTGTGTGTGATGTTAATTGTGTGGTGTGTGTGATGTGCGTGTGTGCTTATTGTGTGTGTGATGTGTGTATTGGGTTGTGTTCACAGTGTGTGGTTCTGAGTGTGCTCTATATGGTATGCTTGTGGTTGTGTGTGTTATGTGTCGTGTGTTGAGTGCATGTCGTGTGCGTTCCTGGCGGTTGTGGGTGGTTCTGTATGAGTTGCGGGTGTTTTGTGTGTGTGACTGTGATTTGTGTGTGGCTGTGTTAGAGAGGTTGTGTGTGTGTTTGGCGGCTTGAGCTATGCGCATGAGGGGAGACATGTTGACTGTGTGGTTGTGCTTGCTTTGGGTGTCTCATGGAGTGTGCAGTATGTACCTGTGCAAAGACTTTCATGTGTATTGTGAGCAGTTTTGTGCCTTTGAGTATGTGCTGTGTCTCGGGTCTGTTGTGTGCTTCTGTGTTGTGCTCCTGTGTGAGGATATATGTGTGGTGTGTCTGCTTGGTTGTGTGTGTTGCGTGTAATGCACCAAGTGTGTCCTACGTGTGATCTTTGTTTTTTTGGGTGTGTTTTGCCTTTGTTTAATGTGTGCTGTGTGTCTTTTGCGTGGGTGAATGTGATTTCCGTGTGATTGTGTTTGAGTGGATTTGTGTGCGTTTGTTTGTTATGTGTGTGATGTCAGATGTGTTGTCTGTGTTTGGTTGTGCTTGTTTAGTGTTCCTCGTTGTGTGTGCTGTGTATACTCTCTCAAATGTGGTTTCTGTGTCTTGTGGGCTATTATGTGCTTTGTTGTGTCTGCTGTGTGTCCTGTGACTTTTGTTTTGTTACTGTATGGGTTTTGTGCACGTGTGCTTTGCGTACTGCTTTCCTGGGTGGATACGTGCGTGGGGTGTCTGTGTGTGACTGTGCACGTGGTGTGTCGTGTGTGACATGTGCGCTATGGGCTGTGATGTGTAGCGTGTGAAATGTGTGTTTTGTTTGTCTGTCGGGTTTGTTGTGTGTCTGGGGTCTGCCAGATTTGTTGGTCTATGGTAGTGATTTGTGGTGTTTGTTTTGTGTTTCTGTGTGTATTCTGTTGTGCCATGCGCTGTGCCATGTGTTCTTGAGTGTTTTGTGTTGTGTTGTATGTGATCTGTGCGTCTTGTTTGTTTTCTGTGTGTTGTGTACGAAACGTGCGTGTTATGGGTTATATACTGCTTGTTGATCGCCTTGTGCTCTGCGTTTTGATCTGGGGCATGTTATGTGTGATATGTGCAGTTTTGAGCTTTGTGTTGTGTGAATTGGGTGGATCGTGTGGTGTTGTATATTTTGCCTTTCGATGAGCTTTCTGTTGGTGGTTGTGTTGTGTGTCTGGTGCGTGGCCTCCTTTGTCACGCTCAGGGTGAAATGTGTCTTTCTCTTTGTTGTGTGTTGTGTTACGTACTGTGTTCTCGGTTGTGTGTGCTGTGTACATGCTTTCCTGTGTGTTACGTATGGGGAAGGTGTTGGGTTGTCTGGGTATTTTGGGCATTGTGTGTGATGTTAATTGTGTGGTGTGTGTGATGTGCGTGTGTGCTTATTGTGTGTGTGATGTGTGTATTGGGTTGTGTTGACAGTGTGTGGTTCTGAGTGTGCTCTATATGGTATGCTTGTGGTTGTGTGTGTTATGTGTCGTGTGTTGAGTGCATGTCGTGTGCGTTCCTGGCGGTTGTGGGTGGTTCTGTATGAGTTGCGGGTGTTTTGTGTGTGTGACTGTGATTTGTGTGTGGCTGTGTTAGAGAGGTTGTGTGTGTGTTTGGCGGCTTGAGCTATGCGCATGAGGGGAGACATGTTGACTGTGTGGTTGTGCTTGCTTTGGGTGTCTCATGGAGTGTGCAGTATGTACCTGTGCAAAGACTTTCATGTGTATTGTGAGCAGTTTTGTGCCTTTGAGTATGTGCTGTGTCTCGGGTCTGTTGTGTGCTTCTGTGTTGTGCTCCTGTGTGAGGATATATGTGTGGTGTGTCTGCTTGGTTGTGTGTGTTGCGTGTAATGCACCAAGTGTGTCCTACGTGTGATCTTTGTTTTTTTGGGTGTGTTTTGCCTTTGTTTAATGTGTGCTGTGTGTCTTTTGCGTGGGTGAATGTGATTTCCGTGTGATTGTGTTTGAGTGGATTTGTGTGCGTTTGTTTGTTATGTGTGTGATGTCAGATGTGTTGTCTGTGTTTGGTTGTGCTTGTTTAGTGTTCCTCGTTGTGTGTGCTGTGTATACTCTCTCAAATGTGGTTTCTGTGTCTTGTGGGCTATTATGTGCTTTGTTGTGTCTGCTGTGTGTCCTGTGACTTTTGTTTTGTTACTGTATGGGTTTTGTGCACGTGTGCTTTGCGTACTGCTTTCCTGGGTGGATACGTGCGTGGGGTGTCTGTGTGTGACTGTGCACGTGGTGTGTCGTGTGTGTCATGTGCGCTATGGGCTGTGATGTGTAGCGTGTGAAATGTGTGTTTTGTTTGTCTGTCGGGTTTGTTGTGTGTCTGGGGTCTGCCAGATTTGTTGGTCTATGGTAGTGATTTGTGGTGTTTGTTTTGTGTTTCTGTGTGTATTCTGTTGTGCCATGCGCTGTGCCATGTGTTCTTGAGTGTTTTGTGTTGTGTTGTATGTGATCTGTGCGTCTTGTTTGTTTTCTGTGTGTTGTGTACGAAACGTGCGTGTTATGGGTTATATACTGCTTGTTGATCGCCTTGTGCTCTGCGTTTTGATCTGGGGCATGTTATGTGTGATATGTGCAGTTTTGAGCTTTGTGTTGTGTGAATTGGGTGGATCCTGTGGTGTTGTATATTTTGCCTTTCGATGAGCTTTCTGTTGGTGGTTGTGTTGTGTGTCTGGTGCGTGGCCTCCTTTGTCACGCTCAGGGTGAAATGTGTCTTTCTCTTTGTTTTGTGTTGTGTTACGTACTGTGTTCTCGGTTGTGTGTGCTGTGTACATGCTTTCCTGTGTGTTACGTATGGGGAAGGTGTTGGTTGGTCTGGGTATTTTGGGCATTGTGTGTGATGTTAATTGTGTGGTGTGTGTGATGTGCTTGTGTGCTTATTGTGTGTGTGTTGTGTGTATTGGGTTGTGCTGACAGTGTGTGGTTCTGAGCGTGCTCTATATGGTATGTTTGTGGTTGTGTGTGTTATGTGTCATGATTTGAGTGCATGTCGTGTGCGTTCTTGGCGGTTGTGGGTGGTTCTGTATGTGCTGTGGGTGTTTTGTGTGTGTGACTGTGATTTGTGTGTGGCTGTGTTAGAGAGGTTGTGTGTGTGTTTGGCGGCTTGAGCTATGCGTATGAGGGGAGACATGTTGACTGTGTGGTTGTGCTTGCTTTGGGTGTCTCATGGAGGGTGCAGTATGTACCTGTGCAAAGACTTTCATGTGTATTGTGAGCAGTTTTGTGCCTTGAAGTATGTGCTGTGAGTCTTGGGTCTGTTGTGTGCTTCTGTGTTGTGCTCCTGTGTGAGGATATATGTGTGGTGTCTGCTTGGTTGTGTGTGTTGCGTGTAATGCACCAAGTGTGTGCTAAGTGTGATCTTTGTTTTTTTGTGTGTGTTTTGCCTTGGTTTTATGTGTGCTGTGTGTCTTTTGCGTGGGTGAATGTGATTTCCGTGTGATTGTGTTTGAGTGGATTTGTGTGCGTTTGTTTGTTAAGTGTGTGATGTGAGATGTGTTGTCTGTGTGTGGTTGTGCTTGTTTAGTGTGCCTCGTTGTGTGTGCTCTGTATACTCTCTCAAATGTGGTTTCTGTGTCTTGTGAGCTATTATGTGCTTTGTTGTGTCTGCTGTGTGTCCTGTGACTTTTGTTTTGTTACTGTATGGGTTTTGTGCACGTGTGCTTTGCATAGTGCTTTCCTGGGTGGATACGTGCGTGGGGTGTCTGTGTGAGACTGTGCACGTTGTGTGTCGTGTGTGACGTGTGCGCTACGGGCTGTGATGTGTAGCGTGTGAAATGTGTGTTTTGTGTGTCTGTCGGGTTTGTTGTGTCTGGGGTGCTGCCAGAGTTGTTGGTCTATGGTAGTGATTTGTGGTGTTTGTCTAGTGTTTCTGTGTGTATTCTGTTGTGCCATGTGTTGTGCCATGTGTTCTTGAGTGTTTTGTGTTGTGTTGTATGTGATCTGTGCGTCTTGTTTGTTTTCTGTGTGTTGTGTACGAAATGTGCATAGTATGGGTTATTTACTGCTTGTTGATCGCCTTGTGCTCTGCGTTTTGATCTGGGGCATGTTATGTGTGATATGTGCAGTTTTGAGCTTTGTGTTGTGTGAATTGAGTGGATCCTGTGGTGTTGTATATTTTGCCTTTCGATGAGCTTTCTGTTGGTGGTTGTGTTGTGTGTCTGGTGCGTGGCCTCCTTTGTCATGCTCAGGGTGAAATGTGTCTTTCTCTGTGTTGTTTGTTGTGTTACGTACAGTGTTCTGGGTTCTGTGTGCTGTGTACATGCTTTCCTGTGTGTTACGAATGGGGAAGGTGTTGGGTGGTCTGGGTATTTTGGGCATTGTGTGTGATGTTAACTGTGTGGTGTGTGTGATGTGCGTGTGTGCTTATTGAGTGTGTGTTGTGTGTATTGGGTTGTGCTGACAGTGTGTGGTTCTGAGTGTGCTCTATATGGTATGTTTGTGGTTGTGTGTGTTATGTGTCGTGTGTTGAATGCATGTCGTGTGCGTTCTTGGCGGTTGTGGATGGTTCTGTATGAGTTGGGGGTGTTTTGTGTGTGTGACTGATTTGTGTGTGGCTGTGTTAGGTTGTGTGTGTGTTTGGCGGCTTGAGCTATGCGCATAAGGGGAGACATGTTGACTGTGTGGTTGTGCTTGCTTTGGGTGTCTCATGGAGTGTGCAGTATGTACCTGTGCAAAGACTTTCATGTGTATTGTGAGCAGTTTTGTGCCTTGAAGTATGTGCTGTGAGTGTCCGGTCTGTTGTGTGCTTCTGTGTTGTGCTCCTGTGTGAGGATATATGTGTGGTGTGTCTGCTTGGTTGTGTGTGTTGCGTGTAATGCACCGTGTGTCCTACGTGTGATCTTTGTTTTTTTGGGTGTGTTTTGCCTTTGTTTAATGTGTGCTGTGTGTCTTTTGCGTGGGTGAATGTGATTTCCGTGTGATTGTGTTTGAGTGGATTTGTGTGCGTTTGTTTGTTATGTGTGTGATGTCAGATGTGTTGTCTGTGTTTGGTTGTGCTTGTTTAGTGTTCCTCGTTGTGTGTGCTGTGTATACTCTCTCTAATGTGGTTTCTGTGTCTTGTGGGCTATTATGTGCTTTGTTGTGTCTGCTGTGTGTCCTGTGACTTTTGTTTTGTTACTGTATGGGTTTTGTGCACTTGTGCTTTACGTAGTGCTTTCCTGGATGGATACGTGCGTGGGGTGTCTGTGTGTGACTGTGCACTTGGTGTGTCGTGTGTGACGTGTGCGCTACGGGCTGTGATGTGTAGCATGTGAAATGTGTATTTTGTGTGTCTGTTGGGTTTGTTGTGTGTCTGGGGTGCTGCCAGAGTTGTTGGTCTATGGTAGTGATTAGTGGTGTTTGTTTTGTGTTTCTGTGTGTATTCTGTTTTGCCATGTGGTGTGCCATGTGTTCTTGAGTGTTTTGTGTTGTGTTGTATGTGATCTGTGCGTCTTGTTTGTTTTCTGTGTGTTGTGTACGAAATGTGCGTGGTATGGGTTATTTACAGCTTGTTGATCGCCTTGTGCTCTGCGTTTTGATCTGGGTCATGTCATGTGTGATATGTGCAGTTTTGAGCTTTGTGTTGTGTGAATTGAGTGGATCCTGTGGTGTTGTATATTTTGCCTTTCGATGAGCTTTCTGTTGGTGGTTGTGTTGTGTGTCTGGTGCGTGGCCTCCTTTGTAACGCTCAGGGTGAAATGTGTCTTTCTCTTTGTTGTGTGTTGTGTTACGTACTGTGTTCTGGGTTGTGTGTGCTGTGTACATGCTTTCCTGTGTGTTACGTATGGGGAAGGTGTTGGTTGGTCTGGGTATTTTGGGCATTGTGTGTGATGTTAATTGTGTGGTGTGTGTGATGTGCTTGTGTGCTTATTGTGTGTGTGTTGTGTGTATTGGGTTGTGCTGACAGTGTGTGGTTCTGAGCGTGCTCTATATGGTATGTTTGTGGTTGTGTGTGTTATGTGTCATGATTTGAGTGCATGTCGTGTGCGTTCTTGGCGGTTGTGGGTGGTTCTGTATGTGCTGTGGGTGTTTTGTGTGTGTGACTGTGATTTGTGTGTGGCTGTGTTAGAGAGGTTGTGTGTGTGTTTGGCCTCTTGAGCTATGCGTATGAGGGGAGACATGTTGACTGTGTGGTTGTGCTTGCTTTGGGTGTCTCATGGAGGGTGCAGTATGTACCTGTGCAAAGACTTTCATGTGTATTGTGAGCAGTTTTGTGCCTTGAAGTATGTGCTGTGAGTCTTGGGTCTGTTGTGTGCTTCTGTGTTGTGCTCCTGTGTGAGGATATATGTGTGGTGTCTGCTTGGTTGTGTGTGTTGCGTGTAATGCACCAAGTGTGTGCTAAGTGTGATCTTTGTTTTTTTGTGTGTGTTTTGCCTTGGTTTTATGTGTGCTGTGTGTCTTTTGCGTGGGTGAATGTGATTTCCGTGTGATTGTGTTTGAGTGGATTTGTGTGCGTTTGTTTGTTAAGTGTGTGATGTGAGATGTGTTGTCTGTGTGTGGTTGTGCTTGTTTAGTGTGCCTCGTTGTGTGTGCTCTGTATACTCTCTCAAATGTGGTTTCTGTGTCTTGTGAGCTATTATGTGCTTTGTTGTGTCTGCTGTGTGTCCTGTGACTTTTGTTTTGTTACTGTATGGGTTTTGTGCACGTGTGCTTTACGTAGTGCTTTCCTGGGTGGATACGTGCGTGGGGTGTCTGTGTGTGACTGTGCACTTGGTGTGTCGTGTGTGACGTGTGCGCTACGGGCTGTGATGTGTAGCATGTGAAATGTGTATTTTGTGTGTCTGTTGGGTTTGTTGTGTGTCTGGGGTGCTGCCAGAGTTGTTGGTCTATGGTAGTGATTAGTGGTGTTTGTTTTGTGTTTCTGTGTGTATTCTGTTTTGCCATGTGGTGTGCCATGTGTTCTTGAGTGTTTTGTGTTGTGTTGTATGTGATCTGTGCGTCTTGTTTGTTTTCTGTGTGTGGTGTACGAAATGTGCGTCGTATGGGTTATTTACAGCTTGTTGATCGCCTTGTGCTCTGCGTTTTGATCTGGGTCATGTCATGTGTGATATGTGCAGTTTTGAGCTTTGTGTTGTGTGAATTGAGTGGATCCTGTGGTGTTGTATATTTTGCCTTTCGATGAGCTTTCTGTTGGTGGTTGTGTTGTGTGTCTGGTGCGTGGCCTCCTTTGTCACGCTCAGGGTGAAATGTGTCTTTCTCTGTGTTGTGTGTTGTGTTACGTACTGTGTTCTGGGTTGTGTGTGCTGTGTACATGCTTTCCTGTGTGTTACGTATGGGGAAGGTGTTGGGTTGTCTGGGTATTTTGGGCATTGTGTGTGATGTTAATTGTGTGGTGTGTGTGATGTGCGTGTGTGCTTATTGTGTGTGTGATGTGTGTATTGGGTTGTGCTGACAGTGTGTGGTTCTGAGTGTGCTCTATATGGTATGCTTGTGGTTGTGTGTGTTATGTGTCGTGTGTTGAGTGCATGTCGTGTGCGTTCCTGGCGGTTGTGGGTGGTTCTGTATGAGTTGCGGGTGTTTTGTGTGTGTGACTGTGATTTGTGTGTGGCTGTGTTAGAGAGGTTGTGTGTGTGTTTGGCGGCTTGAGCTATGCGCATGAGGGGAGACATGTTGACTGTGTGGTTGTGCTTGCTTTGGGTGTCTCATGGAGTGTGCAGTATGTACCTGTGTAAAGACTTTCATGTGTATTGTGAGCAGTTTTGTGCCTTTGAGTATGTGCTGTGTCTCGGGTCTGTTGTGTGCTTCTGTGTTGTGCTCCTGTGTGAGGATATATGTGTGGTGTGTCTGCTTGGTTGTGTGTGTTGCGTGTAATGCACCAAGTGTGTCCTACGTGTGATCTTTGTTTTTTTGGGTGTGTTTTGCCTTTGTTTAATGTGTGCTGTGTGTCTTTTGCGTGGGTGAATGTGATTTCCGTGTGATTGTGTTTGAGTGGATTTGTGTGCGTTTGTTTGTTATGTGTGTGATGTCAGATGTGTTGTCTGTGTTTGGTTGTGCTTGTTTAGTGTTCCTCGTTGTGTGTGCTGTGTAAACTCTCTCAAATGTGGTTTCTGTGTCTTGTGGGCTATTATGTGCTTTGTTGTGTCTGCTGTGTGTCCTGTGACTTTTGTTTTGTTACTGTATGGGTTTTGTGCACGTGTGCTTTGCGTACTGCTTTCCAAGGTGGATACGTGCGTGGGGTGTCTGTGTGTGACTGTGCACGTGGTGTGTCGTGTGTGACATGTGCGCTATGGGCTGTGATGTGTAGCGTGTGAAATGTGTGTTTTGTGTGTCTGTCGGGTTTGTTGTGTGTCTGGGGTCTGCCAGATTTGTTGGTCTATGGTAGTGATTTGTGGTGTTTGTTTTGTGTTTCTGTGTGTATTCTGTTGTGCCATGCGCTGTGCCATGTGTTCTTGAGTGTTTTGTGTTGTGTTGTATGTGATCTGTGCGTCTTGTTTGTTTTCTGTGTGTTGTGTACGAAACGTGCGTGTTATGGGTTATATACTGCTTGTTGATCGCCTTGTGCTCTGCGTTTTGATCTGGGGCATGTTATGTGTGATATGTGCAGTTTTGAGCTTTGTGTTGTGTGAATTGAGTGGATCCTGTGGTGTTGTATATTTTGCCTTTCGATGAGCTTTCTGTTGGTGGTTGTGTTGTGTGTCTGGTGCGTGGCCTCCTTTGTCACGCTCAGGGTGAAATGTGTCTTTCTCTTTGTTTTGTGTTGTGTTACGTACTGTGTTCTCGGTTGTGTGTGCTGTGTACATGCTTTCCTGTGTGTTACGTATGGGGAAGGTGTTGGTTGGTCTGGGTATTTTGGGCATTGTGTGTGATGTTAATTGTGTGGTGTGTGTGATGTGCTTGTGTGCTTATTGTGTGTGTGTTGTGTGTATTGGGTTGTGCTGACAGTGTGTGGTTCTGAGTGTGCTCTATATGGTATGTTTGTGGTTGTGTGTGTTATGTGTCATGTGTTGAGTGCATGTCGTGTGCGTTCTTGGCGGTTGTGGGTGGTTCTGTATGTGCTGTGGGTGTTTTGTGTGTGTGACTGTGATTTGTGTGTGGCTGTGTTAGAGAGGTTGTGTGTGTGTTTGGCGGCTTGAGCTATGCGTATGAGGGGAGACATGTTGACTGTGTGGTTGTGCTTGCTTTGGGTTTCTCATGGAGGGTGCAGTATGTACCTGTGCAAAGACTTTCATGTGTATTGTGAGCAGTTTTGTGCCTTGAAGTATGTGCTGTGAGTCTTGGGTCTGTTGTGTGCTTCTGTGTTGTGCTCCTGTGTGAGGATATATGTGTGGTGTCTGCTTGGTTGTGTGTGTTGCGTGTAATGCACCAAGTGTGTGCTAAGTGTGATCTTTGTTTTTTTGTGTGTGTTTTGCCTTGGTTTTATGTGTGCTGTGTGTCTTTTGCGTGGGTGAATGTGATTTCCGTGTGATTGTGTTTGAGTGGATTTGTGTGCGTTTGTTTGTTAAGTGTGTGATGTCAGATGTGTTGTCTGTGTGTGGTTGTGCTTGTTTAGTGTGCCTCGTTGTGTGTGCTCTGTATACTCTCTCAAATGTGTTTTCTGTGTCTTGTGAGCTATTATGTGCTTTGTTGTGTCTGCTGTGTGTCCTGTGACTTTTGTTTTGTTACTGTATGGGTTTTGTGCACGTGTGCTTTGCATAGTGCTTTCCTTTGTGGATACGTGCGTGGGGTGTCTGTGTGAGACTGTGCACGTGGTGTGTCGTGTGTGACGTGTGCGCTACGGGCTGTGATGTGTAGCGTGTGAAATGTGTGTTTTGTGTGTCTGTCGGGTTTGTTGTGTCTGGGGTGCTGCCAGAGTTGTTGGTCTATGGTAGTGATTTGTGGTGTTTGTTTAGTGTTTCTGTGTGTATTCTGTTGTGCCATGTGTTGTGCCATGTGTTCTTGAGTGTTTTGTGTTGTGTTGTATGTGATCTGTGCGTCTTGTTTGTTTTCTGTGTGTTGTGTACGAAATGTGCATAGTATGGGTTATTTACTGCTTGTTGATCGCCTTGTGCTCTGCGTTTTGATCTGGGGCATGTTATGTGTGATATGTGCAGTTTTGAGCTTTGTGTTGTGTGAATTGAGTGGATCCTGTGGTGTTGTATATTTTGCCTTTCGATGAGCTTTCTGTTGGTGGTTGTGTTGTGTGTCTGGTGCGTGGCCTCCTTTGTCACGCTCAGGGTGAAATGTGTCTTTCTCTGTGTTGTTTGTTGTGTTACGTACTGTGTTCTGGGTTGTGTGTGCTGTGTACATGCTTTCCTGTGTGTTACGAATGGGGAAGGTGTTGGGTGGTCTGGGTATTTTGGGCATTGTGTGTGATGTTTACTGTGTGGTGTGTGTGATGTGCGTGTGTGCTTATTGAGTGTGTCTTGTGTGTATTGGGTTGTGCTGACAGTGTGTGGTTCTGAGTGTGCTCTATATGGTATGTTTGTGGTTGTGTGTTATGTGTCGTGTGTTGAATGCATGTCGTGTGCGTTCTTGGCGGTTGTGGGTGGTTCTGTATGAGTTGGGGGTGTTTTGTGTGTGTGACTGATTTGTGTGTGGCTGTGTTAGGTTGTGTGTGTGTTTGGCGGCTTGAGCTATGCGCATAAGGGGAGACATGTTGACTGTGTGGTTGTGCTTGCTTTGGGTGTCTCATGGAGTGTGCAGCATGTACCTGTGCAAAGACTTTCATGTGTATTGTGAGCAGTTTTGTGCCTTGAAGTATGTGCTGTGAGTGTCCGGTCTGTTGTGTGCTTCTGTGTTGTGCTCCTGTGTGAGGATATATGTGTGGTGTGTCTGCTTGGTTGTGTGTGTTGCGTGTAATGCACCGTGTGTCCTACGTGTGATCTTTGTTTTTTTGGGTGTGTTTTGCCTTTGTTTAATGTGTGCTGTGTGTCTTTTGCGTGGGTGAATGTGATTTCCGTGTGATTGTGTTTGAGTGGATTTGTGTGCGTTTGTTTGTTAAGTGTGTGATGTGAGATGTGTTGTCTGTGTGTGGTTGTGCTTGTTTAGTGTGCCTCGTTGTGTGTGCTCTGTATACTCTCTCAAATGTGGTTTCTGTGTCTTGTGAGCTATTATGTGCTTTGTTGTGTCTGCTGTGTGTCCTGTGACTTTTGTTTTGTTACTGTATGGGTTTTGTGCACGTGTGCTTTGCATAGTGCTTTCCTGGGTGGATACGTGCGTGGGGTGTCTGTGTGAGACTGTGCACGTGGTGTGTCGTGTGTGACGTGTGCGCTACGGGCTGTGATGTGTAGCGTGTGAAATGTGTGTTTTGTGTGTCTGTCGGGTTTGTTGTGTCTGGGGTGCTGCCAGAGTTGTTGGTCTATGGTAGTGATTTGTGGTGTTTGTTTAGTGTTTCTGTGTGTATTCTGTTGTGCCATGTGTTGTGCCATGTGTTCTTGAGTGTTTTGTGTTGTGTTGTATGTGATCTGTGCGTCTTGTTTGTTTTCTGTGTGTTTTGTACGAAATGTGCATAGTATGGGTTATTTACTGCTTGTTGATCGCCTTGTGCTCTGCGTTTTGATCTGGGGCATGTTATGTGTGATATGTGCAGTTTTGAGCTTTGTGTTGTGTGAATTGAGTGGATCCTGTGGTGTTGTATATTTTGCCTTTCGATGAGCTTTCTGTTGGTGGTTGTGTTGTGTGTCTGGTGCGTGGCCTCCTTTGTCACGCTCAGGGTGAAATGTGTCTTTCTCTTTGTTTTGTGTTGTGTTACGTACTGTGTTCTCGGTTGTGTGTGCTGTGTACATGCTTTCCTGTGTGTTACGTATGGGGAAGGTGTTGGTTGGTCTGGGTATTTTGGGCATTGTGTGTGATGTTAATTGTGTGGTGTGTGTGATGTGCTTGTGTGCTTAATGTGTGTGTGTTGTGTGTATTGGGTTGTGCTGACAGTGTGTGGTTCTGAGTGTGCTCTATATGGTATGTTTGTGGTTGTGTGTGTTATGTGTCATGTGTTGAGTGCATGTCGTGTGCGTTCTTGGCGGTTGTGGGTGGTTCTGTATGTGCTGTGGGTGTTTTGTGTGTGTGACTGTGATTTGTGTGTGGCTGTGTTAGAGAGGTTGTGTGTGTGTTTGGCGGCTTGAGCTATGCGCATGAGGGGAGACATGTTGACTGTGTGGTTGTGCTTGCTTTGGGTGTCTCATGGAGTGTGCAGTATGTACCTGTGCAAAGACTTTCATGTGTATTGTGAGCAGTTTTGTGCCTTTGAGTATGTGCTGTGTCTCGGGTCTGTTGTGTGCTTCTGTGTTGTGCTCCTGTGTGAGGATATATGTGTGGTGTGTCTGCTTGGTTGTGTGTGTTGCGTGTAATGCACCAAGTGTGTCCTACGTGTGATCTTTGTTTTTTTGGGTGTGTTTTGCCTTTGTTTAATGTGTGCTGTGTGTCTTTTGCGTGGGTGAATGTGATTTCCGTGTGATTGTGTTTGAGTGGATTTGTGTGCGTTTGTTTGTTATGTGTGTGATGTCAGATGTGTTGTCTGTGTTTGGTTGTGCTTGTTTAGTGTTCCTCGTTGTGTGTGCTGTGTATACTCTCTCAAATGTGGTTTCTGTGTCTTGTGGGCTATTATGTGCTTTGTTGTGTCTGCTGTGTGTCCTGTGACTTTTGTTTTGTTACTGTATGGGTTTTGTGCACGTGTGCTTTGCGTACTGCTTTCCTGGGTGGATACGTGCGTGGGGTGTCTGTGTGTGACTGTGCACGTGATGTGTCGTGTGTGACATGTGCGCTATGGGCTGTGATGTGTAGCGTGTGAAATGTGTGTTTTGTTTGTCTGTCGGGTTTGTTGTGTGTCTGGGGTCTGCCAGATTTGTTGGTCTATGGTAGTGATTTGTGGTGTTTGTTTTGTGTTTCTGTGTGTATTCTGTTGTGCCATGCGCTGTGCCATGTGTTCTTGAGTGTTTTGTGTTGTGTTGTATGTGATCTGTGCGTCTTGTTTGTTTTCTGTGTGTTGTGTACGAAACGTGCGTGTTATGGGTTATATACTGCTTGTTGATCGCCTTGTGCTCTGCGTTTTGATCTGGGGCATGTTATGTGTGATATGTGCAGTTTTGAGCTTTGTGTTGTGTGAATTGGGTGGATCCTGTGGTGTTGTATATTTTGCCTTTCGATGAGCTTTCTGTTGGTGGTTGTGTTGTGTGTCTGGTGCGTGGCCTCCTTTGTCACGCTCAGGGTGAAATGTGTCTTTCTCTTTGTTTTGTGTTGTGTTACGTACTGTGTTCTCGGTTGTGTGTGCTGTGTACATGCTTTCCTGTGTGTTACGTATGGGGAAGGTGTTGGTTGGTCTGGGTATTTTGGGCATTGTGTGTGATGTTAATTGTGTGGTGTGTGTGATGTGCTTGTGTGCTTATTGTGTGTGTGTTGTGTGTATTGGGTTGTGCTGACAGTGTGTGGTTCTGAGCGTACTCTATATGGTATGTTTGTGGTTGTGTGTGTTATGTGTCATGATTTGAGTGCATGTCGTGTGCGTTCTTGGCGGTTGTGGGTGGTTCTGTATGTGCTGTGGGTGTTTTGTGTGTGTGACTGTGATTTGTGTGTGGCTGTGTTAGAGAGGTTGTGTGTGTGTTTGGCGGCTTGAGCTATGCGTATGAGGGGAGACATGTTGACTGTGTGGTTGTGCTTGCTTTGGGTGTCTCATGGAGGGTGCAGTATGTACCTGTGCAAAGACTTTCATGTGTATTGTGAGCAGTTTTGTGCCTTGAAGTATGTGCTGTGAGTCTTGGGTCTGTTGTGTGCTTCTGTGTTGTGCTCCTGTGTGAGGATATATGTGTGGTGTCTGCTTGGTTGTGTGTGTTGCGTGTAATGCACCAAGTGTGTGCTAAGTGTGATCTTTGTTTTTTTGTGTGTGTTTTGCCTTGGTTTTATGTGTGCTGTGTGTCTTTTGCGTGGGTGAATGTGATTTCCGTGTGATTGTGTTTGAGTGGATTTGTGTGCGTTTGTTTGTTAAGTGTGTGATGTGAGATGTGTTGTCTGTGTGTGGTTGTGCTTGTTTAGTGTGCCTCGTTGTGTGTGCTCTGTATACTCTCTCAAATGTGGTTTCTGTGTCTTGTGAGCTATTATGTGCTTTGTTGTGTCTGCTGTGTGTCCTGTGACTTTTGTTTTGTTACTGTATGGGTTTTGTGCACGTGTGCTTTACGTAGTGCTTTCCTGGGTGGATACGTGCGTGGGGTGTCTGTGTGTGACTGTGCACTTGGTGTGTCGTGTGTGACGTGTGCGCTACGGGCTGTGATGTGTAGCATGTGAAATGTGTATTTTGTGTGTCTTTTGGGTTTGTTGTGTGTCTGGGGTGCTGCCAGAGTTGTTGGTCTATGGTAGTGATTAGTGGTGTTTGTTTTGTGTTTCTGTGTGTATTCTGTTTTGCCATGTGGTGTGCCATGTGTTCTTGAGTGTTTTGTGTTGTGTTGTATGTGATCTGTGCGTCTTGTTTGTTTTCTGTGTGTTGTGTACGAAATGTGCGTCGTATGGGTTATTTACAGCTTGTTGATCGCCTTGTGCTCTGCGTTTTGATCTGGGTCATGTCATGTGTGATATGTGCAGTTTTGAGCTTTGTGTTGTGTGAATTGAGTGGATCCTGTGGTGTTGTATATTTTGCCTTTCGATGAGCTTTCTGTTGGTGGTTGTGTTGTGTGTCTGGTGCGTGGCCTCCTTTGTCACGCTCAGGGTGAAATGTGTCTTTCTCTGTGTTGTGTGTTGTGTTACGTACTGTGTTCTGGGTTGTGTGTGCTGTGTACATGCTTTCCTGTGTGTTACGTATGGGGAAGGTGTTGGGTTGTCTGGGTATTTTGGGCATTGTGTGTGATGTTAATTGTGTGGTGTGTGTGATGTGCGTGTGTGCTTATTGTGTGTGTGATGTGTGTATTGGGTTGTGCTGACAGTGTGTGGTTCTGAGTGTGCTCTATATGGTATGCTTTTGGTTGTGTGTGTTATGTGTCGTGTGTTGAGTGCATGTCGTGTGCGTTCCTGGCGGTTGTGGGTGGTTCTGTATGAGTTGCGGGTGTTTTGTGTGTGTGACTGTGATTTGTGTGTGGCTGTGTTAGAGAGGTTGTGTGTGTGTTTGGCGGCTTGAGCTATGCGCATGAGGGGAGACATGTTGACTGTGTGGTTGTGCTTGCTTTGGGTGTCTCATGGAGTGTGCAGTATGTACCTGTGTAAAGACTTTCATGTGTATTGTGAGCAGTTTTGTGCCTTTGAGTATGTGCTGTGTCTCGGGTCTGTTGTGTGCTTCTGTGTTGTGCTCCTGTGTGAGGATATATGTGTGGTGTGTCTGCTTGGTTGTGTGTGTTGCGTGTAATGCACCAAGTGTGTCCTACGTGTGATCTTTGTTTTTTTGGGTGTGTTTTGCCTTTGTTTAATGTGTGCTGTGTGTCTTTTGCGTGGGTGAATGTGATTTCCGTGTGATTGTGTTTGAGTGGATTTGTGTGCGTTTGTTTGTTATGTGTGTGATGTCAGATGTGTTGTCTGTGTTTGGTTGTGCTTGTTTAGTGTTCCTCGTTGTGTGTGCTGTGTATACTCTCTCAAATGTGGTTTCTGTGTCTTGTGGGCTATTATGTGCTTTGTTGTGTCTGCTGTGTGTCCTGTGACTTTTGTTTTGTTACTGTATGGGTTTTGTGCACGTGTGCTTTGCGTACTGCTTTCCAAGGTGGATACGTGCGTGGGGTGTCTGTGTGTGACTGTGCACGTGGTGTGTCGTGTGTGACATGTGCGCTATGGGCTGTGATGTGTAGCGTGTGAAATGTGTGTTTTGTGTGTCTGTCGGGTTTGTTGTGTGTCTGGGGTCTGCCAGATTTGTTGGTCTATGGTAGTGATTTGTGGTGTTTGTTTTGTGTTTCTGTGTGTATTCTGTTGTGCCATGCGCTGTGCCATGTGTTCTTGAGTGTTTTGTGTTGTGTTGTATGTGATCTGTGCGTCTTGTTTGTTTTCTGTGTGTTGTGTACGAAACGTGCGTGTTATGGGTTATATACTGCTTGTTGATCGCCTTGTGCTCTGCGTTTTGATCTGGGGCATGTTATGTGTGATATGTGCAGTTTTGAGCTTTGTGTTGTGTGAATTGAGTGGATCCTGTGGTGTTGTATATTTTGCCTTTCGATGAGCTTTCTGTTGGTGGTTGTGTTGTGTGTCTGGTGCGTGGCCTCCTTTGTCACGCTCAGGGTGAAATGTGTCTTTCTCTTTGTTTTGTGTTGTGTTACGTACTGTGTTCTCGGTTGTGTGTGCTGTGTACATGCTTTCCTGTGTGTTACGTATGGGGAAGGTGTTGGTTGGTCTGGGTATTTTGGGCATTGTGTGTGATGTTAATTGTGTGGTGTGTGTGATGTGCTTGTGTGCTTATTGTGTGTGTGTTGTGTGTATTGGGTTGTGCTGACAGTGTGTGGTTCTGAGTGTGCTCTATATGGTATGTTTGTGGTTGTGTGTGTTATGTGTCATGTGTTGAGTGCATGTCGTGTGCGTTCTTGGCGGTTGTGGGTGGTTCTGTATGTGCTGTGGGTGTTTTGTGTGTGTGACTGTGATTTGTGTGTGGCTGTGTTAGAGAGGTTGTGTGTGTGTTTGGCGGCTTGAGCTATGCGTATGAGGGGAGACATGTTGACTGTGTGGTTGTGCTTGCTTTGGGTGTCTCATGGAGGGTGCAGTATGTACCTGTGCAAAGACTTTCATGTGTATTGTGAGCAGTTTTGTGCCTTGAAGTATGTGCTGTGAGTCTTGGGTCTGTTGTGTGCTTCTGTGTTGTGCTCCTGTGTGAGGATATATGTGTGGTGTCTGCTTGGTTGTGTGTGTTGCGTGTAATGCACCAAGTGTGTGCTAAGTGTGATCTTTGTTTTTTTGTGTGTGTTTTGCCTTGGTTTTATGTGTGCTGTGTGTCTTTTGCGTGGGTGAATGTGATTTCCGTGTGATTGTGTTTGAGTGGATTTGTGTGCGTTTGTTTGTTAAGTGTGTGATGTCAGATGTGTTGTCTGTGTGTGGTTGTGCTTGTTTAGTGTGCCTCGTTGTGTGTGCTCTGTATACTCTCTCAAATGTGTTTTCTGTGTCTTGTGAGCTATTATGTGCTTTGTTGTGTCTGCTGTGTGTCCTGTGACTTTTGTTTTGTTACTGTATGGGTTTTGTGCACGTGTGCTTTGCATAGTGCTTTCCTTTGTGGATACGTGCGTGGGGTGTCTGTGTGAGACTGTGCACGTGGTGTGTCGTGTGTGACGTGTGCGCTACGGGCTGTGATGTGTAGCGTGTGAAATGTGTGTTTTGTGTGTCTGTCGGGTTTGTTGTGTCTGGGGTGCTGCCAGAGTTGTTGGTCTATGGTAGTGATTTGTGGTGTTTGTTTAGTGTTTCTGTGTGTATTCTGTTGTGCCATGTGTTGTGCCATGTGTTCTTGAGTGTTTTGTGTTGTGTTGTATGTGATCTGTGCGTCTTGTTTGTTTTCTGTGTGTTGTGTACGAAATGTGCATAGTATGGGTTATTTACTGCTTGTTGATCGCCTTGTGCTCTGCGTTTTGATCTGGGGCATGTTATGTGTGATATGTGCAGTTTTGAGCTTTGTGTTGTGTGAATTGAGTGGATCCTGTGGTGTTGTATATTTTGCCTTTCGATGAGCTTTCTGTTGGTGGTTGTGTTGTGTGTCTGGTGCGTGGCCTCCTTTGTCACGCTCAGGGTGAAATGTGTCTTTCTCTTTGTTTTGTGTTGTGTTACGTACTGTGTTCTCGGTTGTGTGTGCTGTGTACATGCTTTCCTGTGTGTTACGTATGGGGAAGGTGTTGGTTGGTCTGGGTATTTTGGGCATTGTGTGTGATGTTAATTGTGTGGTGTGTGTGATGTGCTTGTGTGCTTATTGTGTGTGTGTTGTGTGTATTGGGTTGTGCTGACAGTGTGTGGTTCTGAGTGTGCTCTATATGGTATGTTTGTGGTTGTGTGTGTTATGTGTCATGTGTTGAGTGCATGTCGTGTGCGTTCTTGGCGGTTGTGGGTGGTTCTGTATGAGTTGGGGGTGTTTTGTGTGTGTGACTGATTTGTGTGTGGCTGTGTTAGGTTGTGTGTGTGTTTGGCGGCTTGAGCTATGCGTATGAGGGGAGACATGTTGACTGTGTGGTTGTGCTTGCTTTGGGTGTCTCATGGAGGGTGCAGTATGTACCTGTGCAAAGACTTTCATGTGTATTGTGAGCAGTTTTGTGCCTTGAAGTATGTGCTGTGAGTGTCCGGTCTGTTGTGTGCTTCTGTGTTGTGCTCCTGTGTGAGGATATATGTGTGGTGTGTCTGCTTGGTTGTGTGTGTTGCGTGTAATGCACCGTGTGTCCTACGTGTGATCTTTGTTTTTTTGGGTGTGTTTTGCCTTTGTTTAATGTGTGCTGTGTGTCTTTTGCGTGGGTGAATGTGATTTCCGTGTGATTGTGTTTGAGTGGATTTGTGTGCGTTTGTTTGTTAAGTGTGTGATGTGAGATGTGTTGTCTGTGTGTGGTTGTGCTTGTTTAGTGTGCCTCGTTGTGTGTGCTCTGTATACTCTCTCAAATGTGGTTTCTGTGTCTTGTGAGCTATTATGTGCTTTGTTGTGTCTGCTGTGTGTCCTGTGACTTTTGTTTTGTTACTGTATGGGTTTTGTGCACGTGTGCTTTGCATAGTGCTTTCCTGGGTGGATACGTGCGTGGGGTGTCTGTGTGAGACTGTGCACGTGGTGTGTCGTGTGTGACGTGTGCGCTACGGGCTGTGATGTGTAGCGTGTGAAATGTGTGTTTTGTGTGTCTGTCGGGTTTGTTGTGTCTGGGGTGCTGCCAGAGTTGTTGGTCTATGGTAGTGATTTGTGGTGTTTGTTTAGTGTTTCTGTGTGTATTCTGTTGTGCCATGTGTTGTGCCATGTGTTCTTGAGTGTTTTGTGTTGTGTTGTATGTGATCTGTGCGTCTTGTTTGTTTTCTGTGTGTTTTGTACGAAATGTGCATAGTATGGGTTATTTACTGCTTGTTGATCGCCTTGTGCTCTGCGTTTTGATCTGGGGCATGTTATGTGTGATATGTGCAGTTTTGAGCTTTGTGTTGTGTGAATTGAGTGGATCCTGTGGTGTTGTATATTTTGCCTTTCGATGAGCTTTCTGTTGGTGGTTGTGTTGTGTGTCTGGTGCGTGGCCTCCTTTGTCACGCTCAGGGTGAAATGTGTCTTTCTCTTTGTTTTGTGTTGTGTTACGTACTGTGTTCTCGGTTGTGTGTGCTGTGTACATGCTTTCCTGTGTGTTACGTATGGGGAAGGTGTTGGTTGGTCTGGGTATTTTGGGCATTGTGTGTGATGTTAATTGTGTGGTGTGTGTGATGTGCTTGTGTGCTTAATGTGTGTGTGTTGTGTGTATTGGGTTGTGCTGACAGTGTGTGGTTCTGAGTGTGCTCTATATGGTATGTTTGTGGTTGTGTGTGTTATGTGTCATGTGTTGAGTGCATGTCGTGTGCGTTCTTGGCGGTTGTGGGTGGTTCTGTATGTGCTGTGGGTGTTTTGTGTGTGTGACTGTGATTTGTGTGTGGCTGTGTTAGAGAGGTTGTGTGTGTGTTTGGCGGCTTGAGCTATGCGCATGAGGGGAGACATGTTGACTGTGTGGTTGTGCTTGCTTTGGGTGTCTCATGGAGTGTGCAGTATGTACCTGTGCAAAGACTTTCATGTGTATTGTGAGCAGTTTTGTGCCTTTGAGTATGTGCTGTGTCTCGGGTCTGTTGTGTGCTTCTGTGTTGTGCTCCTGTGTGAGGATATATGTGTGGTGTGTCTGCTTGGTTGTGTGTGTTGCGTGTAATGCACCAAGTGTGTCCTACGTGTGATCTTTGTTTTTTTGGGTGTGTTTTGCCTTTGTTTAATGTGTGCTGTGTGTCTTTTGCGTGGGTGAATGTGATTTCCGTGTGATTGTGTTTGAGTGGATTTGTGTGCGTTTGTTTGTTATGTGTGTGATGTCAGATGTGTTGTCTGTGTTTGGTTGTGCTTGTTTAGTGTTCCTCGTTGTGTGTGCTGTGTATACTCTCTCAAATGTGGTTTCTGTGTCTTGTGGGCTATTATGTGCTTTGTTGTGTCTGCTGTGTGTCCTGTGACTTTTGTTTTGTTACTGTATGGGTTTTGTGCACGTGTGCTTTGCGTACTGCTTTCCTGGGTGGATACGTGCGTGGGGTGTCTGTGTGTGACTGTGCACGTGATGTGTCGTGTGTGACATGTGCGCTATGGGCTGTGATGTGTAGCGTGTGAAATGTGTGTTTTGTTTGTCTGTCGGGTTTGTTGTGTGTCTGGGGTCTGCCAGATTTGTTGGTCTATGGTAGTGATTTGTGGTGTTTGTTTTGTGTTTCTGTGTGTATTCTGTTGTGCCATGCGCTGTGCCATGTGTTCTTGAGTGTTTTGTGTTGTGTTGTATGTGATCTGTGCGTCTTGTTTGTTTTCTGTGTGTTGTGTACGAAACGTGCGTGTTATGGGTTATATACTGCTTGTTGATCGCCTTGTGCTCTGCGTTTTGATCTGGGGCATGTTATGTGTGATATGTGCAGTTTTGAGCTTTGTGTTGTGTGAATTGGGTGGATCCTGTGGTGTTGTATATTTTGCCTTTCGATGAGCTTTCTGTTGGTGGTTGTGTTGTGTGTCTGGTGCGTGGCCTCCTTTGTCACGCTCAGGGTGAAATGTGTCTTTCTCTTTGTTTTGTGTTGTGTTACGTACTGTGTTCTCGGTTGTGTGTGCTGTGTACATGCTTTCCTGTGTGTTACGTATGGGGAAGGTGTTGGTTGGTCTGGGTATTTTGGGCATTGTGTGTGATGTTAATTGTGTGGTGTGTGTGATGTGCTTGTGTGCTTATTGTGTGTGTGTTGTGTGTATTGGGTTGTGCTGACAGTGTGTGGTTCTGAGCGTACTCTATATGGTATGTTTGTGGTTGTGTGTGTTATGTGTCATGATTTGAGTGCATGTCGTGTGCGTTCTTGGCGGTTGTGGGTGGTTCTGTATGTGCTGTGGGTGTTTTGTGTGTGTGACTGTGATTTGTGTGTGGCTGTGTTAGAGAGGTTGTGTGTGTGTTTGGCGGCTTGAGCTATGCGTATGAGGGGAGACATGTTGACTGTGTGGTTGTGCTTGCTTTGGGTGTCTCATGGAGGGTGCAGTATGTACCTGTGCAAAGACTTTCATGTGTATTGTGAGCAGTTTTGTGCCTTGAAGTATGTGCTGTGAGTCTTGGGTCTGTTGTGTGCTTCTGTGTTGTGCTCCTGTGTGAGGATATATGTGTGGTGTCTGCTTGGTTGTGTGTGTTGCGTGTAATGCACCAAGTGTGTGCTAAGTGTGATCTTTGTTTTTTTGTGTGTGTTTTGCCTTGGTTTTATGTGTGCTGTGTGTCTTTTGCGTGGGTGAATGTGATTTCCGTGTGATTGTGTTTGAGTGGATTTGTGTGCGTTTGTTTGTTAAGTGTGTGATGTGAGATGTGTTGTCTGTGTGTGGTTGTGCTTGTTTAGTGTGCCTCGTTGTGTGTGCTCTGTATACTCTCTCAAATGTGGTTTCTGTGTCTTGTGAGCTATTATGTGCTTTGTTGTGTCTGCTGTGTGTCCTGTGACTTTTGTTTTGTTACTGTATGGGTTTTGTGCACGTGTGCTTTACGTAGTGCTTTCCTGGGTGGATACGTGCGTGGGGTGTCTGTGTGTGACTGTGCACTTGGTGTGTCGTGTGTGACGTGTGCGCTACGGGCTGTGATGTGTAGCATGTGAAATGTGTATTTTGTGTGTCTTTTGGGTTTGTTGTGTGTCTGGGGTGCTGCCAGAGTTGTTGGTCTATGGTAGTGATTAGTGGTGTTTGTTTTGTGTTTCTGTGTGTATTCTGTTTTGCCATGTGGTGTGCCATGTGTTCTTGAGTGTTTTGTGTTGTGTTGTATGTGATCTGTGCGTCTTGTTTGTTTTCTGTGTGTTGTGTACGAAATGTGCGTCGTATGGGTTATTTACAGCTTGTTGATCGCCTTGTGCTCTGCGTTTTGATCTGGGTCATGTCATGTGTGATATGTGCAGTTTTGAGCTTTGTGTTGTGTGAATTGAGTGGATCCTGTGGTGTTGTATATTTTGCCTTTCGATGAGCTTTCTGTTGGTGGTTGTGTTGTGTGTCTGGTGCGTGGCCTCCTTTGTCACGCTCAGGGTGAAATGTGTCTTTCTCTGTGTTGTGTGTTGTGTTACGTACTGTGTTCTGGGTTGTGTGTGCTGTGTACATGCTTTCCTGTGTGTTACGTATGGGGAAGGTGTTGGGTTGTCTGGGTATTTTGGGCATTGTGTGTGATGTTAATTGTGTGGTGTGTGTGATGTGCGTGTGTGCTTATTGTGTGTGTGATGTGTGTATTGGGTTGTGCTGACAGTGTGTGGTTCTGAGTGTGCTCTATATGGTATGCTTTTGGTTGTGTGTGTTATGTGTCGTGTGTTGAGTGCATGTCGTGTGCGTTCCTGGCGGTTGTGGGTGGTTCTGTATGAGTTGCGGGTGTTTTGTGTGTGTGACTGTGATTTGTGTGTGGCTGTGTTAGAGAGGTTGTGTGTGTGTTTGGCGGCTTGAGCTATGCGCATGAGGGGAGACATGTTGACTGTGTGGTTGTGCTTGCTTTGGGTGTCTCATGGAGTGTGCAGTATGTACCTGTGTAAAGACTTTCATGTGTATTGTGAGCAGTTTTGTGCCTTTGAGTATGTGCTGTGTCTCGGGTCTGTTGTGTGCTTCTGTGTTGTGCTCCTGTGTGAGGATATATGTGTGGTGTGTCTGCTTGGTTGTGTGTGTTGCGTGTAATGCACCAAGTGTGTCCTACGTGTGATCTTTGTTTTTTTGGGTGTGTTTTGCCTTTGTTTAATGTGTGCTGTGTGTCTTTTGCGTGGGTGAATGTGATTTCCGTGTGATTGTGTTTGAGTGGATTTGTGTGCGTTTGTTTGTTATGTGTGTGATGTCAGATGTGTTGTCTGTGTTTGGTTGTGCTTGTTTAGTGTTCCTCGTTGTGTGTGCTGTGTATACTCTCTCAAATGTGGTTTCTGTGTCTTGTGGGCTATTATGTGCTTTGTTGTGTCTGCTGTGTGTCCTGTGACTTTTGTTTTGTTACTGTATGGGTTTTGTGCACGTGTGCTTTGCGTACTGCTTTCCAAGGTGGATACGTGCGTGGGGTGTCTGTGTGTGACTGTGCACGTGGTGTGTCGTGTGTGACATGTGCGCTATGGGCTGTGATGTGTAGCGTGTGAAATGTGTGTTTTGTGTGTCTGTCGGGTTTGTTGTGTGTCTGGGGTCTGCCAGATTTGTTGGTCTATGGTAGTGATTTGTGGTGTTTGTTTTGTGTTTCTGTGTGTATTCTGTTGTGCCATGCGCTGTGCCATGTGTTCTTGAGTGTTTTGTGTTGTGTTGTATGTGATCTGTGCGTCTTGTTTGTTTTCTGTGTGTTGTGTACGAAACGTGCGTGTTATGGGTTATATACTGCTTGTTGATCGCCTTGTGCTCTGCGTTTTGATCTGGGGCATGTTATGTGTGATATGTGCAGTTTTGAGCTTTGTGTTGTGTGAATTGAGTGGATCCTGTGGTGTTGTATATTTTGCCTTTCGATGAGCTTTCTGTTGGTGGTTGTGTTGTGTGTCTGGTGCGTGGCCTCCTTTGTCACGCTCAGGGTGAAATGTGTCTTTCTCTTTGTTTTGTGTTGTGTTACGTACTGTGTTCTCGGTTGTGTGTGCTGTGTACATGCTTTCCTGTGTGTTACGTATGGGGAAGGTGTTGGTTGGTCTGGGTATTTTGGGCATTGTGTGTGATGTTAATTGTGTGGTGTGTGTGATGTGCTTGTGTGCTTATTGTGTGTGTGTTGTGTGTATTGGGTTGTGCTGACAGTGTGTGGTTCTGAGTGTGCTCTATATGGTATGTTTGTGGTTGTGTGTGTTATGTGTCATGTGTTGAGTGCATGTCGTGTGCGTTCTTGGCGGTTGTGGGTGGTTCTGTATGTGCTGTGGGTGTTTTGTGTGTGTGACTGTGATTTGTGTGTGGCTGTGTTAGAGAGGTTGTGTGTGTGTTTGGCGGCTTGAGCTATGCGTATGAGGGGAGACATGTTGACTGTGTGGTTGTGCTTGCTTTGGGTGTCTCATGGAGGGTGCAGTATGTACCTGTGCAAAGACTTTCATGTGTATTGTGAGCAGTTTTGTGCCTTGAAGTATGTGCTGTGAGTCTTGGGTCTGTTGTGTGCTTCTGTGTTGTGCTCCTGTGTGAGGATATATGTGTGGTGTCTGCTTGGTTGTGTGTGTTGCGTGTAATGCACCAAGTGTGTGCTAAGTGTGATCTTTGTTTTTTTGTGTGTGTTTTGCCTTGGTTTTATGTGTGCTGTGTTTCTTTTGCGTGGGTGAATGTGATTTCCGTGTGATTGTGTTTGAGTGGATTTGTGTGCGTTTGTTTGTTAAATGTGTGATGTCAGATGTGTTGTCTGTGTGTGGTTGTGCTTGTTTAGTGTGCCTCGTTGTGTGTGCTCTGTATACTCTCTCAAATGTGTTTTCTGTGTCTTGTGAGCTATTATGTGCTTTGTTGTGTCTGCTGTGTGTCCTGTGACTTTTGTTTTGTTACTGTATGGGTTTTGTGCACGTGTGCTTTGCATAGTGCTTTCCTGGGTGGATACGTGCGTGGGGTGTCTGTGTGAGACTGTGCACGTGGTGTGTCGTGTGTGACGTGTGCGCTACGGGCTGTGATGTGTAGCGTGTGAAATGTGTGTTTTGTGTGTCTGTCGGGTTTGTTGTGTCTGGGGTGCTGCCAGAGTTGTTGGTCTATGGTAGTGATTTGTGGTGTTTGTTTAGTGTTTCTGTGTGTATTCTGTTGTGCCATGTGTTGTGCCATGTGTTCTTGAGTGTTTTGTGTTGTGTTGTATGTGATCTGTGCGTCTTGTTTGTTTTCTGTGTGTTGTGTACGAAATGTGCATAGTATGGGTTATTTACTGCTTGTTGATCGCCTTGTGCTCTGCGTTTTGATCTGGGGCATGTTATGTGTGATATGTGCAGTTTTGAGCTTTGTGTTGTGTGAATTGAGTGGATCCTGTGGTGTTGTATATTTTGCCTTTCGATGAGCTTTCTGTTGGTGGTTGTGTTGTGTGTCTGGTGCGTGGCCTCCTTTGTCACGCTCAGGGTGAAATGTGTCTTTCTCTGTGTTGTTTGTTGTGTTACGTACTGTGTTCTGGGTTGTGTGTGCTGTGTACATGCTTTCCTGTGTGTTACGAATGGGGAAGGTGTTGGGTGGTCTGGGTATTTTGGGCATTGTGTGTGATGTTAACTGTGTGGTGTGTGTGATGTGCGTGTGTGCTTATTGAGTGTGTGTTGTGTGTATTGGGTTGTGCTGACAGTGTGTGGTTCTGAGTGTGCTCTATATGGTATGTTTGTGGTTGTGTGTTATGTGTCGTGTGTTGAATGCATGTCGTGTGCGTTCTTGGCGGTTGTGGGTGGTTCTGTATGAGTTGGGGGTGTTTTGTGTGTGTGACTGATTTGTGTGTGGCTGTGTTAGGTTGTGTGTGTGTTTGGCGGCTTGAGCTATGCGCATAAGGGGAGACATGTTGACTGTGTGGTTGTGCTTGCTTTGGGTGTCTCATGGAGTGTGCAGTATGTACCTGTGCAAAGACTTTCATGTGTATTGTGAGCAGTTTTGTGCCTTGAAGTATGTGCTGTGAGTGTCCGGTCTGTTGTGTGCTTCTGTGTTGTGCTCCTGTGTGAGGATATATGTGTGGTGTGTCTGCTTGGTTGTGTGTGTTGCGTGTAATGCACCGTGTGTCCTACGTGTGATCTTTGTTTTTTTGGGTGTGTTTTGCCTTTGTTTAATGTGTGCTGTGTGTCTTTTGCGTGGGTGAATGTGATTTCCGTGTGATTGTGTTTGAGTGGATTTGTGTGCGTTTGTTTGTTAAGTGTGTGATGTGAGATGTGTTGTCTGTGTGTGGTTGTGCTTGTTTAGTGTGCCTCGTTGTGTGTGCTCTGTATACTCTCTCAAATGTGGTTTCTGTGTCTTGTGAGCTATTATGTGCTTTGTTGTGTCTGCTGTGTGTCCTGTGACTTTTGTTTTGTTACTGTATGGGTTTTGTGCACGTGTGCTTTGCATAGTGCTTTCCTGGGTGGATACGTGCGTGGGGTGTCTGTGTGAGACTGTGCACGTGGTGTGTCGTGTGTGACGTGTGCGCTACGGGCTGTGATGTGTAGCGTGTGAAATGTGTGTTTTGTGTGTCTGTCGGGTTTGTTGTGTCTGGGGTGCTGCCAGAGTTGTTGGTCTATGGTAGTGATTTGTGGTGTTTGTTTAGTGTTTCTGTGTGTATTCTGTTGTGCCATGTGTTGTGCCATGTGTTCTTGAGTGTTTTGTGTTGTGTTGTATGTGATCTGTGCGTCTTGTTTGTTTTCTGTGTGTTGTGTACGAAATGTGCATAGTATGGGTTATTTACTGCTTGTTGATCGCCTTGTGCTCTGCGTTTTGATCTGGGGCATGTTATGTGTGATATGTGCAGTTTTGAGCTTTGTGTTGTGTGAATTGAGTGGATCCTGTGGTGTTGTATATTTTGCCTTTCGATGAGCTTTCTGTTGGTGGTTGTGTTGTGTGTCTGGTGCGTGGCCTCCTTTGTCACGCTCAGGGTGAAATGTGTCTTTCTCTTTGTTTTGTGTTGTGTTACGTACTGTGTTCTCGGTTGTGTGTGCTGTGTACATGCTTTCCTGTGTGTTACGTATGGGGAAGGTGTTGGTTGGTCTGGGTATTTTGGGCATTGTGTGTGATGTTAATTGTGTGGTGTGTGTGATGTGCTTGTGTGCTTATTGTGTGTGTGTTGTGTGTATTGGGTTGTGCTGACAGTGTGTGGTTCTGAGTGTGCTCTATATGGTATGTTTGTGGTTGTGTGTGTTATGTGTCATGTGTTGAGTGCATGTCGTGTGCGTTCTTGGCGGTTGTGGGTGGTTCTGTATGAGTTGGGGGTGTTTTGTGTGTGTGACTGATTTGTGTGTGGCTGTGTTAGGTTGTGTGTGTGTTTGGCGGCTTGAGCTATGCGTATGAGGGGAGACATGTTGACTGTGTGGTTGTGCTTGCTTTGGGTGTCTCATGGAGGGTGCAGTATGTACCTGTGCAAAGACTTTCATGTGTATTGTGAGCAGTTTTGTGCCTTGAAGTATGTGCTGTGAGTCTTGGGTCTGTTGTGTGCTTCTGTGTTGTGCTCCTGTGTGAGGATATATGTGTGGTGTCTGCTTGGTTGTGTGTGTTGCGTGTAATGCACCAAGTGTGTGCTAAGTGTGATCTTTGTTTTTTTGTGTGTGTTTTGCCTTGGTTTTATGTGTGCTGTGTGTCTTTTGCGTGGGTGAATGTGATTTCCGTGTGATTGTGTTTGAGTGGATTTGTGTGCGTTTGTTTGTTAAGTGTGTGATGTGAGATGTGTTGTCTGTGTGTGGTTGTGCTTGTTTAGTGTGCCTCGTTGTGTGTGCTCTGTATACTCTCTCAAATGTGGTTTCTGTGTCTTGTGAGCTATTATGTGCTTTGTTGTGTCTGCTGTGTGTCCTGTGACTTTTGTTTTGTTACTGTATGGGTTTTGTGCACGTGTGCTTTGCATAGTGCTTTCCTGGGTGGATACGTGCGTGGGGTGTCTGTGTGAGACTGTGCACGTGGTGTGTCGTGTGTGACGTGTGCGCTACGGGCTGTGATGTGTAGCGTGTGAAATGTGTGTTTTGTGTGTCTGTCGGGTTTGTTGTGTCTGGGGTGCTGCCAGAGTTGTTGGTCTATGGTAGTGATTTGTGGTGTTTGTTTAGTGTTTCTGTGTGTATTCTGTTGTGCCATGTGTTGTGCCATGTGTTCTTGAGTGTTTTGTGTTGTGTTGTATGTGATCTGTGCGTCTTGTTTGTTTTCTGTGTGTTGTGTACGAAATGTGCATAGTATGGGTTATTTACTGCTTGTTGATCGCCTTGTGCTCTGCGTTTTGATCTGGGGCATGTTATGTGTGATATGTGCAGTTTTGAGCTTTGTGTTGTGTGAATTGGGTGGATCCTGTGGTGTTGTATATTTTGCCTTTCGATGAGCTTTCTGTTGGTGGTTGTGTTGTGTGTCTGGTGCGTGGCCTCCTTTGTCACGCTCAGGGTGAAATGTGTCTTTCTCTTTGTTTTGTGTTGTGTTACGTACTGTGTTCTCGGTTGTGTGTGCTGTGTACATGCTTTCCTGTGTGTTACGTATGGGGAAGGTGTTGGTTGGTCTGGGTATTTTGGGCATTGTGTGTGATGTTAATTGTGTGGTGTGTGTGATGTGCTTGTGTGCTTATTGTGTGTGTGTTGTGTGTATTGGGTTGTGCTGACAGTGTGTGGTTCTGAGTGTGCTCTATATGGTATGTTTGTGGTTGTGTGTGTTATGTGTCATGTGTTGAGTGCATGTCGTGTGCGTTCTTGGCGGTTGTGGGTGGTTCTGTATGAGTTGGGGGTGTTTTGTGTGTGTGACTGATTTGTGTGTGGCTGTGTTAGGTTGTGTGTGTGTTTGGCGGCTTGAGCTATGCGTATGAGGGGAGACATGTTGACTGTGTGGTTGTGCTTGCTTTGGGTGTCTCATGGAGGGTGCAGTATGTACCTGTGCAAAGACTTTCATGTGTATTGTGAGCAGTTTTGTGCCTTGAAGTATGTGCTGTGAGTCTTGGGTCTGTTGTGTGCTTCTGTGTTGTGCTCCTGTGTGAGGATATATGTGTGGTGTCTGCTTGGTTGTGTGTGTTGCGTGTAATGCACCAAGTGTGTGCTAAGTGTGATCTTTGTTTTTTTGTGTGTGTTTTGCCTTGGTTTTATGTGTGCTGTGTGTCTTTTGCGTGGGTGAATGTGATTTCCGTGTGATTGTGTTTGAGTGGATTTGTGTGCGTTTGTTTGTTAAGTGTGTGATGTCAGATGTGTTGTCTGTGTGTGGTTGTGCTTGTTTAGTGTGCCTCGTTGTGTGTGCTCTGTATACTCTCTCAAATGTGTTTTCTGTGTCTTGTGAGCTATTATGTGCTTTGTTGTGTCTGCTGTGTGTCCTGTGACTTTTGTTTTGTTACTGTATGGGTTTTGTGCACGTGTGCTTTGCATAGTGCTTTCCTGGGTGGATACGTGCGTGGGGTGTCTGTGTGAGACTGTGCACGTGGTGTGTCGTGTGTGACGTGTGCGCTACGGGCTGTGATGTGTAGCGTGTGAAATGTGTGTTTTGTGTGTCTGTCGGGTTTGTTGTGTCTGGGGTGCTGCCAGAGTTGTTGGTCTATGGTAGTGATTTGTGGTGTTTGTTTAGTGTTTCTGTGTGTATTCTGTTGTGCCATGTGTTGTGCCATGTGTTCTTGAGTGTTTTGTGTTGTGTTGTATGTGATCTGTGCGTCTTGTTTGTTTTCTGTGTGTTGTGTACGAAATGTGCATAGTATGGGTTATTTACTGCTTGTTGATCGCCTTGTGCTCTGCGTTTTGATCTGGGGCATGTTATGTGTGATATGTGCAGTTTTGAGCTTTGTGTTGTGTGAATTGAGTGGATCCTGTGGTGTTGTATATTTTGCCTTTCGATGAGCTTTCTGTTGGTGGTTGTGTTGTGTGTCTGGTGCGTGGCCTCCTTTGTCACGCTCAGGGTGAAATGTGTCTTTCTCTGTGTTGTTTGTTGTGTTACGTACTGTGTTCTGGGTTGTGTGTGCTGTGTACATGCTTTCCTGTGTGTTACGAATGGGGAAGGTGTTGGGTGGTCTGGGTATTTTGGGCATTGTGTGTGATGTTAACTGTGTGGTGTGTGTGATGTGCGTGTGTGCTTATTGAGTGTGTGTTGTGTGTATTGGGTTGTGCTGACAGTGTGTGGTTCTGAGTGTGCTCTATATGGTATGTTTGTGGTTGTGTGTTATGTGTCGTGTGTTGAATGCATGTCGTGTGCGTTCTTGGCGGTTGTGGGTGGTTCTGTATGAGTTGGGGGTGTTTTGTGTGTGTGACTGATTTGTGTGTGGCTGTGTTAGGTTGTGTGTGTGTTTGGCGGCTTGAGCTATGCGCATAAGGGGAGACATGTTGACTGTGTGGTTGTGCTTGCTTTGGGTGTCTCATGGAGTGTGCAGTATGTACCTGTGCAAAGACTTTCATGTGTATTGTGAGCAGTTTTGTGCCTTGAAGTATGTGCTGTGAGTGTCCGGTCTGTTGTGTGCTTCTGTGTTGTGCTCCTGTGTGAGGATATATGTGTGGTGTGTCTGCTTGGTTGTGTGTGTTGCGTGTAATGCACCGTGTGTCCTACGTGTGATCTTTGTTTTTTTGGGTGTGTTTTGCCTTTGTTTAATGTGTGCTGTGTGTCTTTTGCGTGGGTGAATGTGATTTCCGTGTGATTGTGTTTGAGTGGATTTGTGTGCGTTTGTTTGTTAAGTGTGTGATGTGAGATGTGTTGTCTGTGTGTGGTTGTGCTTGTTTAGTGTGCCTCGTTGTGTGTGCTCTGTATACTCTCTCAAATGTGGTTTCTGTGTCTTGTGAGCTATTATGTGCTTTGTTGTGTCTGCTGTGTGTCCTGTGACTTTTGTTTTGTTACTGTATGGGTTTTGTGCACGTGTGCTTTGCATAGTGCTTTCCTGGGTGGATACGTGCGTGGGGTGTCTGTGTGAGACTGTGCACGTGGTGTGTCGTGTGTGACGTGTGCGCTACGGGCTGTGATGTGTAGCGTGTGAAATGTGTGTTTTGTGTGTCTGTCGGGTTTGTTGTGTCTGGGGTGCTGCCAGAGTTGTTGGTCTATGGTAGTGATTTGTGGTGTTTGTTTAGTGTTTCTGTGTGTATTCTGTTGTGCCATGTGTTGTGCCATGTGTTCTTGAGTGTTTTGTGTTGTGTTGTATGTGATCTGTGCGTCTTGTTTGTTTTCTGTGTGTTGTGTACGAAATGTGCATAGTATGGGTTATTTACTGCTTGTTGATCGCCTTGTGCTCTGCGTTTTGATCTGGGGCATGTTATGTGTGATATGTGCAGTTTTGAGCTTTGTGTTGTGTGAATTGAGTGGATCCTGTGGTGTTGTATATTTTGCCTTTCGATGAGCTTTCTGTTGGTGGTTGTGTTGTGTGTCTGGTGCGTGGCCTCCTTTGTCACGCTCAGGGTGAAATGTGTCTTTCTCTTTGTTTTGTGTTGTGTTACGTACTGTGTTCTCGGTTGTGTGTGCTGTGTACATGCTTTCCTGTGTGTTACGTATGGGGAAGGTGTTGGTTGGTCTGGGTATATTGGGCATTGTGTGTGATGTTAATTGTGTGGTGTGTGTGATGTGCTTGTGTGCTTATTGTGTGTGTGTTGTGTGTATTGGGTTGTGCTGACAGTGTGTGGTTCTGAGTGTGCTCTATATGGTATGTTTGTGGTTGTGTGTGTTATGTGTCATGTGTTGAGTGCATGTCGTGTGCGTTCTTGGCGGTTGTGGGTGGTTCTGTATGTGCTGTGGGTGTTTTGTGTGTGTGACTGTGATTTGTGTGTGGCTGTGTTAGAGAGGTTGTGTGTGTGTTTGGCCGCTTGAGCTATGCGTATGAGGGGAGACATGTTGACTGTGTGGTTGTGCTTGCTTTGGGTGTCTCATGGAGGGTGCAGTATGTACCTGTGCAAAGACTTTCATGTGTATTGTGAGCAGTTTTGTGCCTTGAAGTATGTGCTGTGAGTCTTGGGTCTGTTGTGTGCTTCTGTGTTGTGCTCCTGTGTGAGGATATATGTGTGGTGTCTGCTTGGTTGTGTGTGTTGCGTGTAATGCACCAAGTGTGTGCTAAGTGTGATCTTTGTTTTTTTTTGTGTGTTTTGCCTTGGTTTTATGTGTGCTGTGTGTCTTTTGCGTGGGTGAATGTGATTTCCGTGTGATTGTGTTTGAGTGGATTTGTGTGCGTTTGTTTGTTAAGTGTGTGATGTGAGATGTGTTGTCTGTGTGTGGTTGTGCTTGTTTAGTGTGCCTCGTTGTGTGTGCTCTGTATACTCTCTCAAATGTGGTTTCTGTGTCTTGTGAGCTATTATGTGCTTTGTTGTGTCTGCTGTGTGTCCTGTGACTTTTGTTTTGTTACTGTATGGGTTTTGTGCACGTGTGCTTTACGTAGTGCTTTCCTGGGTGGATACGTGCGTGGGGTGTCTGTGTGTGACTGTGCACTTGGTGTGTCGTGTGTGACGTGTGCGCTACGGGCTGTGATGTGTAGCATGTGAAATGTGTATTTTGTGTGTCTGTTGGGTTTGTTGTGTGTCTGGGGTGCTGCCAGAGTTGTTGGTCTATGGTAGTGATTAGTGGTGTTTGTTTTGTGTTTCTGTGTGTATTCTGTTTTGCCATGTGGTGTGCCATGTGTTCTTGAGTGTTTTGTGTTGTGTTGTATGTGATCTGTGCGTCTTGTTTGTTTTCTGTGTGTTGTGTACGAAATGTGCGTCGTATGGGTTATTTACAGCTTGTTGATCGCCTTGTGCTCTGCGTTTTGATCTGGGTCATGTCATGTGTGATATGTGCAGTTTTGAGCTTTGTGTTGTGTGAATTGAGTGGATCCTGTGGTGTTGTATATTTTGCCTTTCGATGAGCTTTCTGTTGGTGGTTGTGTTGTGTGTCTGGTGCGTGGCCTCCTTTGTCACGCTCAGGGTGAAATGTGTCTTTCTCTGTGTTGTGTGTTGTGTTACGTACTGTGTTCTGGGTTGTGTGTGCTGTGTACATGCTTTCCTGTGTGTTACGTATGGGGAAGGTGTTGGGTTGTCTGGGTATTTTGGGCATTGTGTGTGATGTTAATTGTGTGGTGTGTGTGATGTGCGTGTGTGCTTATTGTGTGTGTGATGTGTGTATTGGGTTGTGCTGACAGTGTGTGGTTCTGAGTGTGCTCTATATGGTATGCTTTTGGTTGTGTGTGTTATGTGTCGTGTGTTGAGTGCATGTCGTGTGCGTTCCTGGCGGTTGTGGGTGGTTCTGTATGAGTTGCGGGTGTTTTGTGTGTGTGACTGTGATTTGTGTGTGGCTGTGTTAGAGAGGTTGTGTGTGTGTTTGGCGGCTTGAGCTATGCGCATGAGGGGAGACATGTTGACTGTGTGGTTGTGCTTGCTTTGGGTGTCTCATGGAGTGTGCAGTATGTACCTGTGTAAAGACTTTCATGTGTATTGTGAGCAGTTTTGTGCCTTTGAGTATGTGCTGTGTCTCGGGTCTGTTGTGTGCTTCTGTGTTGTGCTCCTGTGTGAGGATATATGTGTGGTGTGTCTGCTTGGTTGTGTGTGTTGCGTGTAATGCACCAAGTGTGTCCTACGTGTGATCTTTGTTTTTTTGGGTGTGTTTTGCCTTTGTTTAATGTGTGCTGTGTGTCTTTTGCGTGGGTGAATGTGATTTCCGTGTGATTGTGTTTGAGTGGATTTGTGTGCGTTTGTTTGTTATGTGTGTGATGTCAGATGTGTTGTCTGTGTTTGTTTGTGCTTGTTTAGTGTTCCTCGTTGTGTGTGCTGTGTATACTCTCTCAAATGTGGTTTCTGTGTCTTGTGGGCTATTATGTGCTTTGTTGTGTCTGCTGTGTGTCCTGTGACTTTTGTTTTGTTACTGTATGGGTTTTGTGCACGTGTGCTTTGCGTACTGCATTCCAAGGTGGATACGTGCGTGGGGTGTCTGTGTGTGACTGTGCACGTGGTGTGTCGTGTGTGACATGTGCGCTATGGGCTGTGATGTGTAGCGTGTGAAATGTGTGTTTTGTGTGTCTGTCGGGTTTGTTGTGTGTCTGGGGTCTGCCAGATTTGTTGGTCTATGGTAGTGATTTGTGGTGTTTGTTTTGTGTTTCTGTGTGTATTCTGTTGTGCCATGCGCTGTGCCATGTGTTCTTGAGTGTTTTGTGTTGTGTTGTATGTGATCTGTGCGTCTTGTTTGTTTTCTGTGTGTTGTGTACGAAACGTGCGTGTTATGGGTTATATACTGCTTGTTGATCGCCTTGTGCTCTGCGTTTTGATCTGGGGCATGTTATGTGTGATATGTGCAGTTTTGAGCTTTGTGTTGTGTGAATTGAGTGGATCCTGTGGTGTTGTATATTTTGCCTTTCGATGAGCTTTCTGTTGGTGGTTGTGTTGTGTGTCTGGTGCGTGGCCTCCTTTGTCACGCTCAGGGTGAAATGTGTCTTTCTCTTTGTTTTGTGTTGTGTTACGTACTGTGTTCTCGGTTGTGTGTGCTGTGTACATGCTTTCCTGTGTGTTACGTATGGGGAAGGTGTTGGTTGGTCTGGGTATTTTGGGCATTGTGTGTGATGTTAATTGTGTGGTGTGTGTGATGTGCTTGTGTGCTTATTGTGTGTGTGTTGTGTGTATTGGGTTGTGCTGACAGTGTGTGGTTCTGAGTGTGCTCTATATGGTATGTTTGTGGTTGTGTGTGTTATGTGTCATGTGTTGAGTGCATGTCGTGTGCGTTCTTGGCGGTTGTGGGTGGTTCTGTATGTGCTGTTGGTGTTTTGTGTGTGTGACTGTGATTTGTGTGTGGTTGTGTTAGAGAGGTTGTGTGTGTGTTTGGCGGCTTGAGCTATGCGTATGAGGGGAGACATGTTGACTGTGTGGTTGTGCTTGCTTTGGGTGTCTCATGGAGGGTGCAGTATGTACCTGTGCAAAGACTTTCATGTGTATTGTGAGCAGTTTTGTGCCTTGAAGTATGTGCTGTGAGTCTTGGGTCTGTTGTGTGCTTCTGTGTTGTGCTCCTGTGTGAGGATATATGTGTGGTGTCTGCTTGGTTGTGTGTGTTGCGTGTAATGCACCAAGTGTGTGCTAAGTTTGATCTTTGTTTTTTTGTGTGTGTTTTGCCTTGGTTTTATGTGTGCTGTGTGTCTTTTGCGTGGGTGAATGTGATTTCCGTGTGATTGTGTTTGAGTGGATTTGTGTGCGTTTGTTTGTTAAGTGTGTGATGTCAGATGTGTTGTCTGTGTGTGGTTGTGCTTGTTTAGTGTGCCTCGTTGTGTGTGCTCTGTATACTCTCTCAAATGTGTTTTCTGTGTCTTGTGAGCTATTATGTGCTTTGTTGTGTCTGCTGTGTGTCCTGTGACTTTTGTTTTGTTACTGTATGGGTTTTGTGCACGTGTGCTTTGCATAGTGCTTTCCTGGGTGGATACGTGCGTGGGGTGTCTGTGTGAGACTGTGCACGTGGTGTGTCGTGTGTGACGTGTGCGCTACGGGCTGTGATGTGTAGCGTGTGAAATGTGTGTTTTGTGTGTCTGTCGGGTTTGTTGTGTCTGGGGTGCTGCCAGAGTTGTTGGTCTATGGTAGTGATTTGTGGTGTTTGTTTAGTGTTTCTGTGTGTATTCTGTTGTGCCATGTGTTGTGCCATGTGTTCTTGAGTGTTTTGTGTTGTGTTGTATGTGATCTGTGCGTCTTGTTTGTTTTCTGTGTGTTGTGTACGAAATGTGCATAGTATGGGTTATTTACTGCTTGTTGATCGCCTTGTGCTCTGCGTTTTGATCTGGGGCATGTTATGTGTGATATGTGCAGTTTTGAGCTTTGTGTTGTGTGAATTGAGTGGATCCTGTGGTGTTGTATATTTTGCCTTTCGATGAGCTTTCTGTTGGTGGTTGTGTTGTGTGTCTGGTGCGTGGCCTCCTTTGTCACGCTCAGGGTGAAATGTGTCTTTCTCTGTGTTGTTTGTTGTGTTACGTACTGTGTTCTGGGTTGTGTGTGCTGTGTACATGCTTTCCTGTGTGTTACGAATGGGGAAGGTGTTGGGTGGTCTGGGTATTTTGGGCATTGTGTGTGATGTTAACTGTGTGGTGTGTGTGATGTGCGTGTGTGCTTATTGAGTGTGTGTTGTGTGTATTGGGTTGTGCTGACAGTGTGTGGTTCTGAGTGTGCTCTATATGGTATGTTTGTGGTTGTGTGTTATGTGTCGTGTGTTGAATGCATGTCGTGTGCGTTCTTGGCGGTTGTGGGTGGTTCTGTATGAGTTGGGGGTGTTTTGTGTGTGTGACTGATTTGTGTGTGGCTGTGTTAGGTTGTGTGTGTGTTTGGCGGCTTGAGCTATGCGCATAAGGGGAGACATGTTGACTGTGTGGTTGTGCTTGCTTTGGGTGTCTCATGGAGTGTGCAGTATGTACCTGTGCAAAGACTTTCATGTGTATTGTGAGCAGTTTTGTGCCTTGAAGTATGTGCTGTGAGTGTCCGGTCTGTTGTGTGCTTCTGTGTTGTGCTCCTGTGTGAGGATATATGTGTGGTGTGTCTGCTTGGTTGTGTGTGTTGCGTGTAATGCACCGTGTGTCCTACGTGTGATCTTTGTTTTTTTGGGTGTGTTTTGCCTTTGTTTAATGTGTGCTGTGTGTCTTTTGCGTGGGTGAATGTGATTTCCGTGTGATTGTGTTTGAGTGGATTTGTGTGCGTTTGTTTGTTAAGTGTGTGATGTGAGATGTGTTGTCTGTGTGTGGTTGTGCTTGTTTAGTGTGCCTCGTTGTGTGTGCTCTGTATACTCTCTCAAATGTGGTTTCTGTGTCTTGTGAGCTATTATGTGCTTTGTTGTGTCTGCTGTGTGTCCTGTGACTTTTGTTTTGTTACTGTATGGGTTTTGTGCACGTGTGCTTTGCATAGTGCTTTCCTGGGTGGATACGTGCGTGGGGTGTCTGTGTGAGACTGTGCACGTGGTGTGTCGTGTGTGACGTGTGCGCTACGGGCTGTGATGTGTAGCGTGTGAAATGTGTGTTTTGTGTGTCTGTCGGGTTTGTTGTGTCTGGGGTGCTGCCAGAGTTGTTGGTCTATGGTAGTGATTTGTGGTGTTTGTTTAGTGTTTCTGTGTGTATTCTGTTGTGCCATGTGTTGTGCCATGTGTTCTTGAGTGTTTTGTGTTGTGTTGTATGTGATCTGTGCGTCTTGTTTGTTTTCTGTGTGTTGTGTACGAAATGTGCATAGTATGGGTTATTTACTGCTTGTTGATCGCCTTGTGCTCTGCGTTTTGATCTGGGGCATGTTATGTGTGATATGTGCAGTTTTGAGCTTTGTGTTGTGTGAATTGAGTGGATCCTGTGGTGTTGTATATTTTGCCTTTCGATGAGCTTTCTGTTGGTGGTTGTGTTGTGTGTCTGGTGCGTGGCCTCCTTTGTCACGCTCAGGGTGAAATGTGTCTTTCTCTGTGTTGTTTGTTGTGTTACGTACTGTGTTCTGGGTTGTGTGTGCTGTGTACATGCTTTCCTGTGTGTTACGAATGGGGAAGGTGTTGGGTGGTCTGGGTATTTTGGGCATTGTGTGTGATGTTAACTGTGTGGTGTGTGTGATGTGCGTGTGTGCTTATTGAGTGTGTGTTGTGTGTATTGGGTTGTGCTGACAGTGTGTGGTTCTGAGTGTGCTCTATATGGTATGTTTGTGGTTGTGTGTTATGTGTCGTGTGTTGAATGCATGTCGTGTGCGTTCTTGGCGGTTGTGGGTGGTTCTGTATGAGTTGGGGGTGTTTTGTGTGTGTGACTGATTTGTGTGTGGCTGTGTTAGGTTGTGTGTGTGTTTGGCGGCTTGAGCTATGCGCATAAGGGGAGACATGTTGACTGTGTGGTTGTGCTTGCTTTGGGTGTCTCATGGAGTGTGCAGTATGTACCTGTGCAAAGACTTTCATGTGTATTGTGAGCAGTTTTGTGCCTTGAAGTATGTGCTGTGAGTGTCCGGTCTGTTGTGTGCTTCTGTGTTGTGCTCCTGTGTGAGGATATATGTGTGGTGTGTCTGCTTGGTTGTGTGTGTTGCGTGTAATGCACCGTGTGTCCTACGTGTGATCTTTGTTTTTTTGGGTGTGTTTTGCCTTTGTTTAATGTGTGCTGTGTGTCTTTTGCGTGGGTGAATGTGATTTCCGTGTGATTGTGTTTGAGTGGATTTGTGTGCGTTTGTTTGTTAAGTGTGTGATGTGAGATGTGTTGTCTGTGTGTGGTTGTGCTTGTTTAGTGTTCCTCGTTGTGTGTGCTGTGTATACTCTCTCTACTGTGGTTTCTGTGTCTTGTGGGCTATTAGGTGCTTTGTTGTGTCTGCTGTGTGTCCTGTGACTTTTGTTTTGTTACTGTATGGGTTTTGTGCACTTGTGCTTTACGTAGTGCTTTCCTGGATGGATACGTGCGTGGGGTGTCTGTGTGTGACTGTGCACTTGGTGTGTCGTGTGTGACGTGTGCGCTACGGGCTGTGATGTGTAGCATGTGAAATGTGTATTTTGTGTGTCTGTTGGGTTTGTTGTGTGTCTGGGGTGCTGCCAGAGTTGTTGGTCTATGGTAGTGATTAGTGGTGTTTGTTTTGTGTTTCTGTGTGTATTCTGTTTTGCCATGTGGTGTGCCATGTGTTCTTGAGTGTTTTGTGTTGTGTTGTATGTGATCTGTGCGTCTTGTTTGTTTTCTGTGTGTTGTGTACGAAATGTGCGTCGTATGGGTTATTTACAGCTTGTTGATCGCCTTGTGCTCTGCGTTTTGATCTGGGTCATGTCATGTGTGATATGTGCAGTTTTGAGCTTTGTGTTGTGTGAATTGAGTGGATCCTGTGGTGTTGTATATTTTGCCTTTCGATGAGCTTTCTGTTGGTGGTTGTGTTGTGTGTCTGGTGCGTGGCCTCCTTTGTCACGCTCAGGGTGAAATGTGTCTTTCTCTGTGTTGTGTGTTGTGTTACGTACTGTGTTCTGGGTTGTGTGTGCTGTGTACATGCTTTCCTGTGTGTTACGTATGGGGAAGGTGTTGGGTTGTCTGGGTATTTTGGGCATTGTGTGTGATGTTAATTGTGTGGTGTGTGTGATGTGCGTGTGTGCTTATTGTGTGTGTGATGTGTGTATTGGGTTGTGCTGACAGTGTGTGGTTCTGAGTGTGCTCTATATGGTATGCTTTTGGTTGTGTGTGTTATGTGTCGTGTGTTGAGTGCATGTCGTGTGCGTTCCTGGCGGTTGTTGGTGGTTCTGTATGAGATGCGGGTGTTTTGTGTGTGTGACTGTGATTTGTGTGTGGCTGTGTTAGAGAGGTTGTGTGTGTGTTTGGCGGCTTGAGCTATGCGCATGAGGGGAGACATGTTGACTGTGTGGTTGTGCTTGCTTTGGGTGTCTCATGGAGTGTGCAGTATGTACCTGTGTAAAGACTTTCATGTGTATTGTGAGCAGTTTTGTGCCTTTGAGTATGTGCTGTGTCTCGGGTCTGTTGTGTGCTTCTGTGTTGTGCTCCTGTGTGAGGATATATGTGTGGTGTGTCTGCTTGGTTGTGTGTGTTGCGTGTAATGCACCAAGTGTGTCCTACGTGTGATCTTTGTTTTTTTGGGTGTGTTTTGCCTTTGTTTAATGTGTGCTGTGTGTCTTTTGCGTGGGTGAATGTGATTTCCGTGTGATTGTGTTTGAGTGGATTTGTGTGCGTTTGTTTGTTATGTGTGTGATGTCAGATGTGTTGTCTGTGTTTGGTTGTGCTTGTTTAGTGTTCCTCGTTGTGTGTGCTGTGTATACTCTCTCAAATGTGGTTTCTGTGTCTTGTGGGCTATTATGTGCTTTGTTGTGTCTGCTGTGTGTCCTGTGACTTTTGTTTTGTTACTTTACGGGTTTTGGGCACGTGTGCTTTGCGTACTGCTTTCCAAGGTGGATACGTGCGTGGGGTGTCTGTGTGTGACTGTGCACGTGGTGTGTCGTGTGTGACATGTGCGCTATGGGCTGTGATGTGTAGCGTGTGAAATGTGTGTTTTGTGTGTCTGTCGGGTTTGTTGTGTGTCTGGGGTCTGCCAGATTTGTTGGTCTATGGTAGTGATTTGTGGTGTTTGTTTTGTGTTTCTGTGTGTATTCTGTTGTGCCATGCGCTGTGCCATGTGTTCTTGAGTGTTTTGTGTTGTGTTGTATGTGATCTGTGCGTCTTGTTTGTTTTCTGTGTGTTGTGTACGAAACGTGCGTGTTATGGGTTATATACTGCTTGTTGATCGCCTTGTGCTCTGCGTTTTGATCTGGGGCATGTTATGTGTGATATGTGCAGTTTTGAGCTTTGTGTTGTGTGAATTGGGTGGATCCTGTGGTGTTGTATATTTTGCCTTTCGATGAGCTTTCTGTTGGTGGTTGTGTTGTGTGTCTGGTGCGTGGCCTCCTTTGTCACGCTCAGGGTGAAATGTGTCTTTCTCTTTGTTTTGTGTTGTGTTACGTACTGTGTTCTCGGTTGTGTGTGCTGTGTACATGCTTTCCTGTGTGTTACGTATGGGGAAGGTGTTGGTTGGTCTGGGTATTTTGGGCATTGTGTGTGATGTTAATTGTGTGGTGTGTGTGATGTGCTTGTGTGCTTATTGTGTGTGTGTTGTGTGTATTGGGTTGTGCTGACAGTGTGTGGTTCTGAGTGTGCTCTATATGGTATGTTTGTGGTTGTGTGTGTTATGTGTCATGTGTTGAGTGCATGTCGTGTGCGTTCTTGGCGGTTGTGGGTGGTTCTGTATGTGCTGTGGGTGTTTTGTGTGTGTGACTGTGATTTGTGTGTGGCTGTGTTAGAGAGGTTGTGTGTGTGTTTGGCGGCTTGAGCTATGCGTATGAGGGGAGACATGTTGACTGTGTGGTTGTGCTTGCTTTGGGTGTCTCATGGAGTGTGCAGTATGTACCTGTGCAAAGACTTTCATGTGTATTGTGAGCAGTTTTGTGCCTTGAAGTATGTGCTGTGAGTCTTGGGTCTGTTGTGTGCTTCTGTGTTGTGCTCCTGTGTGAGGATATATGTGTGGTGTCTGCTTGGTTGTGTGTGTTGCGTGTAATGCACCAAGTGTGTGCTAAGTGTGATCTTTGTTTTTTTGTGTGTGTTTTGCCTTGGTTTTATGTGTGCTGTGTGTCTTTTGCGTGGGTGAATGTGATTTCCGTGTGATTGTGTTTGAGTGGATTTGTGTGCGTTTGTTTGTTAAGTGTGTGATGTGAGATGTGTTGTCTGTGTGTGGTTGTGCTTGTTTAGTGTGCCTCGTTGTGTGTGCTCTGTATACTCTCTCAAATGTGGTTTCTGTGTCTTGTGAGCTATTATGTGCTTTGTTGTGTCTGCTGTGTGTCCTGTGACTTTTGTTTTGTTACTGTATGGGTTTTGTGCACGTGTGCTTTACGTAGTGCTTTCCTGGGTGGATACGTGCGTGGGGTGTCTGTGTGTGACTGTGCACGTGGTGTGTCGTGTGTGACGTGTGCGCTACGGGCTGTGATGTGTAGCATGTGAAATGTGTATTTTGTGTGTCTGTTGGGTTTGTTGTGTGTCTGGGGTGCTGCCAGAGTTGTTGGTCTATGGTAGTGATTAGTGGTGTTTGTTTTGTGTTTCTGTGTGTATTCTGTTTTGCCATGTGGTGTGCCATGTGTTCTTGAGTGTTTTGTGTTGTGTTGTATGTGATCTGTGCGTCTTGTTTGTTTTCTGTGTGTTGTGTACGAAATGTGCGTCGTATGGGTTATTTACAGCTTGTTGATCGCCTTGTGCTCTGCGTTTTGATCTGGGTCATGTCATGTGTGATATGTGCAGTTTTGAGCTTTGTGTTGTGTGAATTGAGTGGATCCTGTGGTGTTGTATATTTTGCCTTTCGATGAGCTTTCTGTTGGTGGTTGTGTTGTGTGTCTGGTGCGTGGCCTCCTTTGTCACGCTCAGGGTGAAATGTGTCTTTCTCTGTGTTGTGTGTTGTGTTACGTACTGTGTTCTGGGTTGTGTGTGCTGTGTACATGCTTTCCTGTGTGTTACGTATGGGGAAGGTGTTGGGTTGTCTGGGTATTTTGGGCATTGTGTGTGATGTTAATTGTGTGGTGTGTGTGATGTGCGTGTGTGCTTATTGTGTGTGTGATGTGTGTATTGGGTTGTGCTGACAGTGTGTGGTTCTGAGTGTGCTCTATATGGTATGCTTTTGGTTGTGTGTGTTATGTGTCGTGTGTTGAGTGCATGTCGTGTGCGTTCTTGGCGGTTGTTGGTGGTTCTGTATGAGTTGCGGGTGTTTTGTGTGTGTGACTGTGATTTGTGTGTGGCTGTGTTAGAGAGGTTGTGTGTGTGTTTGGCGGCTTGAGCTATGCGCATGAGGGGAGACATGTTGACTGTGTGGTTGTGCTTGCTTTGGGTGTCTCATGGAGTGTGCAGTATGTACCTGTGTAAAGACTTTCATGTGTATTGTGAGCAGTTTTGTGCCTTTGAGTATGTGCTGTGTCTCGGGTCTGTTGTGTGCTTCTGTGTTGTGCTCCTGTGTGAGGATATATGTGTGGTGTGTCTGCTTGGTTGTGTGTGTTGCGTGTAATGCACCAAGTGTGTCCTACGTGTGATCTTTGTTTTTTTGGGTGTGTTTTGCCTTTGTTTAATGTGTGCTGTGTGTCTTTTGCGTGGGTGAATGTGATTTCCGTGTGATTGTGTTTGAGTGGATTTGTGTGCGTTTGTTTGTTATGTGTGTGATGTCAGATGTGTTGTCTGTGTTTGGTTGTGCTTGTTTAGTGTTCCTCGTTGTGTGTGCTGTGTATACTCTCTCAAATGTGGTTTCTGTGTCTTGTGGGCTATTATGTGCTTTGTTGTGTCTGCTGTGTGTCCTGTGACTTTTGTTTTGTTACTTTACGGGTTTTGGGCACGTGTGCTTTGCGTACTGCTTTCCAAGGTGGATACGTGCGTGGGGTGTCTGTGTGTGACTGTGCACGTGGTGTGTCGTGTGTGACATGTGCGCTATGGGCTGTGATGTGTAGCGTGTGAAATGTGTGTTTTGTGTGTCTGTCGGGTTTGTTGTGTGTCTGGGGTCTGCCAGATTTGTTGGTCTATGGTAGTGATTTGTGGTGTTTGTTTTGTGTTTCTGTGTGTATTCTGTTGTGCCATGCGCTGTGCCATGTGTTCTTGAGTGTTTTGTGTTGTGTTGTATTTGATCTGTGCGTCTTGTTTGTTTTCTGTGTGTTGTGTACGAAACGTGCGTGTTATGGGTTATATACTGCTTGTTGATCGCCTTGTGCTCTGCGTTTTGATCTGGGGCATGTTATGTGTGATATGTGCAGTTTTGAGCTTTGTGTTGTGTGAATTGAGTGGATCCTCTGGTGTTGTATATTTTGCCTTTCGATGAGCTTTCTGTTGGTGGTTGTGTTGTGTGTCTGGTGCGTGGCCTCCTTTGTCACGCTCAGGGTGAAATGTGTCTTTCTCTTTGTTGTGTGTTGTGTTACGTACTGTGTTCTGGGTTGTGTGTGCTGTGTACATGCTTTCCTGTGTGTTACGTATGGGGAAGGTGTTGGGTTGTCTGGGTATTTTGGGCATTGTGTGTGATGTTAATTGTGTGGTGTGTGTGATGTGCTTGTGTGCTTATTGTGTGTGTGTTGTGTGTATTGGGTTGTGCTGACAGTGTGTGGTTCTGAGTGTGCTCTATATGGTATGTTTGTGGTTGTGTGTGTTATGTGTCATGTGTTGAGTGCATGTCGTGTGCGTTCTTGGCGGTTGTGGGTGGTTCTGTATGTGCTGTGGGTGTTTTGTGTGTGTGACTGTGATTTGTGTGTGGCTGTGTTAGAGAGGTTGTGTGTGTGTTTGGCGGCTTGAGCTATGCGTATGAGGGGAGACATGTTGACTGTGTGGTTGTGCTTGCTTTGGGTGTCTCATGGAGTGTGCAGTATGTACCTGTGCAAAGACTTTCATGTGTATTGTGAGCAGTTTTGTGCCTTGAAGTATGTGCTGTGAGTCTTGGGTCTGTTGTGTGCTTCTGTGTTGTGCTCCTGTGTGAGGATATATGTGTGGTGTCTGCTTGGTTGTGTGTGTTGCGTGTAATGCACCAAGTGTGTGCTAAGTGTGATCTTTGTTTTTTTGTGTGTGTTTTGCCTTGGTTTTATGTGTGCTGTGTGTCTTTTGCGTGGGTGAATGTGATTTCCGTGTGATTGTGTTTGAGTGGATTTGTGTGCGTTTGTTTGTTAAGTGTGTGATGTGAGATGTGTTGTCTGTGTGTGGTTGTGCTTGTTTAGTGTGCCTCGTTGTGTGTGCTCTGTATACTCCCTCAAATGTGGTTTCTGTGTCTTGTGAGCTATTATGTGCTTTGTTGTGTCTGCTGTGTGTCCTGTGACTTTTGTTTTGTTACTGTATGGGTTTTGTGCAAGTGTGCTTTGCATAGTGCTTTCCTGGGTGGATACGTGCGTGGGGTGTCTGTGTGAGACTGTGCACGTGGTGTGTCGTGTGTGACGTGTGCGCTACGGGCTGTGATGTGTAGCGTGTGAAATGTGTGTTTTGTGTGTCTGTCGGGTTTGTTGTGTCTGGGGTGCTGCCAGAGTTGTTGGTCTATGGTAGTGATTTGTGGTGTTTGTTTAGTGTTTCTGTGTGTATTCTGTTGTGCCATGTGTTGTGCCATGTGTTCTTGAGTGTTTTGTGTTGTGTTGTATGTGATCTGTGCGTCTTGTTTGTTTTCTGTGTGTTGTGTACGAAATGTGCATAGTATGGGTTATTTACTGCTTGTTGATCGCCTTGTGCTCTGCGTTTTGATCTGGGGCATGTTATGTGTGATATGTGCAGTTTTGAGCTTTGTGTTGTGTGAATTGAGTGGATCCTGTGGTGTTGTATATTTTGCCTTTCGATGAGCTTTCTGTTGGTGGTTGTGTTGTGTGTCTGGTGCGTGGCCTCCTTTGTCACGCTCAGGGTGAAATGTGTCTTTCTCTGTGTTGTTTGTTGTGTTACGTACTGTGTTCTGGGTTGTGTGTTCTGTGTACATGCTTTCCTGTGTGTTACGAATGGGGAAGGTGTTGGGTGGTCTGGGTATTTTGGGCATTGTGTGTGATGTTAACTGTGTGGTGTGTGTGATGTGCGTGTGTGCTTATTGAGTGTGTGTTGTGTGTATTGGGTTGTGCTGACAGTGTGTGGTTCTGAGTGTGCTCTATATGGTATGTTTGTGGTTGTGTGTTATGTGTCGTGTGTTGAATGCATGTCGTGTGCATTCTTGGCGGTTGTGGGTGGTTCTGTATGAGTTGGGGGTGTTTTGTGTGTGTGACTGATTTGTGTGTGGCTGTGTTAGGTTGTGTGTGTGTTTGGCGGCTTGAGCTATGCGCATAAGGGGAGACATGTTGACTGTGTGGTTGTGCTTGCTTTGGGTGTCTCATGGAGTGTGCAGTATGTACCTGTGCAAAGACTTTCATGTGTATTGTGAGCAGTTTTGTGCCTTGAAGTATGTGCTGTGAGTGTCCGGTCTGTTGTGTGCTTCTGTGTTGTGCTCCTGTGTGAGGATATATGTGTGGTGTGTCTGCTTGGTTGTGTGTGTTGCGTGTAATGCACCGTGTGTCCTACGTGTGATCTTTGTTTTTTTGGGTGTGTTTTACCTTTGTTTAATGTGTGCTGTGTGTCTTTTGCGTGGGTGAATGTGATTTCCGTGTGATTGTGTTTGAGTGGATTTGTGTGCGTTTGTTTGTTATGTGTGTGATGTCAGATGTGTTGTCTGTGTTTCGTTGTGCTTGTTTAGTGTTCCTCGTTGTGTGTGCTGTGTATACTCTCTCTAATGTGGTTTCTGTGTCTTGTGGGCTATTAGGTGCTTTGTTGTGTCTGCTGTGTGTCCTGTGACTTTTGTTTTGTTACTGTATGGGTTTTGTGCACTTGTGCTTTACGTAGTGCTTTCCTGGATGGATACGTGCGTGGGGTGTCTGTGTGTGACTGTGCACTTGGTGTGTCGTGTGTGACGTGTGCGCTACGGGCTGTGATGTGTAGCATGTGAAATGTGTATTTTGTGTGTCTGTTGGGTTTGTTGTGTGTCTGGGGTGCTGCCAGAGTTGTTGGTCTATGGTAGTGATTAGTGGTGTTTGTTTTGTGTTTCTGTGTGTATTCTGTTTTGCCATGTGGTGTGAAATGTGTTCTTGAGTGTTTTGTGTTGTGTTGTATGTGATCTGTGCGTCTTGTTTGTTTTCTGTGTGTTGTGTACGAAATGTGCGTGGTATGGGTTATTTACAGCTTGTTGATCGCCTTGTGCTCTGCGTTTTGATCTGGGTCATGTCATGTGTGATATGTGCAGTTTTGAGCTTTGTGTTGTGTGAATTGAGTGGATCCTGTGGTGTTGTATATTTTGCCTTTCGATGAGCTTTCTGTTGGTGGTTGTGTTGTGTGTCTGGTGCGTGGCCTCCTTTGTAACGCTCAGGGTGAAATGTGTCTTTCTCTGTGTTGTTTGTTGTGTTACGTACTGTGTTCTGGGTTGTGTGTGCTGTGTACATGCTTTCCTGTGTGTTACGTATGGGGAAGGTGTTGGGTTGTCTGGGTATTTTGGGCATTGTGTGTGATGTTAATTGTGTGGTGTGTGTGATGTGCGTGTGTGCTTATTGTGTGTGTGATGTGTGTATTGGGTTGTGTTGACAGTGTGTGGTTCTGAGTGTGCTCTATATGGTATGCTTGTGGTTGTGTGTGTTATGTGTCGTGTGTTGAGTGCATGTCGTGTGCGTTCCTGGCGGTTGTGGGTGGTTCTGTATGAGTTGCGGGTGTTTTGTGTGTGTGACTGTGATTTGTGTGTGGCTGTGTTAGAGAGGTTGTGTGTGTGTTTGGCGGCTTGAGCTATGCGCATGAGGGGAGACATGTTGACTGTGTGGTTGTGCTTGCTTTGGGTGTCTCATGGAGTGTGCAGTATGTACCTGTGCAAAGACTTTCATGTGTATTGTGAGCAGTTTTGTGCCTTTGAGTATGTGCTGTGTCTCGGGTCTGTTGTGTGCTTCTGTGTTGTGCTCCTGTGTGAGGATATATGTGTGGTGTGTCTGCTTGGTTGTGTGTGTTGCGTGTAATGCACCAAGTGTGTCCTACGTGTGATCTTTGTTTTTTTGGGTGTGTTTTGCCTTTGTTTAATGTGTGCTGTGTGTCTTTTGCGTGGGTGAATGTGATTTCCGTGTGATTGTGTTTGAGTGGATTTGTGTGCGTTTGTTTGTTATTTGTGTGATGTCAGATGTGTTGTCTGTGTTTGGTTGTGCTTGTTTAGTGTTCCTCGTTCTGTGTGCTGTGCATACTCTCTCAAATGTGGTTTCTGTGTCTTGTGGGCTATTATGTGCTTTGTTGTGTCTGCTGTGTGTCCTGTGACTTTTGTTTTGTTACTGTATGGGTTTTGTGCACGTGTGCTTTGCGTACTGCTTTCCAAGGTGGATACGTGCGTGGGGTGTCTGTGTGTGACTGTGCACGTGGTGTGTCGTGTGTGACATGTGCGCTATGGGCTGTGATGTGTAGCGTGTGAAATGTGTGTTTTGTGTGTCGGGTTTGTTGTGTGTCTGGGGTCTGCCAGATTTGTTGGTCTATGGTAGTGATTTGTGGTGTTTGTTTTGTGTTTCTGTGTGTATTCTGTTGTGCCATGCGCTGTGCCATGTGTTCTTGAGTGTTTTGTGTTGTGTTGTATGTGATCTGTGCGTCTTGTTTGTTTTCTGTGTGTTGTGTACGAAATGTGCGTAGTATGGGTTACTTACTGCTTGTTGATCGCCTTGTGCTCTGCGTTTTGATCTGGGGCATGTTATGTGTGATATGTGCAGGTTTGAGCTTTGTGTGGTGTGAATTGGGTGGATCCTGTGGTGTTGTATATTTTGCCTTTCGATGAGCTTTCTGTTGGTGGTTGTGTTGTGTGTCTGGTGCGTGGCCTCCTTTGTCACGCTCAGGGTGAAATGTGTCTTTCTCTTTGTTTTGTGTTGTGTTACGTACTGTGTTCTGGGTTGTGTGTGCTGTGTACATGCTTTCCTGTGTGTTACGTATGGGGAAGGTGTTGGTTGGTCTGGGTATTTTGGGCATTGTGTGTGATGTTAATTGTGTGGTGTGTGTGATGTGCTTGTGTGCTTATTGTGTGTGTGTTGTGTGTATTGGGTTGTGCTGACAGTGTGTGGTTCTGAGTGTGCTCTATATGGTATGTTTGTGGTTGTGTGTGTTATGTGTCATGTGTTGAGTGCATGTCGTGTGCGTTCTTGGCGGTTGTGGGTGGTTCTGTATGTGCTGTGGGTGTTTTGTGTGTGTGACTGTGATTTGTGTGTGGCTGTGTTAGAGAGGTTGTGTGTGTGTTTGGCGGCTTGAGCTATGCGTATGAGGGGAGACATGTTGACTGTGTTTTTGTGCTTGCTTTGGGTGTCTCATGGAGGGTGCAGTATGTACCTGTGCAAAGACTTTCATGTGTATTGTGAGCAGTTTTGTGCCTTGAAGTATGTGCTGTGAGTCTTGGGTCTGTTGTGTGCTTCTGTGTTGTGCTCCTGTGTGAGGATATATGTGTGGTGTCTGCTTGGTTGTGTGTGTTGCGTGTAATGCACCAAGTGTGTGCTAAGTGTGATCTTTGTTTTTTTGTGTGTGTTTTGCCTTGGTTTTATGTGTGCTGTGTGTCTTTTGCGTGGGTGAATGTGATTTCCGTGTGACTGTGTTTGAGTGGATTTGTGTGCGTTTGTTTGTTAAGTGTGTGATGTGAGATGTGTTGTCTGTGTGTGGTTGTGCTTGTTTAGTGTGCCTCGTTGTGTGTGCTCTGTATACTCTCTCAAATGTGGTTTCTGTGTCTTGTGAGCTATTATGTGCTTTGTTGTGTCTGCTGTGTGTCCTGTGACTTTTGTTTTGTTACTGTATGGGTTTTGTGCACGTGTGCTTTGCATAGTGCTTTCCTGGGTGGATACGTGCGTGGGGTGTCTGTGTGAGACTGTGCACGTGGTGTGTCGTGTGTGACGTGTGCGCTACGGGCTGTGATGTGTAGCGTGTGAAATGTGTGTTTTGTGTGTCTGTCGGGTTTGTTGTGTCTGGGGTGCTGCCAGAGTTGTTGGTCTATGGTAGTGATTTGTGGTGTTTGTTTAGTGTTTCTGTGTGTATTCTGTTGTGCCATGTGTTGTGCCATGTGTTCTTGAGTGTTTTGTGTTGTGTTGTATGTGATCTGTGCGTCTTGTTTGTTTTCTGTGTGTTGTGTACGAAATGTGCATAGTATGGGTTATTTACTGCTTGTTGATCGCCTTGTGCTCTGCGTTTGGATCTGGGGCATGTTATGTGTGATATGTGCAGTTTTGAGCTTTGTGTTGTGTGAATTGAGTGGATCCTGTGGTGTTGTATATTTTGCCTTTCGATGAGCTTTCTGTTGGTGGTTGTGTTGTGTGTCTGGTGCGTGGCCTCCTTTGTCACGCTCAGGGTGAAATGTGTCTTTCTCTGTGTTGTTTGTTGTGTTACGTACTGTGTTCTGGGTTGTGTGTGCTGTGTACATGCTTTCCTGTGTGTTACGAATGGGGAAGGTGTTGGGTTGTCTGGGTATTTTGGGCATTGTGTGTGATGTTAACTGTGTGGTGTGTGTGATGTGCGTGTGTGCTTATTGAGTGTGTGTTGTGTGTATTGGGTTGTGCTGACAGTGTGTGGTTCTGAGTGTGCTCTATATGGTATGTTTGTGGTTGTGTGTGTTATGTGTCGTGTGTTGAATGCATGTCGTGTGCGTTCTTGGCGGTTGTGGGTGGTTCTGTATGAGTTGGGGGTGTTTTGTGTGTGTGACTGATTTGTGTGTGGCTGTGTTAGGTTGTGTGTGTGTTTGGCGGCTTGAGCTATGCGCATAAGGGGAGACATGTTGACTGTGTGGTTGTGCTTGCTTTGGGTGTCTCATGGAGTGTGCAGTATGTACCTGTGCAAAGACTTTCATGTGTATTGTGAGCAGTTTTGTGCCTTGAAGTATGTGCTGTGAGTGTCCGGTCTGTTGTGTGCTTCTGTGTTGTGCTCCTGTGTGAGGATATATGTGTGGTGTGTCTGCTTGGTTGTGTGTGTTGCGTGTAATGCACCGTGTGTCCTACGTGTGATCTTTGTTTTTTTGGGTGTGTTTTGCCTTTGTTTAATGTGTGCTGTGTGTCTTTTGCGTGGGTGAATGTGATTTCCGTGTGATTGTGTTTGAGTGGATTTGTGTGCATTTGTTTGTTATGTGTGTGATGTCAGATGTGTTGTCTGTGTTTGGTTGTGCTTGTTTAGTGTTCCTCGTTGTGTGTGCTGTGTATACTCTCTCTAATGTGGTTTCTGTGTCTTGTGGGCTATTATGTGCTTTGTTGTGTCTGCTGTGTGTCCTGTGACTTTTGTTTTGTTACTGTATGGGTTTTGTGCACGTGTGCTTTACGTAGTGCTTTCCTGGGTGGATACGTGCGTGGGGTGTCTGTGTGTGACTGTGCACGTGGTGTGTCGTGTGTGACGTGTGCGCTACGGGCTGTGATGTGTAGCGTGTGAAATGTGTGTTTTGTGTGTCTGTCGGGTTTGTTGTGTGTCTGGGGTGCTGCCAGAGTTGGTCTATGGTAGTGATTTGTGGTGTTTGTTTGTGTTTCTGTGTGTATTCTGTGGTGCCATGCGGTGTGCCATGTGTTCTTGAGTGTTTTGTGTTGTGTTGTAAGTGATCTGTGCGTCTTGTTTGTTTTCTGTGTGTTGTGTACGAAATGTGCGTGGTATGGGTTACTTACTGCTTGTTGATCGCCTTGTGCTCTGCGTTTTGATCTGGGTCATGTCATGTGCGATATGTGCAGTTTTGAGCTTTGTGTTGTGTGAATTGAGTGGATCCTGTGGTGTTGTATATTTTGCCTTTCGATGAGCTTTCTGTTGGTGGTTGTGTTGTGTGTCTGGTGCGTGGCCTCCTTTGTCACGCTCAGGGTGAAATGTGTCTTTCTCTTTGTTGTGTGTTGTGTTACGTACTGTGTTCTGGGTTGTGTGTGCTGTGTACATGCTTTCCTGTGTGTTACGTATGGGGAAGGTGTTGGGTTGTCTGGGTATTTTGGGCATTGTGTGTGATGTTAATTGTGTGGTGTGTGTGATGTGCTTGTGTGCTTATTGTGTGTGTGTTGTGTTTATTGGGTTGTGCCGACAGTGTGTGGTTCTGAGTGTGCTCTATATGGTATGTTTGTGGTTGTGTGTGTTATGTGTCATGCGTTGAGTGCATGTCGTGTGCGTTCCTGGCGGTTGTGGGTGGTTCTGTATGTGCTGTGGGTGTTTTGTGTGTGTGACTGTGATTTGTGTGTGGCTGTGTTAGAGAAGTTGTGTGTGTGTTTGGCGGCTTGAGCTATGCGCATGAGGGGAGACATGTTGACTGTGTGGTTGTGCTTGCTTTGGGTGTCTCATGGAGTGTGCAGTATGTACCTGTGCAAAGACTTTCATGTGTATTGTGAGCAGTTTTGTGCCTTGAAGTATGTGCTGTGAGTCTCGGGTCTGTTGTGTGCTTCTGTGCTGTGCTCCTGTGTGAGGATATATGTGTGGTGTGTCTGCTTTGTTGTGTGTGTTGCGTGTAATGCACCAAGTGTGTGCTAAGTGTGATCTTTGTTTTTTTGTGTGTGTTTTGCCTTGGTTTTATGTGTGCTGTGTGTCTTTTGCGTGGGTGAATGTGATTTCCGTGTGATTGTGTTTGAGTGGATTTGTGTGCGTTTGTTTGTTAAGTGTGTGATGTGAGATGTGTTGTCTGTGTGTGGTTGTGCTTGTTTAGTGTGCCTCGTTGTGTGTGCTCTGTATACTCTCTCAAATGTGGTTTCTGTGTCTTGTGAGCTATTATGTGCTTTGTTGTGTCTGTGTGTGTCCTGTGACTTTTGTTTTGTTACTGTATGGGTTTTGTGCACGTGTGCTTTGCATAGTGCTTTCCTGGGTGGATACGTGCATGGGGTGTCTGTGTGTGACTGTGCACGTGGTGTGTCGTGTGTGACATGTGCGCTATGGGCTGTGATGTGTAGCGTGTGAAATGTGTGTTTTGTGTGTCTGTCGGGTTTGTTGTGTGTCTGGGGTCTGCCAGATTTGTTGGTCTATGGTAGTGATTTGTGGTGTTTGTTTTGTGTTTCTGTGTGTATTCTGTTGTGCCATGTGCTGTGCCATGTGTTCTTCAGTGTTTTGTGTTGTGTTGTATGTGATCTGTGCGTCTTGATTGTTTTCTGTGTGTTGTGTACGAAATGTGCGTAGTATGGGTTACTTACTGCTTGTTGATCGCCTTGTGCTCTGCGTTTTGATCTGGGGCATGTTATGTGTGATATGTGCAGGTTTGATCTTTGTGTTGTGTGAATTGGGTGGATCCTGTGGTGTTGTATATTTTGCCTTTCGATGAGCTTTCTGTTGGTGGTTGTGTTGTGTGTCTGGTGCGTGGCCTCCTGTGTAACGCTCAGGGTGAAATGTGTCTTTCTCTGTGTTGTGTGTTGTGTTACGTACTGTGTTCTGGGTTGTGTGTGCTGTGTACATGCTTTCCTGTGTGTTACGTATGGGGAAGGTGTTGGTTGGTCTGGGTATTTTGGGCATTGTGTGTGATGTTAATTGTGTGGTGTGTGTGATGTGCTTGTGTGCTTATTGTGTGTGTGTTGTGTGTATTGGGTTGTGCTGACAGTGTGTGGTTCTGAGTGTGCTCTATATGGTATGTTTGTGGTTGTGTGTGTTATGTGTCGTTTGTTGAATGCATGTCGTGTGCGTTCTTGGGGGTTGTATGGTTCTGTATGAGTTGTGGGTGTTTTGTGTGTGTGACTGTGATTTGTGTGTGGCTGTGTTAGAGAGGTTGTGTGTGTGTTTGGCGGCTTGAGCTATGCGCATGAGGGGAGACATGTTGACTGTGTGGTTGTGCTTGCTTTGGGTGTCTCATGAAGGGTGCAGTATGTACCTGTGCAAAGACTTTCATGTGTATTGTGAGCAGTTTTGTGCCTTGAAGTATGTGCTGTGAGTGTCCGGTCTGTTGTGTGCTTCTGTGTTGTGCTCCTGTGTGAGGATATATGTGTGGTGTGTCTGCTTGGTTTTGTGTGTTGCGTGTAATGCACCAAGTGTGTGCTAAGTGTGATCTTTGTTTTTTTGTGTGTGTTTTGCCTTTGTTTAATGTGTGCTGTGTGTCTTTTGCGTGGGTGAATGTGATTTCCGTGTGATTGTGTTTGAGTGGATTTGTGTGCGTTTGTTTGTTATGTGTGTGATGTCAGATGTGTTGTCTGTGTTTGGTTGTGCTTGTTTAGTGTTCCTCGTTGTGTGTGCTGTGTATACTCTCTCAAATGTGGTTTCTGTGTCTTGTGGGCTATTAGGTGCTTTGTTGTGTCTGCTGTGTGTCCTGTGACTTTTGTTTTGTTACTGTATGGGTTTTGTGCACGTGTGCTTTACGTAGTGCTTTCCTGGGTGGATACGTGCGTGGGGTGTCTGTGTGTGACTGTGCACGTGGTGTGTCGTGTGTGACGTGTGCGCTACGGGCTGTGATGTGTAGCGTGTGAAATGTGTGTTTTGTGTGTCTGTCGGGTTTGTTGTGTGTCTGGGGTGCTGCCAGAGTTGGTCTATGGTAGTGATTTGTGGTGTTTGTTTGTGTTTCTGTGTGTATTCTGTTTTGCCATGCGGTGTGCCATGTGTTCTTGAGTGTTTTGTGTTGTGTTGTAAGTGATCTGTGCGTCTTGTTTGTTTTCTGTGTGTTGTGTACGAAATGTGCGTGGTATGGGTTATTTACAGCTTGTTGATCGCCTTGTGCTCTGCGTTTTGATCTGGGTCATGTCATGTGTGATATGTGCAGTTTTGAGCTTTGTGTTGTGTGAATTGAGTGGATCCTGTGGTGTTGTATATTTTGCCTTTCGATGAGCTTTCTGTTGGTGGTTGTGTTGTGTGTCTGGTGCGTGGCCTCCTTTGTCACGCTCAGGGTGAAATGTGTCTTTCTCTGTGTTGTGTGTTGTGTTACGTACTGTGTTCTGGGTTGTGTGTGCTGTGTACATGCTTTCCTGTGTGTTACGTATGGGGAAGGTGTTGGGTTGTCTGGGTATTTTGGGCATTGTGTGTGATGTTAATTGTGTGGTGTGTGTGATGTGCGTGTGTGCTTATTGTGTGTGTGATGTGTGTATTGGGTTGTGTTGACAGTGTGTGGTTCTGAGTGTGCTCAATATGGTATGCTTTTGGTTGTGTGTGTTATGTGTCGTGTGTTGAGTGCATGTCGTGTGCGTTCCTGGCGGTTGTGGGTGGTTCTGTATGAGTTGCGGGTGTTTTGTGTGTGTGACTGTGATTTGTGTGTGGCTGTGTTAGAGAGGTTGTGTGTGTGTTTGGCGGCTTGAGCTATGCGCATGAGGGGAGACATGTTGACTGTGTGGTTGTGCTTGCTTTGGGTGTCTCATGGAGTGTGCAGTATGTACCTGTGCAAAGACTTTCATGTGTATTGTGAGCAGTTTTGTGCCTTTGAGTATGTGCTGTGTCTCGGGTCTGTTGTGTGCTTCTGTGTTGTGCTCCTGTGTGAGGATATATGTGTGGTGTGTCTGCTTGGTTGTGTGTGTTGCGTGTAATGCACCAAGTGTGTCCTACGTGTGATCTTTGTTTTTTTGGGTGTGTTTTGCCTTTGTTTAATGTGTGCTGTGTGTCTTTTGCGTGGGTGAATGTGATTTCCGTGTGATTGTGTTTGAGTGGATTTGTGTGCGTTTGTTTGTTATGTGTGTGATGTCAGATGTGTTGTCTGTGTTTGGTTGTGCTTGTTTAGTGTTCCTCGTTGTGTGTGCTGTGTATACTCTCTCAAATGTGGTTTCTGTGTCTTGTGGGCTATTATGTGCTTTGTTGTGTCTGCTGTGTGTCCTGTGACATTTGTTTTGTTACTGTATGGGTTTTGTGCACGTGTGCTTTGCGTACTGCTTTCCAAGGTGGATACGTGCGTGGGGTGTCTGTGTGAGACTGTGCACGTGGTGTGTCGTGTGTGACGTGTGCGCTACGGGCTGTGATGTGTAGCGTGTGAAATGTGTGTTTTGTGTGTCTGTCGGGTTTGTTGTGTCTGGGGTGCTGCCAGAGTTGTTGGTCTATGGTAGTGATTTGTGGTGTTTGTTTAGTGTTTCTGTGTGTATTCTGTTGTGCCATGTGTTGTGCCATGTGTTCTTGAGTGTTTTGTGTTGTGTTGTATGTGATCTGTGCGTCTTGTTTGTTTTCTGTGTGTTGTGTACGAAATGTGCATAGTATGGGTTATTTACTGCTTGTTGATCGCCTTGTGCTCTGCGTTTTGATCTGGGGCATGTTATGTGTGATATGTGCAGTTTTGAGCTTTGTGTTGTGTGAATTGAGTGGATCCTGTGGTGTTGTATATTTTGCCTTTCGATGAGCTTTCTGTTGGTGGTTGTGTTGTGTGTCTGGTGCGTGGCCTCCTTTGTAACGCTCAGGGTGAAATGTGTCTTTCTCTGTGTTGTTTGTTGTGTTACGTACTGTGTTCTGGGTTGTGTGTGCTGTGTACATGCTTTCCTGTGTGTTACGAATGGGGAAGGTGTTGGGTGGTCTGGGTATTTTGGGCATTGTGTGTGATGTTAACTGTCTGGTGTGTGTGATGTGCGTGTGTGCTTATTGAGTGTGTGTTGTGTGTATTGGGTTGTGCTGACAGTGTGTGGTTCTGAGTGTGCTCTATATGGTATGTTTGTGGTTGTGTGTGTTATGTGTCGTGTGTTGAATGCATGTCGTGTGCGTTCTTGGCGGTTGTGGGTGGTTCTGTATGAGTTGGGGGTGTTTTGTGTGTGTGACTGATTTGTGTGTGGCTGTGTTAGGTTGTGTGTGTGTTTGGCGGCTTGAGCTATGCGCATAAGGGGAGACATGTTGACTGTGTGGTTGTGCTTGCTTTGGGTGTCTCATGGAGTGTACAGTATGTACCTGTGCAAAGACTTTCATGTGTATTGTGAGCAGTTTTGTGCCTTGAAGTATGTGCTGTGAGTGTCCGGTCTGTTGTGTGCTTCTGTGTTGTGCTCCTGTGTGAGGATATATGTGTGGTGTGTCTGCTTGGTTGTGTGTGTTGCGTGTAATGCACCGTGTGTCCTACGTGTGATCTTTGTTTTTTTGGGTGTGTTTTGCCTTTGTTTAATGTGTGCTGTGTGTCTTTTGCGTGGGTGAATGTGATTTCCGTGTGATTGTGTTTGAGTGGATTTGTGTGCGTTTGTTTGTTATGTGTGTGATGTCAGATGTGTTGTCTGTGTTTCGTTGTGCTTGTTTAGTGTTCCTCGTTGTGTGTGCTGTGTATACTCTCTCTAATGTGGTTTCTGTGTCTTGTGGGCTATTAGGTGCTTTGTTGTGTCTGCTGTGTGTCCTGTGACTTTTGTTTTGTTACTGTATGGGTTTTGTGCACTTGTGCTTTACGTAGTGCTTTCCTGGATGGATACGTGCGTGGGGTGTCTGTGTGTGACTGTGCACTTGGTGTGTCGTGTGTGACGTGTGCGCTACGGGCTGTGATGTGTAGCATGTGAAATGTGTATTTTGTGTGTCTGTTGGGTTTGTTGTGTGTCTGGGGTGCTGCCAGAGTTGTTGGTCTATGGTAGTGATTAGTGGTGTTTGTTTTGTGTTTCTGTGTGTATTCTGTTTTGCCATGTGGTGTGCCATGTGTTCTTGAGTGTTTTGTGTTGTGTTGTATGTGATCTGTGCGTCTTGTTTGTTTTCTGTGTGTTGTGTACGAAATGTGCGTGGTATGGGTTATTTACAGCTTGTTGATCGCCTTGTGCTCTGCGTTTTGATCTGGGTCATGTCATGTGTGATATGTGCAGTTTTGAGCTTTGTGTTGTGTGAATTGAGTGGATCCTGTGGTGTTGTATATTTTGCCTTTCGATGAGCTTTCTGTTGGTGGTTGTGTTGTGTGTCTGGTGCGTGGCCTCCTTTGTAACGCTCAGGGTGAAATGTGTCTTTCTCTTTGTTGTGTGTTGTGTTACGTACTGTGTTCTGGGTTGTGTGTGCTGTGTACATGCTTTCCTGTGTGTTACGTATGGGGAAGGTGTTGGGTTGTCTAGGTATTTTGGGCATTGTGTGTGATGTTAATTGTGTGGTGTGTGTGATGTGCGTGTGTGCTTATTGTGTGTGTGATGTGTGTATTGGGTTGTGTTGACAGTGTGTGGTTCTGAGTGTGCTCTATATGGTATGCTTGTGGTTGTGTGTGTTATGTGTCGTGTGTTGAGTGCATGTCGTGTGCGTTCCTGGCGGTTGTGGGTGGTTCTGTATGAGTTGCGGGTGTTTTGTGTGTGTGACTGTGATTTGTGTGTGGCTGTGTTAGAGAGGTTGTGTGTGTGTTTGGCGGCTTGAGCTATGCGCATGAGGGGAGACATGTTGACTGTGTGGTTGTGCTTGCTTTGGGTGTCTCATGGAGTGTGCAGTATGTACCTGTGCAAAGACTTTCATGTGTATTGTGAGCAGTTTTGTGCCTTTGAGTATGTGCTGTGTCTCGGGTCTGTTGTGTGCTTCTGTGTTGTGCTCCTGTGTGAGGATATATGTGTGGTGTGTCTGCTTGGTTGTGTGTGTTCGTGTAATGCACCAAGTGTGTCCTACGTGTGATCTTTGTTTTTTTGGGTGTGTTTTGCCTTTGTTTAATGTGTGCTGTGTGTCTTTTGCGTGGGTGAATGTGATTTCCGTGTGATTGTGTTTGAGTGGATTTGTGTGCGTTTGTTTGTTATGTGTGTGATGTCAGATGTGTTGTCTGTGTTTGGTTGTGCTTGTTTAGTGTTCCTCGTTGTGTGTGCTGTGTATACTCTCTCAAATGTGGTTTCTGTGTCTTGTGGGCTATTATGTGCTTTGTTGTGTCTGCTGTGTGTCCTGTGACTTTTGTTTTGTTACTGTATGGGTTTTGTGCACGTGTGCTTTGCGTACTGCTTTCCAAGGTGGATACGTGCGTGGGGTGTCTGTGTGTGACTGTGCACGTGGTGTGTCGTGTGTGACATGTGCGCTATGGGCTGTGATGTGTAGCGTGTGAAATGTGTGTTTTGTTTGTCTGTCGGGTTTGTTGTGTGTCTGGGGTCTGCCAGATTTGTTGGTCTATGGTAGTGATTTGTGGTGTTTGTTTTGTGTTTCTGTGTGTATTCTGTTGTGCCATGCGCTGTGCCATGTGTTCTTGAGTGTTTTGTGTTGTGTTGTATGTGATCTGTGCGTCTTGTTTGTTTTCTGTGTGTTGTGTACGAAACGTGCGTGTTATGGGTTATATACTGCTTGTTGATCGCCTTGTGCTCTGCGTTTTGATCTGGGGCATGTTATGTGTGATATGTGCAGTTTTGAGCTTTGTGTTGTGTGAATTGGGTGAATCCTGTGGTGTTGTATATTTTGCCTTTCGATGAGCTTTCTGTTGGTGGTTGTGTTGTGTGTCTGGTGCGTGGCCTCCTTTGTCACGCTCAGGGTGAAATGTGTCTTTCTCTTTGTTTTGTGTTGTGTTACGTACTGTGTTCTGGGTTGTGTGTGCTGTGTACATGCTTTAGTGTGTGTTACGTATGGGGAAGGTGTTGGTTGGTCTGGGTATTTTGGGCATTGTGTGTGATGTTAATTGTGTGGTGTGTGTGATGTGCTTGTGTGCTTATTGTGTGTGTGTTGTGTGTATTGGGTTGTGCTGACAGTGTGTGGTTCTGAGTGTGCTCTATATGGTATGTTTGTGGTTGTGTGTGTTATGTGTCATGTGTTGAGTGCATGTCGTGTGCGTTCTTGGCGGTTGTGGGTGGTTCTGTATGTGCTGTGGGTGTTTTGTGTGTGTGACTGTGATTTGTGTGTGGCTGTGTTAGAGAGGTTGTGTGTGTGTTTGGCGGCTTGAGCTATGCGTATGAGGGGAGACATGTTGACTGTGTGGTTGTGCTTGCTTTGGGTGTCTCATGGAGGGTGCAGTATGTACCTGTGCAAAGACTTTCATGTGTATTGTGAGCAGTTTTGTGCCTTGAAGTATGTGCTGTGAGTGTCCGGTCTGTTGTGTGCTTCTGTGTTGTGCTCCTGTGTGAGGATATATGTGTGGTGTGTCTGCTTGGTTGTGTGTGTTGCGTGTAATGCACCGTGTGTCCTACGTGTGATCTTTGTTTTTTTGGGTGTGTTTTGCCTTTGTTTAATGTGTGCTGTGTGTCTTGTGCGTGGGTGAATGTGATTTCCGTGTGATTGTGTTTGAGTGGATTTGTGTGCGTTTGTTTGTTATGTGTGTGATATCAGATGTGTTGTCTGTGTTTGGTTGTGCTTGTTTAGTGTTCCTCGTTGTGTGTGCTGTGTATACTCTCTCAAATGTGGTTTCTGTGTCTTGTGGGCTATTATGTGCTTTGTTGTGTCTGCTGTGTGTCCTGTGACTTTTGTTTTGTTACTGTATGGGTTTTGTGCACGTGTGCTTTGCGTACTGCTTTCCAAGGTGGATACGTGCGTGGGGTGTCAGTGTGTGACTGTGCACGTGGTGTGTCGTGTGTGACATGTGCGCTATGGGCTTTGATGTGTAGCGTGTGAAATGTGTGTTTTGTGTGTCTGTCGGGTTTGTTGTGTGTCTGGGGTGCTGCCAGAGTTGGTCTATGGTAGTGATTTGTGGTGTTTGTTTGTGTTTCTGTGTGTATTCTGTGGTGCCATGCGGTGTGCCATGTGTTCTTGAGTGTTTTGTGTTGTGTTGTAAGTGATCTGTGCGTCTTGTTTGTTTTCTGTGTGTTGTGTACGAAATGTGCGTGGTATGGGTTATTTACAGCTTGTTGATCGCCTTGTGCTCTGCGTTTTGATCTGGGTCATGTCATGTGTGATATGTGCAGTTTTGAGCTTTGTGTTGTGTGAATTGAGTGGATCCTGTGGTGTTGTATATTTTGCCTTTCGATGAGCTTTCTGTTGGTGGTTGTGTGTGTGTCTGGTGCGTGGCCTCCTTTGTCACGCTCAGGGTGAAATGTGTCTTTCTCTTTGTTGTGTGTTGTGTTACGTACTGTGTTCTGGGTTGTGTGTGCTGTGTACATGCTTTCCTGTGTGTTACGAATGGGGAAGGTGTTGGGTGGTCTGGGTATTTTGGGCATTGTGTGTGATGTTAACTGTGTGGTGTGTGTGATGTGCGTGTGTGCTTATTGAGTGTGTGTTGTGTGTATTTGGTTGTGCTGACAGTGTGTGGTTCTGAGTGTGCTCTATATGGTATGTTTGTGGTTGTGTGTGTTATGTGTCGTGTGTTGAATGCATGTCGTGTGCGTTCTTGGCGGTTGTGGGTGGTTCTGTATGAGTTGGGGGTGTTTTGTGTGTGTGACTGATTTGTGTGTGGCTGTGTTAGGTTGTGTGTGTGTTTGGCGGCTTGAGCTATGCGCATAAGGGGAGACATGTTGACTGTGTGGTTGTGCTTGCTTTGGGTGTCTCATGGAGTGTGCAGTATGTACCTGTGCAAAGACTTTCATGTGTATTGTGAGCAGTTTTGTGCCTTGAAGTATGTGCTGTGAGTCTCGGGTCTGTTGTGTGCTTCTGTGCTGTGCTCCTGTGTGAGGATATATGTGTGGTGTGTCTGCTTGGTTGTGTGTGTTGCGTGTAATGCACCACGTGTGTGCTAAGTGTGATCTTTGTTTTTTTGTGTGTGTTTTGCCTTGGTTTTATGTGTGCTGTGTGTCTTTTGCGTGGGTGAATGTGATTTCCGTGTGATTGTGTTTGAGTGGATTTGTGTGCGTTTGTTTGTTAAGTGTGTGATGTGAGATGTGTTGTCTGTGTGTGGTTGTGCTTGTTTAGTGTGCCTCGTTGTGTGTGCTCTGTATACTCTCTCAAATGTGGTTTCTGTGTCTTGTGAGCTATTATGTGCTTTGTTGTGTCTGTGTGTGTCCTGTGACTTTTGTTTTGTTACTGTATGGGTTTTGTGCACGTGTGCTTTGCATAGTGCTTTCCTGGGTGGATACGTGCATGGGGTGTCTGTGTGTGACTGTGCACGTGGTGTGTCGTGTGTGACATGTGCGCTATGGGCTGTGATGTGTAGCGTGTGAAATGTGTGTTTTGTGTGTCTGTCGGGTTTGTTGTGTGTCTGGGGTCTGCCAGATTTGTTGGTCTATGGTAGTGATTTGTGGTGTTTGTTTTGTGTTTCTGTGTGTATTCTGTTGTGCCATGTGCTGTGCCATGTGTTCTTGAGTGTTTTGTGTTGTGTTGTATGTGATCTGTGCGTCTTGTTTGTTTTCTGTGTGTTGTGTACGAAATGTGCGTAGTATGGGTTACTTACTGCTTGTTGATCGCCTTGTGCTCTGCGTTTTGATCTGGGGCATGTTATGTGTGATATGTGCAGGTTTGATCTTTGTGTTGTGTGAATTGGGTGGATCCTGTGGTGTTGTATATTTTGCCTTTCGATGAGCTTTCTGTTGGTGGTTGTGTTGTGTGTCTGGTGCGTGGCCTCCTTTGTCACGCTCAGGGTGAAATGTGTCTTTCTCTGTGTTGTGTGTTGTGTTACGTACTGTGTTCTGGGTTGTGTGTGCTGTGTACATGCTTTCCTGTGTGTTACGTATGGGGAAGGTGTTGGTTGGTCTGGGTATTTTGGGCATTGTGTGTGATGTTAATTGTGTGGTGTGTGTGATGTGCTTGTGTGCTTATTGTGTGTGTGTGGTGTGTATTGGGTTGTGCTGACAGTGTGTGGTTCTGAGTGTGCTCTATATGGTATGTTTGTGGTTGTGTGTGTTATGTGTCGTTTGTTGAATGCATGTCGTGTGCGTTCTTGGGGGTTGTATGGTTCTGTATGAGTTGTGGGTGTTTTGTGTGTGTGACTGTGATTTGTGTGTGGCTGTGTTAGAGAGGTTGTGTGTGTGTTTGGCGGCTTGAGCTATGCGCATGAGGGGAGACATGTTGACTGTGTGGTTGTGCTTGCTTTGGGTGTCTCATGGAGGGTGCAGTATGTACCTGTGCAAAGACTTTCATGTGTATTGTGAGCAGTTTTGTGCCTTGAAGTATGTGCTGTGAGTGTCCGGTCTGTTGTGTGCTTCTGTGTTGTGCTCCTGTGTGAGGATATATGTGTGGTGTGTCTGCTTGGTTGTGTGTGTTGCGTGTAATGCACCAAGTGTGTCCTACGTGTGATCTTTGTTTTTTTGGGTGTGTTTTGCCTTTGTTTAATGTGTGCTGTGTGTCTTTTGCGTGGGTGAATGTGATTTCCGTGTGATTGTGTTTGAGTGGATTTGTGTGCGTTTGTTTGTTATGTGTGTGATGTCAGATGTGTTGTCTGTGTTTGGTTGTGCTTGTTTAGTGTTCCTCGTTGTGTGTGCTGTGTATACTCTCTCAAATGTGGTTTCTGTGTCTTGTGGGCTATTATGTGCTTTGTTGTGTCTGCTGTGTGTCCTGTGACTTTTGTTTTGTTACTGTATGGGTTTTGTGCACGTGTGCTTTGCGTACTGCATTCCAAGGTGGATACGTGCGTGGGGTGTCTGTGTGTGACTGTGCACGTGGTGTGTCGTGTGTGACATGTGCGCTATGGGCTGTGATGTGTAGCGTGTGAAATGTGTGTTTTGTGTGTCTGTCGGGTTTGTTGTGTGTCTGGGGTCTGCCAGATTTGTTGGTCTATGGTAGTGATTTGTGGTGTTTGTTTTGTGTTTCTGTGTGTATTCTGTTGTGCCATGCGCTGTGCCATGTGTTCTTGAGTGTTTTGTGTTGTGTTGTATGTGATCTGTGCGTCTTGTTTGTTTTCTGTGTGTTGTGTACGAAACGTGCGTGTTATGGGTTATATACTGCTTGTTGATCGCCTTGTGCTCTGCGTTTTGATCTGGGGCATGTTATGTGTGATATGTGCAGTTTTGAGCTTTGTGTTGTGTGAATTGAGTGGATCCTGTGGTGTTGTATATTTTGCCTTTCGATGAGCTTTCTGTTGGTGGTTGTGTTGTGTGTCTGGTGCGTGGCCTCCTTTGTCACGCTCAGGGTGAAATGTGTCTTTCTCTTTGTTTTGTGTTGTGTTACGTACTGTGTTCTCGGTTGTGTGTGCTGTGTACATGCTTTCCTGTGTGTTACGAATGTTGAAGGTGTTGGGTGGTCTGGGTATTTTGGGCATTGTGTGTGATGTTAACTGTGTGGTGTGTGTGATGTGCGTGTGTGCTTATTGAGTGTGTGTTGTGTGTATTGGGTTGTGCTGACAGTGTGTGGTTCTGAGTGTGCTCTATATGGTATGCTTTTGGTTGTGTGTGTTATGTGTCGTGTGTTGAATGCATGTCGTGTGCGTTCTTGGCGGTTGTGGGTGGTTCTGTATGAGTTGGGGGTGTTTTGTGTGTGTGACTGATTTGTGTGTGGCTGTGTTAGGTTGTGTGTGTGTTTGGCGGCTTGAGCTATGCGCATAAGGGGAGACATGTTGACTGTGTGGTTGTGCTTGCTTTGGGTGTCTCATGGAGTGTGCAGTATGTACCTGTGCAAAGACTTTCATGTGTATTGTGAGCAGTTTTGTGCCTTGAAGTATGTGCTGTGAGTCTTGGGTCTGTTGTGTGCTTCTGTGTTGTGCTCCTGTGTGAGGATATATGTGTGGTGTGTCTGCTTGGTTGTGTGTGTTGCGTGTAATGCACCGTGTGTCCTACGTGTGATCTTTGTTTTTTTGGGTGTGTTTTGCCTTTGTTTAATGTGTGCTGTGTGTCTTTTGCGTGGGTGAATGTGATTTCCGTGTGATTGTGTTTGAGTGGATTTGTGTGCGTTTGTTTGTTAAGTGTGTGATGTGAGATGTGTTGTCTGTGTGTGGTTGTGCTTGTTTAGTGTGCCTCGTTGTGTGTGCTCTGTATACTCTCTCAAATGTGGTTTCTGTGTCTTGTGAGCTATTATGTGCTTTGTTGTGTCTGCTGTGTGTCCTGTGACTTTTGTTTTGTTACTGTATGGGTTTTGTGCACGTGTGCTTTGCATAGTGCTTTCCTGGGTGGATACGTGCGTGGGGTGTCTGTGTGAGACTGTGCACGTGGTGTGTCGTGTGTGACGTGTGCGCTACGGGCTGTGATGTGTAGCGTGTGAAATGTGTGTTTTGTGTGTCTGTCGGGTTTGTTGTGTCTGGGGTGCTGCCAGAGTTGTTGGTCTATGGTAGTGATTTGTGGTGTTTGTTTAGTGTTTCTGTGTGTATTCTGTTGTGCCATGTGTTGTGCCATGTGTTCTTGAGTGTTTTGTGTTGTGTTGTATGTGATCTGTGCGTCTTGTTTGTTTTCTGTGTGTTGTGTACGAAATGTGCATAGTATGGGTTATTTACTGCTTGTTGATCGCCTTGTGCTCTGCGTTTTGATCTGGGGCATGTTATGTGTGATATGTGCAGTTTTGAGCTTTGTGTTGTGTGAATTGAGTGGATCCTGTGGTGTTGTATATTTTGCCTTTCGATGAGCTTTCTGTTGGTGGTTGTGTTGTGTGTCTGGTGCGTGGCCTCCTTTGTCACGCTCAGGGTGAAATGTGTCTTTCTCTGTGTTGTTTGTTGTGTTACGTACTGTGTTCTGGGTTGTGTGTGCTGTGTACATGCTTTCCTGTGTGTTACGAATGGGGAAGGTGTTGGGTGGTCTGGGTATTTTGGGCATTGTGTGTGATGTTAACTGTGTGGTGTGTGTGATGTGCGTGTGTGCTTATTGAGTGTGTGTTGTGTGTATTGGGTTGTGCTGACAGTGTGTGGTTCTGAGTGTGCTCTATATGGTATGTTTGTGGTTGTGTGTTATGTGTCGTGTGTTGAATGCATGTCGTGTGCGTTCTTGGCGGTTGTGGGTGGTTCTGTATGAGTTGGGGGTGTTTTGTGTGTGTGACTGATTTGTGTGTGGCTGTGTTAGGTTGTGTGTGTGTTTGGCGGCTTGAGCTATGCGCATAAGGGGAGACATGTTGACTGTGTGGTTGTGCTTGCTTTGGGTGTCTCATGGAGTGTGCAGTATGTACCTGTGCAAAGACTTTCATGTGTATTGTGATCAGTTTTGTTCCTTGAAGTATGTGCTGTGAGTGTCCGGTCTGTTGTGTGCTTCTGTGTTGTGCTCCTGTGTGAGGATATATGTGTGGTGTGTCTGCTTGGTTGTGTGTGTTGCGTGTAATGCACCGTGTGTCCTACGTGTGATCTTTGTTTTTTTGGGTGTGTTTTGCCTTTGTTTAATGTGTGCTGTGTGTCTTTTGCGTGGGTGAATGTGATTTCCGTGTGATTGTGTTTGAGTGGATTTGTGTGCGTTTGTTTGTTAAGTGTGTGATGTGAGATGTGTTGTCTGTGTGTGGTTGTGCTTGTTTAGTGTTCCTCGTTGTGTGTGCTGTGTATACTCTCTCTACTGTGGTTTCTGTGTCTTGTGGGCTATTAGGTGCTTTGTTGTGTCTGCTGTGTGTCCTGTGACTTTTGTTTTGTTACTGTATGGGTTTTGTGCACTTGTGCTTTACGTAGTGCTTTCCTGGATGGATACGTGCGTGGGGTGTCTGTGTGTGACTGTGCACTTGGTGTGTCGTGTGTGACGTGTGCGCTACGGGCTGTGATGTGTAGCATGTGAAATGTGTATTTTGTGTGTCTGTTGGGTTTGTTGTGTGTCTGGGGTGCTGCCAGAGTTGTTGGTCTATGGTAGTGATTAGTGGTGTTTGTTTTGTGTTTCTGTGTGTATTCTGTTTTGCCATGTGGTGTGCCATGTGTTCTTGAGTGTTTTGTGTTGTGTTGTATGTGATCTGTGCGTCTTGTTTGTTTTCTGTGTGTTGTGTACGAAATGTGCGTGGTATGGGTTATTTACAGCTTGTTGATCGCCTTGTGCTCTGCGTTTTGATCTGGGTCATGTCATGTGTGATATGTGCAGTTTTGAGCTTTGTGTTGTGTGAATTGAGTGGATCCTGTGGTGTTGTATATTTTGCCTTTCGATGAGCTTTCTGTTGGTGGTTGTGTTGTGTGTCTGTTGCGTGGCCTCCTTTGTAACGCTCAGGGTGAAATGTGTCTTTCTCTTTGTTGTGTGTTGTGTTACGTACTGTGTTCTGGGTTGTGTGTGCTGTGTACATGCTTTCCTGTGTGTTACGTATGGGGAAGGTGTTGGGTTGTCTGGGTATTTTGGGCATTGTGTGTGATGTTAATTGTGTGGTGTGTGTGATGTGCGTGTGTGCTTATTGTGTGTGTGATGTGTGTATTGGGTTGTGTTGACAGTGTGTGGTTCTGAGTGTGCTCTATATGGTATGCTTGTGGTTGTGTGTGTTATGTGTCGTGTGTTGAGTGCATGTCGTGTGCGTTCCCGGCGGTTGTGGGTGGTTCTGTATGAGTTGCGGGTGTTTTGTGTGTGTGACTGTGATTTGTGTGTGGCTGTGTTAGAGAGGTTGTGTGTGTGTTTGGCGGCTTGAGCTATGCGCATGAGGGGAGACATGTTGACTGTGTGGTTGTGCTTGCTTTGGGTGTCTCATGGAGTGTGCAGTATGTACCTGTGCAAAGACTTTCATGTGTATTGTGAGCAGTTTTGTGCCTTTGAGTATGTGCTGTGTCTCGGGTCTGTTGTGTGCTTCTGTGTTGTGCTCCTGTGTGAGGATATATGTGTGGTGTGTCTGCTTGGTTGTGTGTGTTGCGTGTAATGCACCAAGTGTGTCCTACGTGTGATCTTTGTTTTTTTGGGTGTGTTTTGCCTTTGTTTAATGTGTGCTGTGTGTCTTTTGCGTGGGTGAATGTGATTTCCGTGTGATTGTGTTTGAGTGGATTTGTGTGCGTTTGTTTGTTATGTGTGTGATGTCAGATGTGTTGTCTGTGTTTGGTTGTGCTTGTTTAGTGTTCCTCGTTGTGTGTGCTGTGTATACTCTCTCAAATGTGGTTTCTGTGTCTTGTGGGCTATTATGTGCTTTGTTGTGTCTGCTGTGTGTCCTGTGACTTTTGTTTTGTTACTGTACGGGTTTTGGGCACGTGTGCTTTGCGTACTGCTTTCCAAGGTGGATACGTGCGTGGGGTGTCTGTGTGTGACTGTGCACGTGGTGTGTCGTGTGTGACATGTGCGCTATGGGCTGTGATGTGTAGCGTGTGAAATGTGTGTTTTGTTTGTCTGTCGGGTTTGTTGTGTGTCTGGGGTCTGCCAGATTTGTTGGTCTATGGTAGTGATTTGTGGTGTTTGTTTTGTGTTTCTGTGTGTATTCTGTTGTGCCATGCGCTGTGCCATGTGTTCTTGAGTGTTTTGTGTTGTGTTGTATGTGATCTGTGCGTCTTGTTTGTTTTCTGTGTGTTGTGTACGAAACGTGCGTGTTATGGGTTATATACTGCTTGTTGATCGCCTTGTGCTCTGCGTTTTGATCTGGGGCATGTTATGTGTGATATGTGCAGTTTTGAGCTTTGTGTTGTGTGAATTGGGTGGATCCTGTGGTGTTGTATATTTTGCCTTTCGATGAGCTTTCTGTTGGTGGTTGTGTTGTGTGTCTGGTGCGTGGCCTCCTTTGTCACGCTCAGGGTGAAATGTGTCTTTCTCTTTGTTTTGTGTTGTGTTACGTACTGTGTTCTCGGTTGTGTGTGCTGTGTACATGCTTTCCTGTGTGTTACGTATGGGGAAGGTGTTGGTTGGTCTGGGTATTTTGGGCATTGTGTGTGATGTTAATTGTGTGGTGTGTGTGATGTGCTTGTGTGCTTATTGTGTGTGTGTTGTGTGTATTGGGTTGTGCTGACAGTGTGTGGTTCTGAGTGTGCTCTATATGGTATGTTTGTGGTTGTGTGTGTTATGTGTCATGTGTTGAGTGCATGTCGTGTGCGTTCTTGGCGGTTGTGGGTGGTTCTGTATGTGCTGTGGGTGTTTTGTGTGTGTGACTGTGATTTGTGTGTGGCTGTGTTAGAGAGGTTGTGTGTGTGTTTGGCGGCTTGAGCTATGCGTATGAGGGGAGACATGTTGACTGTGTGGTTGTGCTTGCTTTGGGTGTCTCATGGAGTGTGCAGTATGTACCTGTGCAAAGACTTTCATGTGTATTGTGAGCAGTTTTGTGCCTTGAAGTATGTGCTGTGAGTCTTGGGTCTGTTGTGTGCTTCTGTGTTGTGCTCCTGTGTGAGGATATATGTGTGGTGTCTGCTTGGTTGTGTGTGTTGCGTGTAATTCACCAAGTGTGTGCTAAGTGTGATCTTTGTTTTTTTGTGTGTGTTTTGCCTTGGTTTTATGTGTGCTGTGTGTCTTTTGCGTGGGTGAATGTGATTTCCGTGTGATTGTGTTTGAGTGGATTTGTGTGCGTTTGTTTGTTAAGTGTGTGATGTGAGATGTGTTGTCTGTGTGTGGTTGTGCTTGTTTAGTGTGCCTCGTTGTGTGTGCTCTGTATACTCTCTCAAATGTGGTTTCTGTGTCTTGTGAGCTATTATGTGCTTTGTTGTGTCTGCTGTGTGTCCTGTGACTTTTGTTTTGTTACTGTATGGGTTTTGTGCACGTGTGCTTTACGTAGTGCTTTCCTGGGTGGATACGTGCGTGGGGTGTCTGTGTGTGACTGTGCACTTGGTGTGTCGTGTGTGACGTGTGCGCTACGGGCTGTGATGTGTAGCATGTGAAATGTGTATTTTGTGTGTCTGTTGGGTTTGTTGTGTGTCTGGGGTGCTGCCAGAGTTGTTGGTCTATGGTAGTGATTAGTGGTGTTTGTTTTGTGTTTCTGTGTGTATTCTGTTTTGCCATGTGGTGTGCCATGTGTTCTTGAGTGTTTTGTGTTGTGTTGTATGTGATCTGTGCGTCTTGTTTGTTTTCTGTGTGTTGTGTACGAAATGTGCGTCGTATGGGTTATTTACAGCTTGTTGATCGCCTTGTGCTCTGCGTTTTGATCTGGGTCATGTCATGTGTGATATGTGCAGTTTTGAGCTTTGTGTTGTGTGAATTGAGTGGATCCTGTGGTGTTGTATATTTTGCCTTTCGATGAGCTTTCTGTTGGTGGTTGTGTTGTGTGTCTGGTGCGTGGCCTCCTTTGTCACGCTCAGGGTGAAATGTGTCTTTCTCTGTGTTGTGTGTTGTGTTACGTACTGTGTTCTGGGTTGTGTGTGCTGTGTACATGCTTTCCTGTGTGTTACGTATGGGGAAGGTGTTGGGTTGTCTGGGTATTTTGGGCATTGTGTGTGATGTTAATTGTGTGGTGTGTGTGATGTGCGTGTGTGCTTATTGTGTGTGTGATGTGTGTATTGGGTTGTGCTGACAGTGTGTGGTTCTGAGTGTGCTCTATATGGTATGCTTTTGGTTGTGTGTGTTATGTGTCGTGTGTTGAGTGCATGTCGTGTGCGTTCCTGGCGGTTGTTGGTGGTTCTGTATGAGTTGCGGGTGTTTTGTGTGTGTGACTGTGATTTGTGTGTGGCTGTGTTAGAGAGGTTGTGTGTGTGTTTGGCGGCTTGAGCTATGCGCATGAGGGGAGACATGTTGACTGTGTGGTTGTGCTTGCTTTGGGTGTCTCATGGAGTGTGCAGTATGTACCTGTGTAAAGACTTTCATGTGTATTGTGAGCAGTTTTGTGCCTTTGAGTATGTGCTGTGTCTCGGGTCTGTTGTGTGCTTCTGTGTTGTGCTCCTGTGTGAGGATATATGTGTGGTGTGTCTGCTTGGTTGTGTGTGTTGCGTGTAATGCACCAAGTGTGTCCTACGTGTGATCTTTGTTTTTTTGGGTGTGTTTTGCCTTTGTTTAATGTGTGCTGTGTGTCTTTTGCGTGGGTGAATGTGATTTCCGTGTGATTGTGTTTGAGTGGATTTGTGTGCGTTTGTTTGTTATGTGTGTGATGTCAGATGTGTTGTCTGTGTTTGGTTGTGCTTGTTTAGTGTTCCTCGTTGTGTGTGCTGTGTATACTCTCTCAAATGTGGTTTCTGTGTCTTGTGGGCTATTATGTGCTTTGTTGTGTCTGCTGTGTGTCCTGTGACTTTTGTTTTGTTACTTTACGGGTTTTGGGCACGTGTGCTTTGCGTACTGCTTTCCAAGGTGGATACGTGCGTGGGGTGTCTGTGTGTGACTGTGCACGTGGTGTGTCGTGTGTGACATGTGCGCTATGGGCTGTGATGTGTAGCGTGTGAAATGTGTGTTTTGTGTGTCTGTCGGGTTTGTTGTGTGTCTGGGGTCTGCCAGATTTGTTGGTCTATGGTAGTGATTTGTGGTGTTTGTTTTGTGTTTCTGTGTGTATTCTGTTGTGCCATGCGCTGTGCCATGTGTTCTTGAGTGTTTTGTGTTGTGTTGTATTTGATCTGTGCGTCTTGTTTGTTTTCTGTGTGTTGTGTACGAAACGTGCGTGTTATGGGTTATATACTGCTTGTTGATCGCCTTGTGCTCTGCGTTTTGATCTGGGGCATGTTATGTGTGATATGTGCAGTTTTGAGCTTTGTGTTGTGTGAATTGAGTGGATCCTCTGGTGTTGTATATTTTGCCTTTCGATGAGCTTTCTGTTGGTGGTTGTGTTGTGTGTCTGGTGCGTGGCCTCCTTTGTCACGCTCAGGGTGAAATGTGTCTTTCTCTTTGTTTTGTGTTGTGTTACGTACTGTGTTCTCGGTTGTGTGTGCTGTGTACATGCTTTCCTGTGTGTTACGTATGGGGAAGGTGTTGGTTGGTCTGGGTATTTTGGGCATTGTGTGTGATGTTAATTGTGTGGTGTGTGTGATGTGCTTGTGTGCTTATTGTGTGTGTGTTGTGTGTATTGGGTTGTGCTGACAGTGTGTGGTTCTGAGTGTGCTCTATATGGTATGTTTGTGGTTGTGTGTGTTATGTGTCATGTGTTGAGTGCATGTCGTGTGCGTTCTTGGCGGTTGTGGGTGGTTCTGTATGTGCTGTGGGTGTTTTGTGTGTGTGACTGTGATTTGTGTGTGGCTGTGTTAGAGAGGTTGTGTGTGTGTTTGGCGGCTTGAGCTATGCGTATGAGGGGAGACATGTTGACTGTGTGGTTGTGCTTGCTTTGGGTGTCTCATGGAGGGTGCAGTATGTACCTGTGCAAAGACTTTCATGTGTATTGTGAGCAGTTTTGTGCCTTGAAGTATGTGCTGTGAGTCTTGGGTCTGTTGTGTGCTTCTGTGTTGTGCTCCTGTGTGAGGATATATGTGTGGTGTCTGCTTGGTTGTGTGTGTTGCGTGTAATGCACCAAGTGTGTGCTAAGTGTGATCTTTGTTTTTTTGTGTGTGTTTTGCCTTGGTTTTATGTGTGCTGTGTGTCTTTTGCGTGGGTGAATGTGATTTCCGTGTGATTGTGTTTGAGTGGATTTGTGTGCGTTTGTTTGTTAAGTGTGTGATGTGAGATGTGTTGTCTGTGTGTGGTTGTGCTTGTTTAGTGTGCCTCGTTGTGTGTGCTCTGTATACTCTCTCAAATGTGGTTTCTGTGTCTTGTGAGCTATTATGTGCTTTGTTGTGTCTGCTGTGTGTCCTGTGACTTTTGTTTTGTTACTGTATGGGTTTTGTGCAAGTGTGCTTTGCATAGTGCTTTCCTGGGTGGATACGTGCGTGGGGTGTCTGTGTGAGACTGTGCACGTGGTGTGTCGTGTGTGACGTGTGCGCTACGGGCTGTGATGTGTAGCGTGTGAAATGTGTGTTTTGTGTGTCTGTCGGGTTTGTTGTGTCTGGGGTGCTGCCAGAGTTGTTGGTCTATGGTAGTGATTTGTGGTGTTTGTTTAGTGTTTCTGTGTGTATTCTGTTGTGCCATGTGTTGTGCCATGTGTTCTTGAGTGTTTTGTGTTGTGTTGTATGTGATCTGTGCGTCTTGTTTGTTTTCTGTGTGTTGTGTACGAAATGTGCATAGTATGGGTTATTTACTGCTTGTTGATCGCCTTGTGCTCTGCGTTTTGATCTGGGGCATGTTATGTGTGATATGTGCAGTTTTGAGCTTTGTGTTGTGTGAATTGAGTGGATCCTGTGGTGTTGTATATTTTGCCTTTCGATGAGCTTTCTGTTGGTGGTTGTGTTGTGTGTCTGGTGCGTGGCCTCCTTTGTCACGCTCAGGGTGAAATGTGTCTTTCTCTGTGTTGTTTGTTGTGTTACGTACTGTGTTCTGGGTTGTGTGTTCTGTGTACATGCTTTCCTGTGTGTTACGAATGGGGAAGGTGTTGGGTGGTCTGGGTATTTTGGGCATTGTGTGTGATGTTAACTGTGTGGTGTGTGTGATGTGCGTGTGTGCTTATTGAGTGTGTGTTGTGTGTATTGGGTTGTGCTGACAGTGTGTGGTTCTGAGTGTGCTCTATATGGTATGTTTGTGGTTGTGTGTTATGTGTCGTGTGTTGAATGCATGTCGTGTGCGTTCTTGGCGGTTGTGGGTGGTTCTGTATGAGTTGGGGGTGTTTTGTGTGTGTGACTGATTTGTGTGTGGCTGTGTTAGGTTGTGTGTGTGTTTGGCGGCTTGAGCTATGCGCATAAGGGGAGACATGTTGACTGTGTGGTTGTGCTTGCTTTGGGTGTCTCATGGAGTGTGCAGTATGTACCTGTGCAAAGACTTTCATGTGTATTGTGAGCAGTTTTGTGCCTTGAAGTATGTGCTGTGAGTGTCCGGTCTGTTGTGTGCTTCTGTGTTGTGCTCCTGTGTGAGGATATATGTGTGGTGTGTCTGCTTGGTTGTGTGTGTTGCGTGTAATGCACCGTGTGTCCTACGTGTGATCTTTGTTTTTTTGGGTGTGTTTTACCTTTGTTTAATGTGTGCTGTGTGTCTTTTGCGTGGGTGAATGTGATTTCCGTGTGATTGTGTTTGAGTGGATTTGTGTGCGTTTGTTTGTTATGTGTGTGATGTCAGATGTGTTGTCTGTGTTTCGTTGTGCTTGTTTAGTGTTCCTCGTTGTGTGTGCTGTGTATACTCTCTCTAATGTGGTTTCTGTGTCTTGTGGGCTATTAGGTGCTTTGTTGTGTCTGCTGTGTGTCCTGTGACTTTTGTTTTGTTACTGTATGGGTTTTGTGCACTTGTGCTTTACGTAGTGCTTTCCTGGATGGATACGTGCGTGGGGTGTCTGTGTGTGACTGTGCACTTGGTGTGTCGTGTGTGACGTGTGCGCTACGGGCTGTGATGTGTAGCATGTGAAATGTGTATTTTGTGTGTCTGTTGGGTTTGTTGTGTGTCTGGGGTGCTGCCAGAGTTGTTGGTCTATGGTAGTGATTAGTGGTGTTTGTTTTGTGTTTCTGTGTGTATTCTGTTTTGCCATGTGGTGTGCCATGTGTTCTTGAGTGTTTTGTGTTGTGTTGTATGTGATCTGTGCGTCTTGTTTGTTTTCTGTGTGTTGTGTACGAAATGTGCGTGGTATGGGTTATTTACAGCTTGTTGATCGCCTTGTGCTCTGCGTTTTGATCTGGGTCATGTCATGTGTGATATGTGCAGTTTTGAGCTTTGTGTTGTGTGAATTGAGTGGATCCTGTGGTGTTGTATATTTTGCCTTTCGATGAGCTTTCTGTTGGTGGTTGTGTTGTGTGTCTGGTGCGTGGCCTCCTTTGTAACGCTCAGGGTGAAATGTGTCTTTCTCTGTGTTGTTTGTTGTGTTACGTACTGTGTTCTGGGTTGTGTGTGCTGTGTACATGCTTTCCTGTGTGTTACGTATGGGGAAGGTGTTGGGTTGTCTGGGTATTTTGGGCATTGTGTGTGATGTTAATTGTGTGGTGTGTGTGATGTGCGTGTGTGCTTATTGTGTGTGTGATGTGTGTATTGGGTTGTGTTGACAGTGTGTGGTTCTGAGTGTGCTCTATATGGTATGCTTGTGGTTGTGTGTGTTATGTGTCGTGTGTTGAGTGCATGTCGTGTGCGTTCCTGGCGGTTGTGGGTGGTTCTGTATGAGTTGCGGGTGTTTTGTGTGTGTGACTGTGATTTGTGTGTGGCTGTGTTAGAGAGGTTGTGTGTGTGTTTGGCGGCTTGAGCTATGCGCATGAGGGGAGACATGTTGACTGTGTGGTTGTGCTTGCTTTGGGTGTCTCATGGAGTGTGCAGTATGTACCTGTGCAAAGACTTTCATGTGTATTGTGAGCAGTTTTGTGCCTTTGAGTATGTGCTGTGTCTCGGGTCTGTTGTGTGCTTCTGTGTTGTGCTCCTGTGTGAGGATATATGTGTGGTGTGTCTGCTTGGTTGTGTGTGTTGCGTGTAATGCACCAAGTGTGTCCTACGTGTGATCTTTGTTTTTTTGGGTGTGTTTTGCCTTTGTTTAATGTGTGCTGTGTGTCTTTTGCGTGGGTGAATGTGATTTCCGTGTGATTGTGTTTGAGTGGATTTGTGTGCGTTTGTTTGTTATTTGTGTGATGTCAGATGTGTTGTCTGTGTTTGGTTGTGCTTGTTTAGTGTTCCTCGTTCTGTGTGCTGTGCATACTCTCTCAAATGTGGTTTCTGTGTCTTGTGGGCTATTATGTGCTTTGTTGTGTCTGCTGTGTGTCCTGTGACTTTTGTTTTGTTACTGTATGGGTTTTGTGCACGTGTGCTTTGCGTACTGCTTTCCAAGGTGGATACGTGCGTGGGGTGTCTGTGTGTGACTGTGCACGTGGTGTGTCGTGTGTGACATGTGCGCTATGGGCTGTGATGTGTAGCGTGTGAAATGTGTGTTTTGTGTGTCGGGTTTGTTGTGTGTCTGGGGTCTGCCAGATTTGTTGGTCTATGGTAGTGATTTGTGGTGTTTGTTTTGTGTTTCTGTGTGTATTCTGTTGTGCCATGCGCTGTGCCATGTGTTCTTGAGTGTTTTGTGTTGTGTTGTATGTGATCTGTGCGTCTTGTTTGTTTTCTGTGTGTTGTGTACGAAATGTGCGTAGTATGGGTTACTTACTGCTTGTTGATCGCCTTGTGCTCTGCGTTTTGATCTGGGGCATGTTATGTGTGATATGTGCAGGTTTGAGCTTTGTGTGGTGTGAATTGGGTGGATCCTGTGGTGTTGTATATTTTGCCTTTCGATGAGCTTTCTGTTGGTGGTTGTGTTGTGTGTCTGGTGCGTGGCCTCCTTTGTCACGCTCAGGGTGAAATGTGTCTTTCTCTTTGTTTTGTGTTGTGTTACGTACTGTGTTCTGGGTTGTGTGTGCTGTGTACATGCTTTCCTGTGTGTTACGTATGGGGAAGGTGTTGGTTGGTCTGGGTATTTTGGGCATTGTGTGTGATGTTAATTGTGTGGTGTGTGTGATGTGCTTGTGTGCTTATTGTGTGTGTGTTGTGTGTATTGGGTTGTGCTGACAGTGTGTGGTTCTGAGTGTGCTCTATATGGTATGTTTGTGGTTGTGTGTGTTATGTGTCATGTGTTGAGTGCATGTCGTGTGCGTTCTTGGCGGTTGTGGGTGGTTCTGTATGTGCTGTGGGTGTTTTGTGTGTGTGACTGTGATTTGTGTGTGGCTGTGTTAGAGAGGTTGTGTGTGTGTTTGGCGGCTTGAGCTATGCGTATGAGGGGAGACATGTTGACTGTGTGGTTGTGCTTGCTTTGGGTGTCTCATGGAGTGTGCAGTATGTACCTGTGCAAAGACTTTCATGTGTATTGTGAGCAGTTTTGTGCCTTGAAGTATGTGCTGTGAGTCTTGGGTCTGTTGTGTGCTTCTGTGTTGTGCTCCTGTGTGAGGATATATGTGTGGTGTCTGCTTGGTTGTGTGTGTTGCGTGTAATGCACCAAGTGTGTGCTAAGTGTGATCTTTGTTTTTTTGTGTGTGTTTTGCCTTGGTTTTATGTGTGCTGTGTGTCTTTTGCGTGGGTGAATGTGATTTCCGTGTGACTGTGTTTGAGTGGATTTGTGTGCGTTTGTTTGTTAAGTGTGTGATGTGAGATGTGTTGTCTGTGTGTGGTTGTGCTTGTTTAGTGTGCCTCGTTGTGTGTGCTCTGTATACTCTCTCAAATGTGGTTTCTGTGTCTTGTGAGCTATTATGTGCTTTGTTGTGTCTGCTGTGTGTCCTGTGACTTTTGTTTTGTTACTGTATGGGTTTTGTGCACGTGTGCTTTGCATAGTGCTTTCCTGGGTGGATACGTGCGTGGGGTGTCTGTGTGAGACTGTGCACGTGGTGTGTCGTGTGTGACGTGTGCGCTACGGGCTGTGATGTGTAGCGTGTGAAATGTGTGTTTTGTGTGTCTGTCGGGTTTGTTGTGTCTGGGGTGCTGCCAGAGTTGTTGGTCTATGGTAGTGATTTGTGGTGTTTGTTTAGTGTTTCTGTGTGTATTCTGTTGTGCCATGTGTTGTGCCATGTGTTCTTGAGTGTTTTGTGTTGTGTTGTATGTGATCTGTGCGTCTTGTTTGTTTTCTGTGTGTTGTGTACGAAATGTGCATAGTATGGGTTATTTACTGCTTGTTGATCGCCTTGTGCTCTGCGTTTGGATCTGGGGCATGTTATGTGTGATATGTGCAGTTTTGAGCTTTGTGTTGTGTGAATTGAGTGGATCCTGTGGTGTTGTATATTTTGCCTTTCGATGAGCTTTCTGTTGGTGGTTGTGTTGTGTGTCTGGTGCGTGGCCTCCTTTGTCACGCTCAGGGTGAAATGTGTCTTTCTCTGTGTTGTTTGTTGTGTTACGTACTGTGTTCTGGGTTGTGTGTGCTGTGTACATGCTTTCCTGTGTGTTACGAATGGGGAAGGTGTTGGGTGGTCTGGGTATTTTGGGCATTGTGTGTGATGTTAACTGTGTGGTGTGTGTGATGTGCGTGTGTGCTTATTGAGTGTGTGTTGTGTGTATTGGGTTGTGCTGACAGTGTGTGGTTCTGAGTGTGCTCTATATGGTATGTTTGTGGTTGTGTGTGTTATGTGTCGTGTGTTGAATGCATGTCGTGTGCGTTCTTGGCGGTTGTGGGTGGTTCTGTATGAGTTGGGGGTGTTTTGTGTGTGTGACTGATTTGTGTGTGGCTGTGTTAGGTTGTGTGTGTGTTTGGCGGCTTGAGCTATGCGCATAAGGGGAGACATGTTGACTGTGTGGTTGTGCTTGCTTTGGGTGTCTCATGGAGTGTGCAGTATGTACCTGTGCAAAGACTTTCATGTGTATTGTGAGCAGTTTTGTGCCTTGAAGTATGTGCTGTGAGTGTCCGGTCTGTTGTGTGCTTCTGTGTTGTGCTCCTGTGTGAGGATATATGTGTGGTGTGTCTGCTTGGTTGTGTGTGTTGCGTGTAATGCACCGTGTGTCCTACGTGTGATCTTTGTTTTTTTGGGTGTGTTTTGCCTTTGTTTAATGTGTGCTGTGTGTCTTTTGCGTGGGTGAATGTGATTTCCGTGTGATTGTGTTTGAGTGGATTTGTGTGCGTTTGTTTGTTATGTGTGTGATGTCAGATGTGTTGTCTGTGTTTGGTTGTGCTTGTTTAGTGTTCCTCGTTGTGTGTGCTGTGTATACTCTCTCTAATGTGGTTTCTGTGTCTTGTGGGCTATTATGTGCTTTGTTGTGTCTGCTGTGTGTCCTGTGACTTTTGTTTTGTTACTGTATGGGTTTTGTGCACGTGTGCTTTACGTAGTGCTTTCCTGGGTGGATACGTGCGTGGGGTGTCTGTGTGTGACTGTGCACGTGGTGTGTCGTGTGTGACGTGTGCGCTACGGGCTGTGATGTGTAGCGTGTGAAATGTGTGTTTTGTGTGTCTGTCGGGTTTGTTGTGTGTCTGGGGTGCTGCCAGAGTTGGTCTATGGTAGTGATTTGTGGTGTTTGTTTGTGTTTCTGTGTGTATTCTGTGGTGCCATGCGGTGTGCCATGTGTTCTTGAGTGTTTTGTGTTGTGTTGTAAGTGATCTGTGCGTCTTGTTTGTTTTCTGTGTGTTGTGTACGAAATGTGCGTGGTATGGGTTACTTACTGCTTGTTGATCGCCTTGTGCTCTGCGTTTTGATCTGGGTCATGTCATGTGCGATATGTGCAGTTTTGAGCTTTGTGTTGTGTGAATTGAGTGGATCCTGTGGTGTTGTATATTTTGCCTTTCGATGAGCTTTCTGTTGGTGGTTGTGTTGTGTGTCTGGTGCGTGGCCTCCTTTGTCACGCTCAGGGTGAAATGTGTCTTTCTCTTTGTTGTGTGTTGTGTTACGTACTGTGTTCTGGGTTGTGTGTGCTGTGTACATGCTTTCCTGTGTGTTACGTATGGGGAAGGTGTTGGGTTGTCTGGGTATTTTGGGCATTGTGTGTGATGTTAATTGTGTGGTGTGTGTGATGTGCTTGTGTGCTTATTGTGTGTGTGTTGTGTGTATTGGGTTGTGCCGACAGTGTGTGGTTCTGAGTGTGCTCTATATGGTATATTTGTGGTTGTGTGTGTTATGTGTCATGCGTTGAGTGCATGTCGTGTGCGTTCCTGGCGGTTGTGGGTGGTTCTGTATGTGCTGTGGGTGTTTTGTGTGTGTGACTGTGATTTGTGTGTGGCTGTGTTAGAGAAGTTGTGTGTGTGTTTGGCGGCTTGAGCTATGCGCATGAGGGGAGACATGTTGACTGTGTGGTTGTGCTTGCTTTGGGTGTCTCATGGAGTGTGCAGTATGTACCTGTGCAAAGACTTTCATGTGTATTGTGAGCAGTTTTGTGCCTTGAAGTATGTGCTGTGAGTCTCGGGTCTGTTGTGTGCTTCTGTGCTGTGCTCCTGTGTGAGGATATATGTGTGGTGTGTCTGCTTTGTTGTGTGTGTTGCGTGTAATGCACCAAGTGTGTGCTAAGTGTGATCTTTGTTTTTTTGTGTGTGTTTTGCCTTGGTTTTATGTGTGCTGTGTGTCTTTTGCGTGGGTGAATGTGATTTCCGTGTGATTGTGTTTGAGTGGATTTGTGTGCGTTTGTTTGTTAAGTGTGTGATGTGAGATGTGTTGTCTGTGTGTGGTTGTGCTTGTTTAGTGTGCCTCGTTGTGTGTGCTCTGTATACTCTCTCAAATGTGGTTTCTGTGTCTTGTGAGCTATTATGTGCTTTGTTGTGTCTGTGTGTGTCCTGTGACTTTTGTTTTGTTACTGTATGGGTTTTGTGCACGTGTGCTTTGCATAGTGCTTTCCTGGGTGGATACGTGCATGGGGTGTCTGTGTGTGACTGTGCACGTGGTGTGTCGTGTGTGACATGTGCGCTATGGGCTGTGATGTGTAGCGTGTGAAATGTGTGTTTTGTGTGTCTGTCGGGTTTGTTGTGTGTCTGGGGTCTGCCAGATTTGTTGGTCTATGGTAGTGATTTGTGGTGTTTGTTTTGTGTTTCTGTGTGTATTCTGTTGTGCCATGTGCTGTGCCATGTGTTCTTCAGTGTTTTGTGTTGTGTTGTATGTGATCTGTGCGTCTTGATTGTTTTCTGTGTGTTGTGTACGAAATGTGCGTAGTATGGGTTACTTACTGCTTGTTGATCGCCTTGTGCTCTGCGTTTTGATCTGGGGCATGTTATGTGTGATATGTGCAGGTTTGATCTTTGTGTTGTGTGAATTGGGTGGATCCTGTGGTGTTGTATATTTTGCCTTTCGATGAGCTTTCTGTTGGTGGTTGTGTTGTGTGTCTGGTGCGTGGCCTCCTTTGTCACGCTCAGGGTGAAATGTGTCTTTCTCTGTGTTGTGTGTTGTGTTACGTACTGTGTTCTGGGTTGTGTGTGCTGTGTACATGCTTTCCTGTGTGTTACGTATGGGGAAGGTGTTGGTTGGTCTGGGTATTTTGGGCATTGTGTGTGATGTTAATTGTGTGGTGTGTGTGATGTGCTTGTGTGCTTATTGTGTGTGTGTTGTGTGTATTGGGTTGTGCTGACAGTGTGTGGTTCTGAGTGTGCTCTATATGGTATGTTTGTGGTTGTGTGTGTTATGTGTCGTTTGTTGAATGCATGTCGTGTGCGTTCTTGGGGGTTGTATGGTTCTGTATGAGTTGTGGGTGTTTTGTGTGTGTGACTGTGATTTGTGTGTGGCTGTGTTAGAGAGGTTGTGTGTGTGTTTGGCGGCTTGAGCTATGCGCATGAGGGGAGACATGTTGACTGTGTGGTTGTGCTTGCTTTGGGTGTCTCATGAAGGGTGCAGTATGTACCTGTGCAAAGACTTTCATGTGTATTGTGAGCAGTTTTGTGCCTTGAAGTATGTGCTGTGAGTGTCCGGTCTGTTGTGTGCTTCTGTGTTGTGCTCCTGTGTGAGGATATATGTGTGGTGTGTCTGCTTGGTTTTGTGTGTTGCGTGTAATGCACCAAGTGTGTGCTAAGTGTGATCTTTGTTTTTTTGTGTGTGTTTTGCCTTTGTTTAATGTGTGCTGTGTGTCTTTTGCGTGGGTGAATGTGATTTCCGTGTGATTGTGTTTGAGTGGATTTGTGTGCGTTTGTTTGTTATGTGTGTGATGTCAGATGTGTTGTCTGTGTTTGGTTGTGCTTGTTTAGTGTTCCTCGTTGTGTGTGCTGTGTATACTCTCTCAAATGTGGTTTCTGTGTCTTGTGGGCTATTAGGTGCTTTGTTGTGTCTGCTGTGTGTCCTGTGACTTTTGTTTTGTTACTGTATGGGTTTTGTGCACGTGTGCTTTACGTAGTGCTTTCCTGGGTGGATACGTGCGTGGGGTGTCTGTGTGTGACTGTGCACGTGGTGTGTCGTGTGTGACGTGTGCGCTACGGGCTGTGATGTGTAGCGTGTGAAATGTGTGTTTTGTGTGTCTGTCGGGTTTGTTGTGTGTCTGGGGTGCTGCCAGAGTTGGTCTATGGTAGTGATTTGTGGTGTTTGTTTGTGTTTCTGTGTGTATTCTGTGGTGCCATGCGGTGTGCCATGTGTTCTTGAGTGTTTTGTGTTGTGTTGTAAGTGATCTGTGCGTCTTGTTTGTTTTCTGTGTGTTGTGTACGAAATGTGCGTGGTATGGGTTATTTACAGCTTGTTGATCGCCTTGTGCTCTGCGTTTTGATCTGGGTCATGTCATGTGTGATATGTGCAGTTTTGAGCTTTGTGTTGTGTGAATTGAGTGGATCCTGTGGTGTTGTATATTTTGCCTTTCGATGAGCTTTCTGTTGGTGGTTGTGTTGTGTGTCTGGTGCGTGGCCTCCTTTGTCACGCTCAGGGTGAAATGTGTCTTTCTCTGTGTTGTGTG